>NC_047113.1:114882864-115206807 GCF_902500255.1 Thalassophryne amazonica | reverse complement strand
CCTAAAAGCCTTCAGTTAATTCAAAATGCTGCAGCTAGAGTACGGACGGGGACTAGAAGGAGAGAGCATATCTCACCCATATTGGCCTCTCTTCATTGGCTTCCTGTTAATTCTAGAATAGAATTTAAAATTCTTCTTCTTACTTATAAGGTTTTGAATAATCAGGTCCCATCTTATCTTAGGTGTTGTGTGGGCCGCTGAAGAGGAGGTACTGCTGGCCCACCACCAACAGAGGGCGCCCTGCCTGGAGTGCGGGCTCCAGGCACCAGAGGACGCTGCCGCATCATGGGAGTAGCCTGGGTGACAGCTGTCACCCATCACCAGACACAGCTGTTCTACTCAGCACCGAGGTATATCAGGAGGACGGCGTCTCCACCTCAGTGCCGAGATATCGCCTTGAGATAGAGGTAAACTACTCTGCAGCATATTCTGTATATTTGATAATACGTGTTAAACCTTTCAGGACAGCTGACTACCGAAAGCCAATTGCTTGGATAAGTACTCACCTTCCTGTTTTAACGTGACGAGAGGTGGAGGCGGCTTCTTCCCTCTCCGTGTTACTGGGTGCAGCCGCATCCACACCTGTGTGTTTGTTGCTCTTTCTTGCCAGCAGTACCGGATCCGACGAGCGGAGGCAGTGGCCACCTGGGACTTCGGGACTTGGCGGTTCCAGTATTTCCAGGGTTCGGTGGCAGAGGAGATCTGGGTGGTTCCGGTTCGACTCGGACGGACGTCTCCTACCTTCGAGCCTGCCCACACGACACCAGCAGAATTCGGCTTAATCTCAAATTGTTGATTGTTGTATTGGTTGTGCTCGTTTCACAACAGTAAAACTTGTTATTTACCTTCTCCATTGTCCGTTCATTTGCGCCCCCTGTTGTGGGTCCGTGTTCCTACACTTTCACAACAGGATATCTCGGCCAGCGTCATGGATCCCGAGGGGCGTCAACCGGCTGTTGAACGGCCAATGGAAGACCAAGGCGCGGCGGAGGCTTCGGGAGGGGTAATCGGTGAGTTGCAGCGGATCCTCACCGCTTTCACCTCTCGGATCGACTTAATGACCGAGCAGCACGTTCTCCTAAACCGCAGGGTGGAGGCTCTCGCCGCACAAGTGGAGGCGCGCCCTTCGGGCGCCGCTGCGGCTCTCCCTCCCGAGGACCCTGCGTGCGAAAGTAACGTTCCACTGGTCGTTCAACGGTCCCTTCCTCCGTCCCCAGAAGCATACATAAGCCCTCCAGAACCGTACGGAGGCTGTGTGGAGACGTGCGCGGACTTTCTTATGCAGTGTTCGCTCGTCTTCGCTCAGCGTCCCGTGATGTACGCGACTGATGCTAGCAAAGTAGCTTATGTGATAAATCTGCTTCGCGGGGAGGCACGCGCTTGGGCTACAGCGCTCTGGGAGCAGAACTCACGGCTCCTTCATACGTACACTGGGTTTGTACGGGAGCTCAGAACGGTGTTCGATCATCCCAACAGAGGAGAGTCCGCTTCAACCGCGCTACTGTCCATACGACAGGGACGTCGGAGCGCAGCTGCCTATGCAGTCGCCTTCCGCATCGCGGCGGCGAGATCCGGCTGGAATAGCACTGCCCTCCGCGCTGCCTTTGTAAACGGACTGTCTCTGGTCCTAAAAGAGCACCTGGTGGCTAAGGACGAACCGCGGGATTTAGATGGGCTCATCGATCTAGTCATACGACTCGACAACCGGTTAGAAGAACGCCGTCGGGAACGAGGCGAAGGGCGTGGCCAGGCACACGTCGTCCCTCTCCCTTCCGGGTCCGATCGAGCTCCGCCCTCCCCACGCTCCTCTGTTCCTGCATTCCGTGGGGTCACAGCTCCCCCTACTGACGAAGCTAGGGACACGAGTAGGGCAACATTTAGGGCACCAGATGCACAGAGGAGATGGACCCACGGAGCGTGTCTTGGTTGTAGTTCAATGGAGCACCATGTGAGAGACTGCCCTGAGCGGTCAAACGCCAAACGCCCGCCCCTAGAGACTGGGCCAGGGGTGGGCCAAAACATTCACGTGGGACACACCCACATTGCTACACGACTCCCAGTCACGATCCTTTCTGAGGATTCAACCCTGAAGGCCCCAGCACTGGTAGACACGGGCTCTGAGGGGAATCTGCTTGACAGTAGATGGGCCAGGGAGATAGGGCTCCCTCTGGTGGCTCTTACCTCGCCTGTGCAGGTTCGGGCGCTAGATGACTCCCTACTCCCACCAATCACACATAAGACACCTCCAGTAACTCTGGTGGTGTCAGGTAACCACCGGGAGGTGATCGAGTTCTTTGTGACTCAGGCCACCTCCCGTGTGGTTTTAGGGTTTCCATGGATGCTAAAGCACAATCCCCGGATTGATTGGCCGTCCGGGGTAGTGGTTCAGTGGAGCGAAACCTGCCATCGGAAGTGTCTAGGTTCCTCCCGGCTCCCAAGCTAAGGAGGAGGTCCGAGTCCCGCCCAATCTGAAGGCGGTGCCAGCGGAGTACCATGACCTCGCTGATGTGTTCAGCAAGGATCTGGCTCTTACGCTTCCTCCTCACCGCCCGTACGATTGTGCCATTGATTTGGTTCCAGGCAGTGAGTTTCCGTCCAGTAGGCTATACAACCTCTCACGGCCGGAGCGTGAATCAATGGAGACCTACATCCGGGACTCATTAGCTGCCGGGTTGATCCGGAATTCCACCTCTCCGATGGGTGCTGGTTTCTTTTTTGTGGGTAAAAAGGATGGCGGGCTTCGTCCATGTATTGACTATAGGGGGTTGAACGAAATCACGGTTCGCAATCGATACCCGTTGCCCCTGTTGGATTCGGTGTTCACCCCCTTGCATGGAGCCAATATCTTCACCAAACTTGATCTTAGGAATGCGTATCATTTGGTTCGGATCCGGAAGGGAGACGAATGGAAGACGGCATTTAACACCCCGTTGGGCCATTTTGAGTACCTGGTCATGCCGTTCGGTCTCACTAACGCTCCCGCGACCTTCCAAGCGTTGGTAAACGATGTCCTGCGGGACTTCCTGCACCGGTTCGTCTTCGTGTATCTGGACGATATACTCATCTTTTCCCCGGATCCTGAGACTCATGTCCGGCATGTCCGTCAGGTCCTGCAGCGGTTGTTGGAGAACCGCCTGTTTGTGAAGGGCGAGAAGTGTGAGTTCCACCGCACTTCTTTGTCCTTCCTGGGGTTTATCATCTCCTCTAACTCCGTCGCCCCGGACCCGGCCAAGGTTGCGGCGGTGAGAGACTGGCCCCAACCTACAAGCCGTAGGAAGCTGCAACAGTTCCTCGGTTTTGCTAATTTTTATAGGAGGTTCATTAAGGGCTACAGTCAGGTAGTTAGCCCCCTGACAGCCCTGACCTCTCCAAAAGTTCCCTTCACCTGGTCGGACCGGTGCGAGGCCGCGTTCAAGGAGTTGAAACGGCGCTTCTCGTCTGCACCAGTTCTGGTGCAGCCCGATCCTAGCCGCCAGTTAGTGGTTGAAGTGGATGCCTCGGACTCAGGGATAGGAGCGGTGCTCTCCCAGAGCGGGAAGACCGATAAGGTCCTTCACCCGTGTGCCTATTTTTCTCGCAGGTTGACCCCCGCTGAACGGAATTATGACGTCGGCAATCGGGAACTCCTTGCTGTGAAAGAGGCCCTCGAAGAGTGGAGACATCTGTTGGAGGGAACAGCCGTGCCGTTCACGGTTTTCACTGACCATCGGAACCTGGAGTACATCAGAGCCGCCAAGCGTCTGAACCCCAGGCAAGCCCGCTGGTCACTGTTCTTTGGCCGTTTTGACTTCCGGATTACCTACCGTCCCGGGACCAAGAATCAGAGATCGGATGCATTGTCCCGGGTGCACGAAGATGAGGTCAAAATGGAACCGTCGGATCCCCCGGATCCCATCATCCCGGAGTCCGCTATCGTGGCCGCCCTCACCTGGGACGTGGAGAAGACCGTCCGGGAGGCCCTGACCCGTGTCCCGGACCCCGGGAAACGGACCAAAAAACAGACTATACGTCCCACCAGAGGCTAGGGCTGCAGTCCTGGACTTCTGTCACGGTTCTAAGCTCTCCTGTCACCCAGGGGTGCGAAGGACCGTGGCAGTCGTCCGGCAACGCTTCTGGTGGGCATCCCTGGAGACCGACGTCCGGGACTACGTCCAGGCCTGTACCACCTGCGCCAGGGGCAAGGCCGACCATAGGAAGACCTCAGGGCAGCTACAGCCATTGCCCGTGCCTCATCGCCCCTGGTCCCACATCGGCCTGGACTTCGTCACGGGTCTCCCGCCGTCCCAGGGAAACACCGTCGTCTTCACGATAGTGGACCGTTTCTCCAAGGCGGCCCACTTCGTGGCCCTCCCGAAGCTCCCTACGGCCCAGGAGACAGCGGACCTCCTGGTCCACCACGTCGTCCGTCTGCATGGCATACCATCAGACATCGTCTCCGATCGCGGTCCCCAGTTCACCTCACATGTCTGGAGGAGCTTCTGCTGGGAACTGGGGGCCACAGTCAGCCTCTCGTCTGGGTACCACCCCCAGACCAACGGGCAGGCAGAGCGGGCGAATCAAGAACTGGAGCAGACACTTCGCTGTGTGACGGCCGCGCACCCGACGGCCTGGAGTACCCACCTGGCCTGGATCGAGTACGCCCACAACAGCCAAGTGTCATCAGCCACCGGCCTCTCCCTGTTTGAGGTGTGCTTGGGGTATCAGCCCCCCTTGTTTCCGGTGGTTGAGGGAGAGGTCGGTGTGCCCTCGGTCCAGGCCCACCTACGGAAGTGCCGTCGGGTGTGGCGGGCCGCCCGCTCTGCCTTGTTGCAGGCCCGGATGAGGGCGAAGAGACATGCAGACCGGCGGCGAGCCCCGGCCCCCAAGTACCGTCCTGGGCAGGAGGTCTGGTTGTCCACGAAGGACATTCCCCTACAGGTTGATTCTCCAAAACTGCAAGAACGGTACATCGGACCTTATAAGATCCTCAAGGTCATCAACCCCGCCGCAGTGAGGCTCCAGCTTCCGGCCTCACTGCGGATCCATCCAGTCTTCCACGTTTCCCGGATCAAGCCTCTTCACACCTCACCCCTCTGCACCCCGGGTCCGGCGCCGCCTCCTGCCCGGATCATCGACAAAGCACCGGCTTGGACTGTCCGCCGGCTCCTTGACGTCCGTCGGATGGGCCGGGGTTTTCAGTATCTGGTGGACTGGGAGGGGTACGGCCCCGAGGAGCGCTCCTGGGTGAAGAAGGGCTTCATCCTGGACCCGGCCCTCCTGGCCGACTTCTACCGACGCCATCCGGACAAGCCCGGTCGTGCGCCAGGAGACGCCCGTTGAGGGGGGGGTCCTGTTGTGTGGGCCGCTGAAGAGGAGGTACTGCTGGCCCACCACCAACAGAGGGCGCCCTGCCTGGAGTGCGGGCTCCAGGCACCAGAGGACGCTGCCGCATCATGGGAGTAGCCTGGGTGACAGCTGTCACCCATCACCAGACACAGCTGTTCTACTCAGCACCGAGGTATATCAGGAGGACGGCGTCTCCACCTCAGTGCCGAGATATCGCCTTGAGATAGAGGTAAACTACTCTGCAGCATATTCTGTATATTTGATAATACGTGTTAAACCTTTCAGGACAGCTGACTACCGAAAGCCAATTGCTTGGATAAGTACTCACCTTCCTGTTTTAACGTGACGAGAGGTGGAGGCGGCTTCTTCCCTCTCCGTGTTACTGGGTGCAGCCGCATCCACACCTGTGTGTTTGTTGCTCTTTCTTGCCAGCAGTACCGGATCCGACGAGCGGAGGCAGTGGCCACCTGGGACTTCGGGACTTGGCGGTTCCAGTATTTCCAGGGTTCGGTGGCAGAGGAGATCTGGGTGGTTCCGGTTCGACTCGGACGGACGTCTCCTACCTTCGAGCCTGCCCACACGACACCAGCAGAATTCGGCTTAATCCCAAATTGTTGATTGTTGTATTGGTTGTGCTCGTTTCACAACAGTAAAACTTGTTATTTACCTTCTCCATTGTCCGTTCATTTGCGCCCCCTGTTGTGGGTCCGTGTTCCTACACTTTCACAACATTAGGGACCTTGTAGTACCATATCACCCCAATAGAGCGCTTCGCTCTCAGACTGCAGGCTTACTTGTAGTTCCTAGGGTTTGTAAGAGTAGAATGGGAGGCAGAGCCTTCAGCTTTCAGGCTCCTCTCCTGTGGAACCAGCTCCCAATTCAGATCAGGGAGACAGACACCCTCTCTACTTTTAAGATTAGGCTTAAAACTTTCCTTTTTGCTAAAGCTTATAGTTAGGGCTGGATCAGGTGACCCTGAACCATCCCTTAGTTATGCTGCTATAGACGTAGACTGCTGGGGGGTTCCCATGATGCACTGTTTCTTTCTCTTTTTGCTCTGTATGCACCACTCTGCATTTAATCATTTGTGATCGATCTCTGCTCCCCTCCACAGCATGTCTTTTTCCTGGTTCTCTCCCTCAGCCCCAACCAGTCCCAGCAGAAGACTGCCCCTCCCTGAGCCTGGTTCTGCTGGAGGTTTCTTCCTGTTAAAAGGGAGTTTTTCCTTCCCACTGTAGCCAAGTGCTTGCTCACAGGGGGTCGTTGGGGTGTACATAATTATTGTATGGCCTTGCCTTACAATATAAAGCGCCTTGGGGCAACTGTTTGTTGTGATTTGGCGCTATATAAAAAAATTGATTGATTGATTGATTGATGTGTGGTTGAGTTTCTTGTTGTTGGTATGGTATAAGATGTTGTTGACTGATGTTGGTCAGTTCATGTTGATGTTGATACTGTGTTTGAGTTTCTTGTTGTTGGTATGGAATAAGATGTTGACTGATGTTGGTCAGTTTCTTGTTGATGTGTGGTTGAGTTTCTTGTTGGTATGGTATAAGATGTTATTGACTGATGTTGGTCAGTTTCTTGTTGTTGGTATGGTATAAGATGTTGTTGACTGTTGTTGGTCAGTTTCTTGTTGATGTTGATGTGTGGGTGAGTTTCTTGTTGTTGGTATGGCATGAGATATTGTTGACTGCTGTTGGTAAGTTTGTTGTTCATGTTGATGTGTGGGTCTGTTTCTTGTTGTTGGTATGGTACATGATATTGTTGACTGTTGTTGGTCAGTTTCTTGTTGATGTTGATGTGTGGTTGAGTTTCTTGTTGTTGGTATGGTATAAGATGTTGTTGACTGATGTTGGTCAGTTTCTTGTTGATGTGTGGTTGAGTTTCTTGTTGGTATGGTATAAGATGTTGTTGACTGATGTTGGTCAGTTTCTTGTTCATGTTGATGTGTAGTTGAGTTTCTTGTTGTTGGTATGGTATAAGATTTTGTTGACTGATGTTGGTCAGTTTCTTGTTGATGTTGATGTGTGGTTGAGTTTCTTGTTGTTGGTATGGTATAAGATGTTGTTGACTGTTGTTGGTCAGTTTCTTGTTGATGTGTGGTTGAGTTTCTTGTTGTTGGTATGGTATAAGATGTTGTTGACTGTTGTTGGTCAGTTTGTTGTTGATGTGTGGGTGAGTTTCTTGTTGTTGATATGGTATAAGATCTTGATGACTGATGTGAGTCCACTTCTTGCTCACTTGTGACTGTCCAGTTCTTCTCCTCTTGGCTGTGCTTCTTTTTGCAGAGGGTTATAGTAAATGCAGTAAATGATGTTGATCAGTGGGAATGATCCATAAATCCAAATGAAAATGTAGCCTCTGGCTTTTAGTCTATAAATGGATGGATTTTCTGAGGTCTCTAAAAGCACAGTCAGAAGAATTATAGGTTCCACAAAGTTGTGTTGCTGTGTGTTTGTGTGCATCTCTGTGTGTGTGTGTGTGTGTGTGTGTGTGTGTGTGTGTGTGTGTGTGTGTGTGTGTGTGTGTGTGTGTGTGTGTGTGTGTGTGTGTGTGTGTGTGTGTGTGTGTGTGATGCTGTGCACACTGAGCACGTCCGACAAAGTGCTGCACATGCCGTGTGTGTGGACATGTGACATGAACATCGCATTGTGACAACAAAGCTTTTATGTTGCCAGATATGTGGTCAGCTGTCAGAATCTGGCCCTTTAGGGCCATTTGTTATTAGTCTGCCTTCGTCCACGTCTGTATTTTCTGCCTTTAGTGTGTTTATCCATGTCTCGTCAGGTTCATGTCATCATCAGTCTTGCTCCTGTTATCCATGTATTTTCCATTCATGTTAACTTAGTCACTCCAGTCCTAGTTTGCTTCTGTTCAGTTCATTTCTTGTATAACACTTTGGTCTGCAGTTCGGTTTATCACATTTTTGGTATTTTGCTTTTGTTTCAGGTATTGGTCATTATTTATCTTCAAGTATCTTCTCTGATTATATTCTGTTTATTATTTATGAGTTTAGTCCTTTTATTTATTGCACTATTTTGTAGTCACCCGTTGTTGTCATTTTGTTCATTATTTAGTCTTAGTTGATGCTGTCATCACGCCATTGTTTATTGCATTCACTTTTATATTTTTATCCCTCTCTCTCCAGTTATAGTTTTGTTTTAGATCATTGATTTCCTTATTTTCTGTCACTTACCTACTTCTGTCAGGTTGGGTTAATATATTATACTGTTTTAGCTTTGTTCATAGTTCAATGTTTCCTTCATGCCTGTCCAAGTAAGTTCCCACTCCATATCACTGCACCAGCTATTGTGTTTTTGTCTCACACTTTGTGTCTGTCTGCTTTGTATTTTCACTCACTCCCGCTCTTGCACTTGCTCACGTGTCTATGTTACTTTCATCACTCCACTGTGTTTTCCTGCCTTCACTCTCTTGCACGTACCTTTGTCTTCCCTGGTCACACCCCCTTCCAGAACCTTCACGAACACCTGTGCCTTGTCACACTAATTACTTCACCAGTTATTTAAGCCCTCACAGTCTCACAGTCTCTTGCTCGATTGTTGAATGATTTCACTTTCCAGCACTCATGACCTTGCCTTGTTTTGCCCTGAATTCAGCCTGCTGGTATTTGACTTTGTTTTGTCCGTGACCACGATTTTGTCTCAGCCTTTGATTGCCACCACGCTGTGTATTGTGACCTCAGCCTGTTTTTGCGACCAAGCCTCAGCCTCGCGTCCGTCTGTACCTTTGCTCTGCTGCTGGACCTTCTGTGAACCGAACCCCTGCCTGTTTCAACGATTAAATCTAATTCAAACCACACCTGCTGTCAGTTTGCATTTGTGTCCACCCTGTTTGTGCCCCGCCTTGACATCAGCAAGCACCAATTTGTAACACTTTAGAAAATGTCACCATAAAACTAGTTTTGACCCTGTTATACAAGTTAATGTTGTTTATATTTACCGGTATAATTGGTGTTAATAATTGATTGTGTCTAATAGATTGCCATTTTATTACTGCTGTACAAGTTTGCTGTGACAGCTATAAACACTCAGTGTATTGACATGTGTTAAATGTTGTATTGCAGAACAATGCCACATATGTGGGAAGTCGAGTATAGATAAGACTGATGAGGCGAGACATTCGTTAATCAGTGCATGATGAAGGGAGAAACAGAAAGGGTCTATGAGACTGATTGGCTTATGCTATGTGATGAAACAAGACATTATTTCATCATGGTATGATGAACGATCGATCAGGAACAGACTTTGAGACTGACTGTCTTATAATCAATCAATCAATCAATTTATTTATATAGCGCCAAATCACAACAAACAGTTGCCCCAAGGCGCTTTATATTGTACGGCAAGGCCATACAATAATTATGTAAAACCCCAACGGTCAAAACGACCCCCTGTGAGCAAGCACTTGGCTACAGCAGGAAGGAAAAACTCCCTTTTAACAGGAAGAAACCTCCAGCAGAACCAGGCTCAGGGAGGGGCAGTCTTCTGCTGGGACTGGTTGGGGCTGAGGGAGAGAACCAGGAAAAAGACATGCTGTGGAGGGGAGCAGAGATCGATCACTAATGATTAAATGCAGAGTGGTGCATACAGAGCAAAAAGAGAAAGAAACAGGCTCTATCATATCTATATACTATCAAATGATTTCACTGAATGGACTTTGGAACACGTTGTGACTGTATATAAGTGGCATGGCATTGTCTTCAGACCTACACTCTGTATGGCATCTACCTTTAAAGCTTTAAATAACAAAAGATCTTAGAAACTGAAACCTGTTTCCTCTGGTGTCTCATTTGTTGTCTGTGTCAGAGTTTTTAGGTAATTTTCCTAACAGCCCCAAATTTTGACCCTAATGTCTGCAGAAATGAAAATTAGTGAAGAAAAGTATTCAGTACAACTGCAACTCCAACAATGACTTTCTGGGGCTTTCTGAAACCTGGCTATCACACACCTCTCCAGATTCAGTGGTAACTATGCCAGAGTATAATGTTTATAGGAATGACAGGGCACATGGGAGGGGTGGAGGTGTTCTTCTCTATGTTAAAAGCACTCTAAAATGTAGACGGATAAACTTGCCAGAAGAAATCCAGCTCGAGTATGTTTGTGTAGAAATTTCACTCTCACCTGCAATGTCTTTCATTGTTGATCAGGTTCAGAGCTCAACTCAAACTATGGCTGAAAACAAACCAGTCATGTGACCACTAGACTTTTAACATTCCCTTGTGTTGATCAATTATACGAGGTCTATTAGATAATAAACTGACCCTTTTATTTTTTTTTAACTATATGGATTTGAATGACGTGCAATTACACCAATCATACTTGAACCCTCGTGCGCATGCGTGAGTTTTTTCACGCATGTCGGTGATGTCATTTCCCTGTGGGCAGGCCTTGAGTGAGATGTGGTCCCGCCCTCTCGGCTGAATTGCTTTGTTTCACACGCTGCTGGAGACGGTGCGCGTTGCTTTATCAAAATTTTTTCTGGACCTGTGAGGAATATCCGAGTGGACACTATTCGAGAAATTAAGATGGTTTTCGGTGAAAAGTTTAACGGCTGATGAGAGATTATGGGGTGTTTCTGTTGGTGTAAGGACTTCCCACAGAGCGGGACATCGTGCAGCACTTCCAGGCGCCGTTGTCGGCCTGTTTCGACCTGAAAACATCCTAATTTAAGGCTTAATTCACCCAGGACATTGTGAGAGAACAGAGAAGATTCAGAAGAGGCCGGCATGAGGACTTAATGCGGACATTCCACTGTTTAAGGACATTTTTTAATGAAAGACATGCGCGCAAATTCGCTGAGTCGTTTCCGTGACGACTCAGCAAATCTGTGTGCGCCACGACAAGAAAAACACCTCCGTGTTGAAAACCATTTATAAAATTCAGGCGGCTTTTGATGGCTTTCAAGAAGTGAGTAACTGAGAAATTGTTTAACAGCTTGGACATGTTCCAACTTGCCCGTTAAGGTTTCCAACGGAGGTGTTTTTCCTGTCGCGACCCCCCGCGGTCGGGTCCGGCCCGACATGCGACTCTGCCCGCACGTTCTTTCATTACAAAATGTCCGTTAACAATGGAATGTCCGAATAAACTCCTCATGCCGACTTCTTCTGAAAGTTCTCTGTTCTCTGACGACTTCCTGGGTCAACAGAGCCTGAAATGTGGAAGTTTTCAACTTGAAACGGCGACACTACCAGACCAAAATCTCTCATCAGCCGTTAAAATTTTTACCAAAAACCAGCTGAATTTATCGAATGGTGTCCACTCAGTTGTGCCTTACAGTTTTGAAAAAAATTTGATCAAACAAAGCAGCAGTCTCTGAGCCATTCCTAAACAATGAAAAAATCGACGAGAAGGTGGGCAACTCCTCACTCAAAGACTGCCCACAAGTGAATGACGTAACCGACAGGCGTGAAAAAACTCTCGCATGCCCACGAGGGTTCAAGCATGTCTGATGTAATCACACGTGTGTTATGTGTGGGACGCGGCTCGAGGAGTGGTCCAGCGTCTGACTGAACCCAGCGCTAAATAACCAGAAGCAGCTCCAAAAGAAACAATTTTATTTTCTTATCACCCATCGGTACTGTACAAGAAATACAAATTAAATAATACTGGTGGGGTGAAGAGGCTGCGCGCTCTCTCAGTGCCTCAACGGACCGGAGGCCGAACGTTCTGGACTCAGGTTTTCCGCCGACACCCCCCAGGTGGCTTTTCCCAGAACTGTACTCTGTGGAGGGGGAACAGAGGTGAGATTATTCGATACTATTACCAGAAAGCTATTAAAGGCACACTTATCAGCAACACGTTCAGTTCAGGTTTCAGAGTTAATTCAGATGAACAGCTGCTCACGGCTTGTGTAGGTTTATTATTCCGCACACCACAGCCGCGAGGAGCAAACAAGACAATTTCTTCAATGTTCAAATTTAGCTGTGCAAAAAACACCACATTATATTCACAAATAAGCCTTTAAAGATAATCACCTCTGACGTGTGCTGACAGCTTTTGCCTCTCACCCTAGTCCTCCTTCACAGATGTAACGTCAAACTCTGGAGCGGCCCTCAGCGTCCCCAACGGTCGATACAAGGTCGTAACAAGGTTGTATTCTCCGGCAAACAGCCCTCATCACTGCTGGCTTAAATGCAACTCCTCATTTCTTCATTGACGCCAGCTGAGAGTCCTTAGTCTGCACGTGAATGTCACAGGTGTTGCAGATCATCCTGATAAAGAGCCGCACAAGGATGCAACAGGTGCAACCAATCATCACAGAGGTGAGAGACTCTTCTGCAGCACAATTTTCCCAGAGGTCAGTCCCAGACCACCTCGGAAGGAAAACAAACACAAACTCAACAAAACAGTGTCCAGCCAAGCCCCCCCAACACACAACAACGTGATTCAAATCCATATGGTTTTTGAAAAAAATAATAAGGTCGGATACTTTTCTAATAGACCTCGTATTTTCTTTCTTATGTATTTGCCTGCCTAGGGACTATGGATGAAAACTAGCTTTGTAGCTATAATCTGGCATATTTACATTTGTTTTTATACTGATGTTCATTAATGTGCATTGTCCCTATTCAAATAAATAAATAAATAAATAAGTTAATCTCTTAATTACTGTTATTTTAGCAGTCACATCAGTCGTATAATCAAAGACAAGCATAAGAAGCACATATCTAATACTAGATTTAAACAGACACAACTCATGTGGATTATGCATATTTACAGAACTCCTTCCTTGTTGCATTGCTTTAAGATTAACCTTTTTGTGTTAAATGCAGCCTAGAATAAGGTATATGCTTTAATTGCCTTTGGTATTGCTCTAAAAATGTAGAACTGTGGGAAAAGGTCATACATTCAGGCTCTTTTCCATGTGGTTGTCTGCTTCCCCTCAGATATTCATCATTGGACTATTTCCACAAACATTAAGGCACCTTCACAAATAACACAAAGTTGGGTGAAAAAAGCAGGAACCAGATGAAAAACCATGACAAAACGAACAGGGCAACCACAAAAAAATTCCATCTGCTGTTGAGAGGGACACACGGTTGGACAAGCATGAACAACACTGTGGTGATGGATTTGTGCACGCTCGTACGAGTACATGAACAGAGTGAAAGAAGGTAGAATGTGTTGCACCACATTGCGCTCCCACAGCAGCAGAGCAATTACATGCTAGACATACAGTGAGGAAAAAAAGTATTTGAACACCCTGCGATTTTGCAAGTTCTCCCACTCAGAAATCATGGAGTAGGCTGAAATTTTCATCTTAGGTGCATGTCCACTATGAGAGACATAATGTAAAAAAAAAAAAAAAAAATCCAGAAATCACAATGTATGATTTTTTAATAATTGATTTGTATGTTATTGCTGCAAATAAGTATTTGAACACCTGTGAAAATCAATGTTAATATTTGGTACAGTAGCCTTTGTTTGCAGTTACAGAGGTCAAACATTTCCTGTAGTTTTTCACCAGGTTTTCACACACTGCAGCAGGGATTTTGGTCCACTCCTCCATACAGATCTTCTCTAGATCTTTCAGGTTTGGAGTTTCAGCTCCCTCCAAAGATTTTCTATTGAGTTCAGGTCTGGAGACTGGCCAGGCCACTCCAGGACCTTGAAATGCTTCTTACGGAGCCCCTCCTTAGTTGCCCTGGCTGTGTGTTTGGAGTCATTGTCATGCTGGAAGACCCAGCCATGACCCATCTTCAATGCTCTTACTGAGGGAAGGAGGTTGTTTGCCAAAATCTCGCAATACATGACCCCATCCATCCTCCCTTCAATACGGTGCAGTCGTCCTGTCCCCTTTGCAGAAGAGCACCCCCAGAGTATGATGTTTCCACCCCCATGCTTCATGGTTGGGATGGTTTTCTTGGTGTTGTTCTCATCCTCTAAACATGGTAAGTGGAGTTTATTCCAAAAAGCTCTATTCTGGTCTGATCTCACCACATAACCTTCTCCCATGCCACCTCTGGATCATCCACATGGTCACTGGTGATCTTCTAATGGGGCTGGACATGTGCTGGCTTGAGCAGGGGGACCTTGCTGCCCTGCAGGATTTTAAACCATGACAGCATCATGTGTTACTAATGTAATCTTTGTGACTGTGGTCCCAGCTCTCTTCAGGTCATTGACCAGGTCCTCCTGTGTAGTTCTGAGCTTTCTCAGAATCATCCTTACCCCACAAAGTGAGATCTTACATGGAATCCAAGACCGAGGGAGATTGACAGTCATCTTGTGTTTCTTCCACTTTCTAATAAATAATCAGAACAGTTGTTGTCTTCTACCAAGCTGCTTGCCTGTTGTCCTGTAGTCCATCCAAGCCTTGTGCAGGTCTACAGTTTTGTCCCTGGTGTCCTTAGCTCTTTGGTCTTGGCTATGGTGGACAGGTTGGAGTGTGATTGATTGAGTTTGTAAACACGTGTCTTTTATACAGGTAACAAGTTCAAACAGGTGCAATTAATACAGGTAAAGAGTGCAGAATAAGAGGGCTTCTTAAAGAAAAATTAACAGGTCTGTGTGAGACAGAATTCGTGCTGGTTGGTAGGGGTTCAAATACTTATTTCATGAAATAATTTTTTTTTTAGATTATGTCTCTCACAGTAGACATGCACCTAAGATGAATAATGAATATGAAAATATGTTTTTTTTTCTAGGTACAGGGAAGGGAAGGGTAATGAGGGTTAGGGTGTTTTTGTTTTTTTGCTTCAGCTTATAAATATATAGTATTTTGTATGTAAGTAGGTATGTGTAGGTGTATATTTATGTTTGTATATATATATATATATATATATATATATATATATATATATATATATATATATATATCGGTTTAGGTGTGTAGGAATCTATGTGTATATGTGGCAAAGGGTATTACTGGTTGTGGGGAAGAAGGGGTAGGGCTAAATAAGATGATGCTTCACCCTACCCCTTTTCAGACATGTTGGGTACACAGTAGTAACTTTTTTGTTGTTGTTTTCACTGATCTATCTTGTATTTGTTGTTGTATCAAATGTTCAAAATAAACAATTTTCATTCATTCATTTTCATTCAAAATTTCAGACCCCTCCATCATTTCTAAGTGGGAGAACTTGCAAAATCACAGGGTGTTCAAATACTTATTTTCCTCACTGTATGTAAATCAACCAATACATGGAAGCCCACAATAATGGGAAGCACAGATTCAGAACATTAGAGAAACAATGAATGTACTGTTTAAATATAACACAATGATGAAACTGGTCATGAATCTGTTATCACTCTAAACAAAAATAAAAGACAGCAGTTTTTAATAATTAATTCCTGTTATAAAGAGCGGAGAACACAAGTATCATCCTCCTGTTCCTCTCTGGACATGGCATGATCCATGGTCATGCACATAAACACGCTGATGGACTGACAAGAATGAAGCCATGCTCACATAATGTGCACACATCAGCCAGCGCTGTATGTCCAGCCGGCCCCACGTATCCAGGTGTCTAGTGAGTGGTGCACCAAAGGACATCGCGTCATATGGCCCATAACTCAAGTGGTGGACATGACAGTCCGATTGCCAGCTGTGTTCACATGATAACATGGAGCTTTTCACATGGGTGATGCTGTGCATGCTGCCATGTTTGCTGCTGCCCATTGCAAAGGCAGTATGTGTATTTGATGTATTTCCACATGAGGACAGCATGCCCATGCACTTGCCTTACGGTGGAGTGTTGTAAGTTGATGTCCTTCATAACACGATAGTAGAGAAGCTTGAATCTTCGACTGGACTGGTTGCTTGACGTGAGGACGTTTTGCTTCAAGTCACAGAAGCTTCCTCAGCTAAAATTCTTGCTCTGGTAGTCTGACTTCTGTCTTGACTCTTATAGAGAAGAATAAACCAGAAGCCAACAAGTCAGACTTGTCAGACTAAAAGTCAGACTAGACATTACAGCCTTCCAGATGTGCACTGTGCTGGACAGCAATCGCACTCCAGTGACCTCAGAGGCACCTGAAAATGTTGGTTCATGGTGGGGGGGAGCACCACACACTCGCACGCCACATATATTGAGGGGGTGACACACTTGCATGACGTGTATTACTTGGTAATGGCACATCATGGGGCACTTAAGCTGTGTTTACACTTAACAATGGCAAGTCACGAATGCCATGAAGTATACATTCTTGGCCGCTGATCACGAATGTGATGATTTGAGGCAGATGCATCAGGTGTCCTCAGGAACTGCTGCAACCTGTTTGCAAGCATTACGATTAATGGCATGTGTTGCAGGAGAATTATCAGGAACCTTTACGCATGGTCGAGAATAATGTTCTGCATTGTTGTGTGCTGTTGTGAGCTATTCAGCGTATCGTTAAGTTCTGTCATGTTGTGAATGAGGCAAATTGTCTCCACATACCCCATATTCATCCAACCGTCAGTTGCTGAACAATTCAGGTCGCTCCAGTTTGCTCCACAGCAGAACTCTGTGACTGCATGCTTAATTGGGCTCTGGGCCATGGATTGGCACAGAGAGGAGGAGGAGATGGAGAGAGCCAGATGTGTGGCTCCACGCGGCTCTCATTTCACTCGTTTTCCCAAAAATCAGGCACATGCAGCAGGTGGAACACCTGCAGAAGTGTGCTGAGGAGCACTGGAATGAGACTTTTAGCCGATTTGGCCTCACTCAGCATACTGCAGCAATGAAACTGAATGCGGTGCAGCAGGGTTTAATTGTGTGCATGTCAGAGAAGAACGCTGTCACGCTCTATTAAGGATCAACACTAATCAAGATGGATCAACATGCTCAACTTGCTACCAATCACTTCAGCAGGTGATTTCATTAATGATAAATTTTCTCAGCAGGTGATTTCATTGATTATCAGGTGTTTAGTTTCAGGGGAGAAGCTCATCAGCAACCCACCTGCTGAGGTGATTGATTGCAAGGAAAACCTGCAGTGTCTCAGCCCTCGTTGCCCACCCCATATTAGCCCACGGAAGAATCCATTAAATTTTGTAGGTGATCCAGATGAGGATTCTGGAATAAAAATTCACTTTTTATAGGTTTTGAAAATTATGTCAAAACTACAACTACAACACAATATTATTGTGCTAACTTACTAAGCCTCAAGCAAATAAAATCAAATTTATTTTCAAAATGAATACGTACAGGACATCCAGTACATATTCACAGCACCTCACTTTTTCCACATTTTATGTTAAAGTCTTATTCCAAAATGGAGTAAATTAATTTTTACCTCAAAATTCTACTCACAACACCCCACGATGACAACATGAAAAAGTTCCTTAGAATTTTTCGCAAATATATTAAAAAAATAATAATAATAATTAAAAAACTAAGAAATCAAATGTGCAAATACAGTCACACCCTTTGCTCAATACTTTGTTGATGCACCTTTGGCAGCAATTACAGCCTCAAGTTTACTTGAACATGATGCTACAAACTTGGACCACCTATCTTTGCACAGCACTGACACTCCCCAAATCTGAGATTTTCAGAGCTCCCCAGGATGGATGGGGAGCATCGGTGCAGAGCTGTTTTCAGATCTCTTCAGAGATGTTCAGTCGGATTCAGGTCTGGGCTCTGGCTGGGCCACTCATTCATTGTTCCCTCAATCCTGACTAGTCTCCCAGTTCCTGCTGCTGAAAAACATCCCCACAGCATGATGCTGCCACCAAGATGCCTCACTGTAGTGATGGCGCCTGGTTTCCTCCAAACATGACGCCTGGCATTCACACCAAAGAGTTCAATCTTTGTCTCATCAGACCAGAGAATTTTGTTTCTCATGGTCTGAGAGTCCTTCAGGTGCCTTTTCAAAAAACCACAGGTGGCTGCCATGTGCCTTTTACTAAGTAGTGGCTTCTGTCTGGCCACTCTACCATACAGGCCTGATTGGTGGATTGCTGCAGAGATGGTTGTCCTTCTGGAAGGTTCTACTCTCTCCAGCAAGGAGTGCTGGAGCTCTGACAGAGTGACCATCAGGTTCCTGGTCACCTCCCTGACTAAGGCCCTGTCTCAGAGGTCTACAGACTATTCCTTTGACTTCATGCTTGGTTTGTGCTCTGACTTTCAACTGTGGGACCCTATATGTAGACAGGTGTGTGTCTTTCCAAATCATGTCAAATCAACTGAATTTACCCCAGGTGGACTCCAATTAAGCTGTAGAAACATCTCAAGGTTGATCAGTGGAAACAGGAGGCAGCTGAGCTCAATTTTGAGCTTCATGGCAAAGACTGTGAATACTTGTACATGTGATTTATTTTCTTTTTTATAAATTTCCAAAAAATCTAAACAAACAAACAAAAAAATCACATTGTCATTATGGAGTGTTATTTGTATATTCTTGAGAAAAAAAAAATCAATCATTTTAGAAAATGGCTGTCACAATAAATAAAAATGTTTGAAAAAGTGAAGCACTGTGAAAACTTTCTGGATGCACTATAACTGTATCACTGCAAATGACATCAGAGACATTCATAACCAGACCGCTTTAAATGTCAGCCCGAATGTCTTCAGTGCTGCTGATAGCAAAAACTACCCCATAACATCAGTTATCTGTTAGGGCGTTTCTTCTGAAACACTGCCAACATCCATATTTTTTCAGCGGTTGTGGAGAAAACACTGACCTAACATACTGTACCTGCCTGAAGAACACAGGTGACACAGGTTCAGAAAGACAAGTTTTTTTTTTTCTTTTTTTTTCATTTAACCTTTATTTAACCAGATAAGAAAACCCACTGAGGTCAAGACCTCTTTGCAACAGCACACACCATCAGGCAAACCAATAATAATACAATAAAAACAACACAACCACCATAAAATACAACCACAAGCAGCTAACCAATGGACACAATTATTTTAAATAACAATGCAAACTCTAACACAGTAAAACTCAGCATTTAAAGACAGCGTTTAAAACATACACATTGTCCAAAAGATTTCCGTTGATGGTTTTCTAATAGTGATTGGAAAGTTGTCAGTTAACCAGCCCAGGCAGTTTCAATTCTGTTTGGAAGGCATTCCAAGAAAAGAGAGAGGCAAAACTAAAAGCTTTCTTTCCCTTTTTTGTTGGAACATCGGGAACAGAAAAATACAAAGTGTCATTTGAATGTAAGGCATAGAAGCTTACAGTTCTCTGCAGAAAATTGGACAGATAAGTCGGAACCAGCCCAACAAGTGCCTTATATACCAAAGTCATCCAGTGCATGACTCGCCTTGCTTCCAAAGAGGATATGCCAGCCCTGGCATAGAGTTCGCTTTGATGGGTAAGGTAGCTACTACCAGTGATAAATCTGAGAGCACAATGATACACAGGAGACAAGGACTGCAAACACATGCTGGAAGCACATACTGTAAATACACAACAAGATCTGACAACTACACCTAACTGTCAACCAGACCTTCACAACCAAATAAGTGAAAAATGAAGAACCTCACTCACTCATTCATCTTCAACTGCTTTTCTGGGTTCAGGTCGTGGGGGCAACAGCTCCACCAGGGGACCCCAGACTTGTGTGGAGATATAATCTTTTCACCTAGTCCTGGGACTTCTCCAAAGTCTCCTCCCAGATGGATGTGCCTGGAACACCTCCCTACGGAGGTACCCAGGATGCATCCTTACCAGATGCCCAAACCACCTCAGCTGGCTCCTTTCAATGCAAAGGAGCAGCAACTCTACTCCGACCTCCCCACGGATGACCGAACTTCTCAGCCTATCTCTAAGGGAGACACCAGCCACCCTCCTGAGGAAGTCCATTTCAGCCGCTTGTACCCGCGTTCTAGTTCTTTTGGTCATGACCCAACCCCCACGACCATAGGTGAGAATAGAAATGAAGATTGACCAGCAGATTGAGAGCTTCACCTTTTGGCTCAGCTCCCTTTTCATCACAACAGTACGGTAGAGCGAATGCAATACCGCCCCTGCTGCACTGATTTTCCGGCCAGTCTCAGGCTCCATTGTCCCCTCACTCATGAACAAGACCCTGAGGTACTTGAACTCCTTCACTTGGGGCAAGGCCATATTCCCTATCTGTAGTAGGCAATCCATTGGTTTCCTGCTGAGAACCATGGCCTCAGATTTAGAGGTGCTGATCCTCATCCAAGCCACTTCACACTTGGTTGCAAACCGATCCAGTTAGTGTTGGAGGTCACCGGCCAATGAAGCCAACAAATCCACATCATCTGCAAAAAGCAGTGATGAGACCCTGAGCCCACCAAACTGGAAACCCTCCTACCCCCGACTACACCTCGATATCCTGTCCATGAATATCACAAACAGGATTGGTGACAAAGTGCAGCCCTGGTGGAGGCCAACCTCCACCGGAAACGAGTCCAACTTACTGCCGAGCACCCGAACACAGGTCTCGTTTTGCGAGTACATAGATTGGATGGCCCTGAGAAGGGACCCCCTCACTCCATACTCCCGCAGCACCTCCCACAGTATCTCCCAGGGTACCCTATCGTACACTTCTCCGAGTCCACAAAACACATGTAGACTGGGAGGGCATACTCCCAGGCACCCTCCAGGATCCTTGTGAGAGTGAAGAGCTGGTTGTTCCATGACCAGGATAGAACCCACATTGTTCCTCTTCAATCAGAGGTCCAACTATCAGCCAAACCCTTTCCTGCACCCTGGAGTAGACTTTACCAGGGAGGCTGGTAGTGTGATGCCCCTGTAGTTGGCACACACTCTCTGGTCTCCCTTTTAAAATATGGGGACCTCCACCCCAGTTTGCCACTCCTTAGGCACTGTCCCAGACCTCAACGGAATGTTGAAGAGATGTCTCATCCAAGAGAATTCCTCCACACCCAGAGCCTTCAGCATTTCTGGACGGATCTCATCAATCCCCGGGGCCTTGCCACTGTGGAGTTGTTTGACTACCTCAGTGACTTCCACCAGGGAAACTGATGAAAATCCTCCATCACCTTCAAGCTATGTCCCTACTATAGAGGGCGCTTTGGTCTGATGCAGGAGTTCCTCAAATTGTTCCTTGAGCAACTCCTCAGTTGCGTTAAACAGAGTCCCATCCTTACTGTAGACAGCTTGGATGGTTCCCCATTTTCCCCTCCTGAGGTGCCTCACAATCCGCCAGAAGCACCCTGGTACCGACCGAAATTCCTTCTCTATGGTTTCTCTGAAATCCTCCCACACCCACTGCTTTGCCTCCCCCACAGCAGAGGCTGCTGCCCTTCGGGTCTGTCGGTACCTTGCCTCTAGAGTCCTCCAAGATAACATATCCCGGAAGGACTCACCTTCAGACATGTGGATATGGCGTGTATGCCCTGTTAGCATATTGAGCCTCACTGCATAGTGGACAGATGGACATAAAAAAAAGCCATTCTACACTCACAGAAACACTCTGGTTCACACACAGCAGCTGCAATTACATCCACTCTTGAAAACATGTTTGACAAATGGAAGATAGCAAAGAGAGTTGTGCACATCGTGAGAGAGAAGTGGACCATTTCAAGCACAGACATTCACCTACAAAATGTACAGAATGAGCTCAGGATGCCAGTTCAAATAACTTCAACAGGATGTTGTCAAGAGGTGGAGTTCAACATTTGATATGAGGCAGAGCTTGGAGGAACAGAAAATGGCATGAGGTGCTTGTGTTGCTGGCCCTGAGCTCTCTGCAGGTTTACAGCAAACCCCTGGAGAATTCCAGAAAATATGACTGCTCTTCTCGCCCCCATGGAGAAGCTGATCATAGAGATTAGCTCTGCAGAGGCCTCTGCTGCTGGTGTGATCCCTGAGGATATGGCACTGACACGACTGCCCAGTGGCATGTGGAGGTGTCCACAAGCTGTGAGGTGTGTGTGTGTGTGTGTGTGTGTGTGTAAGCACTGCAGTGGTGTGCAGCGTGAGGTGCTTTATTCTGTGACAGCCATGCTTGATGCCACCACGAAGACCTGTATGTTTATTTATGAGACTGAGATGGCCACTCCAGATCCTTCAGCAACATTTTTCACTCATGTTTAGTGGTTGTCTGAAGCCATTTATTGTCAAACAACTGTTTGTTCTTTTTAAATAAAAAATGATAACAGAAACTGCCCAAATGACCTTGATCAAAAGTTTACATACTCCATTTATTAATACCGTGTGTTGCCCCCTTTAACATCAATGACAGCTTAGAGTCTTATGTGGTAGTTGTAGATGAGGCTCTTTATTTACTGTGATGGTAAAACTGCCCATTCGTCATGGCAAAAAGCCTCCAGTTCCTGTAAATTCCTGGGCAGTCTTGCATGAACTGCACATTTGAGATCTCCCCAGTGTGGCTCAATGATATTGAGGTCAGGAGACTGAGATGGCCACTCCAGAACCTTCACTTTATTCTGCTGGAGCCAATGACAGGTCGACTTGGCCTTGTGTTTTGGATCATTGTAATGTTGGAACGTCCAAGTATGTCCCGTGCACAGCTTCCAGGCTGATGAGTGCAACTTTACCTGTTACATTCATCCTGCCATCACTTGACTATGTTTTGTGTGTCTTTTTAGCTCATACATTCCAAAAACATCGGCAATCCACCTCTGTGCTTCACAGTAGGAAAGGTGAACCTTTCATCATAGGCCTTGTTGACTCCTCTCCAAATGTAACATTTATTGTTGTGGCCAAAAAGTTCAATTTTGGTCTCATCACTCAAAATTACTTTATTCTCTGTGCTGTTTGACATATTGTAAGTGGTATACTTTGTAACATTTGCATAGTAATGGATTTCTTCTGGTGACTGGATTATGCAGCACATTGTTCTTCAAGTGCTTCCTTATTGTGCATCTTGAAACAGCCACACCACATTTTTTCAGAGAGTCCTGTATTTCAGCTGAAGTTATTTGTGGGTTTTCTTTGCACCCACAAGGACTGAAGGAACAGAAGAGTTATGAACTTTGGATGGAAACAGAGAAGGTTGATGACCATAAACAACATGAAAAGGGGAAAAACCAGAAGATGCAGAAGGTAGGCTGTTATGAGTGAGTTCTATCCAAAGCAGTTGAGATGACCATGAGGCAGGATGCTGAAAGGTGAGAATTCGGAGTCCTTTTTCGAGTTCCTGGTTAAGGCATTCTGTTTGGCCATTGGATTGTGGATGGTAGCCTGAGGTTAAGCTGGCAGTGACCCAGAGGAGGCAGCAGAACGCTCTCCAAAAGTTGGAGACAAGTTGAGGACTCCGATCAGACACGATATCCTGGGGAAAACCATGCAATTTAAATACCTGAGAGAGCATTACCTCAGCTGTTTCTTTAGCCGAGAGAAGTTTATGCAGAGGGAAAAAGTGAGCCATCTTAGACAATCTATCTACTGCAGTTAACACAACAGTATACGCCTGCCTATATCTTGTCTTATGAATAGCACACATTTGGCAAGCATTAACATAATCAGTTACATCTTTTAATAACCTGGGCCACCAGACTGGCTGCATGGGCTCTTTGGTGCTGCAATGTGGTGATTCGGCTCTGACGTGGTTGGAGGAGGATGAGCGGTTCAGTGGTGTGGCAGGGCATTGAGCAGATAATCGAGTTGCATGGCAAGGACGATCCAGTAGATGTCGCTCAGTTTGGATGGCCAGTGCTATGAGCTCATCAAGATCCTCGGGGAGGTTTACAGGGAGGAGCTGGTCTTGCATGTTGTTTGACAGCTCCTGGAAGATGCCTAGGAGTGCTGCTGGGTTCCACTCACTCTTAGCCACCAGGATTCAGACGTCTATGGTGTAGTCTGTGACTCCAAGGCTGCCCTGCTTAAGCCTCATAAGGGAGCGTGCAGCTTCACGCCCCATAGACGTGTTGGAACAATGGTTGCAAGTGAAGCACCAGTGGGGTATTGATGACCCCATTCTGCTGTGGCCCACGCTGCAGCACACCTGGTCAGGTGAGTGATCATGAATGCTGTCTCCGTCCGGTCAGTGACATACATCACACTGACAAAGTGAGGAACCTTGGGGTAATTTTTGATCCTGCATTGTCCTTTGACCCCTACATTAGAGATATTATGAGGACTGCTTTCTTTCACCTTTGAAATATAGCGAAGATTCGTACCATCCTATGTATGGCTGATGCTGAGACCCTGATTCATGCATTCATTTCTTCTAGGCTGGACTACTGCAATGTTCTATTTTAAGAGGGGGGCCGAGAGCCAAAACCATTGACAAAGTGACCAGAGAAAAATAAGATAAGAAGATAGATAAAAAAGAATGAGATGAATAATGCTGTGATATGAACAGACATGATACACTGGAGAGACGACAGGGTGTGGTACAAGAAAAAGAAACTGGGACTGACTGTGAACAAAGCATACACAAGTAAGAAATGAAAGGGAGCGAGAGAGAGGGAGAGAAAGGGGGGGGGGATGCTCACTCATACACCAGACAGAACAGACACATGATCCAAAGACCTAAAAGAATGAGGGGATCCAGACCACACGAACCAAATCCCAAAAAGAACCCGACCAAAACATAACCCTAACACACTGATTACAAGCAAACAGATCACAGGTTGTTAACATGCAAAAATCACCAGATTATGTAAACTTATAATCAGGGTCATTCGGTTAGTTTCTGTTGCCATTATGATTTAAAAAGAGCAAACACAGTTGTTTGGCAATAAATGGCTTCATGCAATCACTAACCATGAGTTAAAAAAGAAAAGGAAAAAAGAAGACTTTTGTGTTATTCATGTTTGCTGAAAAATGGCCAAAAAAAAAAAAAAAAAAAAATCATACATTCTGCTGGGGTATGTAAATGTTTGAAGACAAATGGAGACACCAGCAGTTCATATTAACTCATCATGTCATTCTTATTTTGTGCTCCTTTTAATTTGGTGAGTTAAAAGACTTCTTGTTTTCGAGCTGTTGTCTGTGCAAGGTGGCTGACCTGGACTCACTAACTCACTCGCTCACCCACTTACTCACTCACCCACTCACTGACTCATTCAGTGTAATTTTTCCATTGTTGCCTTTGCAGCGAATATGTTGCTTTGTCATTATTTTATAAAGACTACTGAATATATGAAGTGTTAAATATAAGAAAATATAAGAAATTAAAATATCTCATTCAAGATAAAATTAGTTCACTATGAACTAAAGTTGTCTTTTCAGAGTATTTCCTCCTTCTACATCACACAGACAGCACACTGAAAGAAAACAGGTTAGCAACAGAAGTTTTTTATTGCAATGATTTTCTTTGGGAGTGAAGAGGAAGGACATATTAGGAATGAACATATAGAGACAGTATGGGTAGGAAGGTTTGGGGACAAACTCAGAGAGTGTGGACATGTGCAGAGGAGGGACCCAGGGCACATAGGGAGAAGGATGCTGAGGATGGAGCCACCAGGCACAGGGAGAAAAGGAAGGCCAAATGGGCCTTTTATTTTCAAAAACTGAGCTAAAAGCGATATTTCACCAGGAGCATGCATTGCCACTGGTTGTCAAGCCGCCTAAGCCGTCAAAGTTCAACCCAATCCAACTTTCGCTGATGTGCGCTGTGGCGTACCTTCGCACTGCTGAATAGAAACCAGGCATCAGGCCAAAACACAGAAGACTGCAGTGCAGAAACCACTGATCTGTATAAAACACTGTGTTATATACAGATCACTGCAGAAATGTCTCACAGAACTGCTCATTTATACACAGCGGTTTTCTGAAGAAAATCCAAATCTTTTTTAACCTCAAATTAATTTATAATTACTGTAAAATAAGTTTATAATATTTAAAATTGTAAAACAATAAAATATTCTTTAGAAACCTTTCTTCATTTGTCAATTAAAACCATAAATTACCTATTATCCACCCAATCCATCATGGACAACTCCTCTCACCCTCTGCACCAGACTGTAGTGGGGCTGAGCAGCATCTTCAGTGACAGACTGAGGCACCCTCAGTGCAAGAAGGAACGATACCGCAGGTCGTTCATCCCTGCTGCTGTCAGACTGTACAATAACACTGTAAAATAACCATATGCAATAATATGTCCACAAATCACGTGCAATATTAATGTGTTCACAAATCATGTGTAATAACAAGTTGTTTACAAATCCCAGCACTAGTGTCACCTTATCACATCTAAATTCCACTTCACATATTGTAAATAAGATGCTCCTATTTTTTTCAATTCCAATCATTATATATATATATATATATATATATATATATATATATATATACATACGAGGGCTGTCCGTAAAGTATAGGTCCTTTTTATTTTTTTCAAAAACTATATGGATTTCATTCATATGTTTTTACGTCAGACATGCTTGAACCCTTGTGCGCATGCGTGGGTTTTTCCACGCCTGTCGGTGACGTCATTCGCCTGTGAGCACTCCTTGTGGGAGGAGTCGTCCAGCCCCTCGTCGGAATTCCTTTGTCTGAGAAGTTGCTGAGAGACTGGCGCTTTGTTTGATCAAAATTTTTTCTAAACCTGTGAGACACATCGAAGTAGACATGGTTTGAAAAATTAAGCTGGTTTTCAGTGAAAATTTTAACAGCTGATGAGAGATTTTGAGGTGATTCTGTCGCTTTAAGGACTTTTCACGGTGCGAGACGTCGCGCAGCGCTCTCAGGCAGCGTCATCAGCCTGTTTCAAGCTTAAAACCTCCACATTTCAGGCTCTATTGATCCAGGACGTCGTGAGAGAACAGAGACGTTTCAGAAGAAGTCGGTTTCAGCATTTTATCCGGATATTCCACTGTTAAAGGAGATTTTTTTAATGAAAGATGTGCGGACGGGTCCGCGTGTCGGGACGCAGCCGACGCGGCGCAGGGGCACAGGAAAAACACCTCCGTGTTGATAACCATTTGTTAAAATCCAGTTGGCTTTTGATGGCTTTCAGTGGAGTGAGTATATGAGAAATTGTTTAACAGCTGGACATGTTCCAACTTGTCCTTAAGGCTTTCAACAGAGGTGTTTTTCCTGTGACGGAGCGTCGCGGCGGCTGCAAGCCGATGCTGCAATCCACCCGCACGTCTTTCATTAAAAAAATCTCCTTTAACAGTGGAATATCTGGATAAAATGCTGAAACCGACTTCTTCTGAAACTTCTCTGTTCTCTCATGACGTCCTGGATCAACAGCCTGAAATGTGGAGGTTTTAAGCTTGAAACAGGCTGATGACGCTGCCTGAGAGTGCTGCACGACGTCTCGCACCATGGGAAGTCCTTAAAGCGACAGAATCACCTCAAAATCTCTCATCAGCTGTTAAAATTTTCACTGAAAACCAGCTTAATTTTTCGAACCATGTCCACTTCGATGTGTCTCACAGGTTTAGAAAAAATTTTGATCAAACAAAGCGCCAGTCTCTCAGCAACTTCTCAGACAAAGGAATTCCGATGAGGGGCTGGACGACTCCTCCCACAAGGAGTGCTCACAGGCGAATGACGTCACCGACAGGCGTGGAAAAACCCACGCATGCGCACGAGGGTTCAAGCATGTCTGACGTAAAAACATATGAATGAAATCCATATAGTTTTTGAAAAAAATAAAAAGGACCTATACTTTACGGACAGTCCTCGTGTGTATATATATATATATATATATATATATATATATATATATATATATATATATATATATATATATATATATATATATATTCTACAGTATTTATACCTCATTTTCTTATTTTATTGTATTGTTACAAGTATTATTATGTATTGCTTATCCTTGCACACGCTGGTTGATGCACATTTTCCTCTACTCACACCCATCTTGTGTGTTTTTTAAGAGCTGACGTGAATTTCTCCACTGTGAGATCAATAAAGTCTTATCTTATTTCAGATTAGATGATTTCTTGTTTAACATAAGGAAACTTGGACATTTATTTTTAGACAAATAAAATAACATGGAAATGTGTCAATTTTTAAGTCTGGTAGATTGTTATCTGCATTTCAACCGGAAAAACAGACACTGTAAATAAATACAAATGTTTATTATAAATGCAACAGATGATTTAACAATGACTGCAGTGTGATTATAAAGTAAGATTTCTTAATGTGACATTAACCTCATGATGAAATCATTTTTTTTTTAATTGAGCCATTAGGGCCCAAGTAGGACAAAGTCCTATGAGGACCCTATTATAATTTCAACGTATAATTAAATCAGAATATGTGATTGCTTTTAATGTTGTGATCAGGACAGAGTAATTTCTGAAAAATATAAATTTGTTTTATTTAGATGCGCAGAAGCAGGTGTTGGTTTGCTGGATTTGCGGGACATTTAATCAGATGAATGTCTCTTCTGCAGCTTCGACCTCTGGTGGAGTTGTTGAAGACACTTTTCTCCCATTTTGAAGAGCACAGATGTTTTCTTCTGGCTGGACTTCATGGTGTTCAGCTCATCAATGGAAGTTTTTGAAGTGTGTCTGAATTTCAGTTGCTTGCACAGCAGCCACTTCCGACATGACTGACGTCACTGATGCGCATTAAATTCCGCGGCTGATGCCTTCAATCTGAAAGGCCCTAAAGAGGAGGTTTATATAGATGTGCTGAGGGAGAGCATGCAGGTGCTTGGTGAGACATAGAGAGATGCAGAGGACAGGGTGGGACGGAAATGATTGATTTGATGTCGTGGCCTCGAACAGGAGCTGCTGAAAGAAAAAAAATTATACAGTGGTTATTTGAAAACAGTTTGACAACCATTGTCACACGCACACAGACACACAGATCAATATGACACATGCAGTAAAAGAGCTGAGGGCTGGGAAACCTCCAGTGGTCTGCAGGATCAGAGCTGAACTCAGGTGGGCAGACCTGCTGCTCTCCTGGCACTGAACCATCTTTGTTTCATTCTGGGAGACGGGACCGGGACCAGGGTGAAACCCGTCCATGCTCACAGACTTCACCTCATTTATGACTTTCCCCCGATACTCTGCCTGTGCTTCAGCTTCTACAAGTATATAGAAAATATGTTCTCACTGCAGTGTTGGCAAAAAGCTCCTTAAATACATAATAACAGCAGTAGCAATCCATTAAATGTGCCACTTTATGTGTTCTAATGTGTAATCAGAACCATGGACAGCTCACCTTGAGAAGCTCTTAAGAGCAGCATCTCACTCTTAGCAGCTACTTTGGAAAATGCATTCAAACACACACACACACACACACACACACACACACACACACACACACACACACACACACACACACACACATTCTCATAAGCATTTGTTGAAAACACTCAACATTTAAGACCGATCCTTTCAGAAAATGAGGCTCTGGTCAACACCAGCTGTGGAATGTGGCACAAACACGGTGATAAGAACAACTACACTGTAAAAGCTGTTAATTTAACTCAAACAGTTAACTTTAACCACTGAAGAGGAGTTCATGCAAGTGAGCAGCAGAGGAGTGAGTGAGCAGCAGAGCAGATGATCAGTGTTTGTACCAACGGCCGTACTATTTGTTACAACCCGCCGCCACGTCCGGAGTCCGCTGGCAGGGCAGCCGTGTTGGTGTCCCCATCAAGTCCCGAGACCCGTTGGAGGCATCCAGCCAGAGGTGCCCAGCCAGGCACGAGGCTTGTCGCAGCCCATTAGAGGTGTCCAGCTAAGCCCGCGGCTCATCGCTGCCCGTCGGAGGTGCCCAGCCAGACACGAGGCTCGTTGCGGGCTATCGGAGGTATCTACCCAAGCCCGAGGCTCATTGAGGCCCGTTGGAGGCTACACTAAGCTAGCTTAGCCTTGGTAAGCTAGCTTTTGGAAGTTCGGGAACAGCAGTAGTGTGATTTGTCTTTAATCAAGATCTACTGCATCCCATAGGCAACATGGCCGTAAAAAATCTTCAAAAAGACATGGACGAATTAAAGGAGTCCATGAACATGTTATCTGCAGAAATGGATTCTTTGATAAAGCAGAACCACATCATCACAGAACTGCTGGGTGAAATCAAACAGCTAAAGTGACAAAATACTGAATATGAACATAAAATTTTATATCTGGAAAATCGGGTGTCCGACTTGGAGCAGCATTCAAGAATGAACGATGTCATCATCTCTGGATTAAAAATCAAACCAAGGTCCTTTTCACAAGCGGTAATGGGAGTTACTTCTGAGGATGGCGATCATGACGAAATGGGAGGAACAGGTGACTGCATTCCTCCATAGTAAACATATTGACATTTGTATTTGTAAAGAGGTTGAACGATTTCATAACTAAACATCACATACTCATTGAACAACAGTATGTTTTAGAAAAAAATTGTGCTACTTCACTGGCTTTAATTGATTTTGTTGAACAAGTTACACACGCAATAGAGAAGAAGAAATACACTGTAGGAATTTGATTTGCAGAAAGCATTTGATACCATAGATCACACGTTACTATTGGACAAATTACAGAAGTATGGTATTAGACGACTGGCCCTTGATTGGATAGCTAGCTGTTTAAGCAACAGGTATCAGTGTGTCCATTTTGGGGGGACATATTCTGAATTTTTGAGGATTACATAAGGGGTGCCCCAGGGTTCAGTCCTTGGGCCGTTACTCTTTCTGTTGTGTATTAATGCTATAGGTTTGGTTTCCACGTCTGTGAGATGTATTTTGTTTGCTGATGATACAACTGTGTTTGGTACTGGGGATCATTTGGGACAACTCCTGGACATGATGGAGAGAGAACTACAAAAAAATAAATGCTGGTTTGATTCAAATAAATTATCGCTTCATTTGGGTAAAACAAAATGTATTATATTCAGAAATAAGTCCAGGAACTTAACTAGAAATGTATTATTGAATGATGCTGAAATTGAAATAGTAACCAAAACCAAGTTTGTTGGAGTTTTTATCGATGATAAATTAAGTTGGAAAACTATCAGTTATGTTAAATCCAAAATGTCAAAAGTTATCGTGATTCTGTATAAAGCTTTCCCAGCATTCATTGGTTACACTGTATCATTCATTGCTTGTAACATACATGACCTACTGCATTGAGGTTTGGGGAAACACATATAAAACAAACACAAACCCAATATTTATGTTACAAAAGAAAGCTATAAGAGTTCTAAGTAAAACTAGGACTGCAAGCAGTCATATACGGGCTCTTGTTCCGCGCAACCGCCTGCCGAGGCCAGCGCATCCCCTTGTTGCAAGATGTGGGCATGTGCATACAGGGGCAACCACTCATCACACAGTTCAATGTATGAAGGAGTTATGACATGTTGATAGTTCATCCACTCAGTGTACAAACAGAGGGGCAAGGTGTGGTAAGCGACTGACCCTCATTACACATGTGAAGTTTCAAGTCAGTCAGGTAAAGCTTGAAGGAGTTATGACCAGTTGATTGTTTATCCACTAGGGGGCACTCAGAGCACAAACAGAGGGGCCAGGTGTGTTCAGGGGCCAACTGTCATCACACATGTGAAGTTTCATGTCAATCAGGCAAAGCATGAGGGAGTTATCATGACTTGATGTTCCATGGCGAAGGGTCAAAATGGCGGCGCCATAGCGGACACACCCTTCGACATAGAGAAAAGCTTTCGATAATTTTTGATCAGTATCATCTCTGGATGCTGAGAAAGAAATTTGAAGTGCATTGGACAAAATCCCTAGGAGGAGTTCATTCAAATACAACGTGTAAAAATGACCGACTTCCTGTTTGGAGTAGACCAACGGTGCAAGAGACTTTTTTGTACATCTATGCAAGTCACACATGTACCAATTTTCATCTCCCTACTCCAAAAAAAAACTCTATGGGGAGGGGTTTTTGAACGTTTCAAGGGGGCGCTATTGAAGCATTTTGACCCACCTATGGGTGACGCCCCTATGAATTGTAAGAGGTTGTCATGCTTGACATGTCTATCAATTTTCATGACGATATGACAACATTAAAGCTGTCAAAAGGAAGAACGTAATTTCATGGCGAAGGGTCTATTTTCAGCACACTGCCACACAGATGCCGTTACTCGTAACTTCACAGCGATCATCGCCTTCATTCACCAACTTGTTCTGCATGTTTTAGAAGTGGAATGAAGTTGATTGGGTTAACTATGTGACATCAGGACCTGTTAAAGTAAAAATAACCCTACCCCTAATAAATAATAATAATAAACAGCGCAATTACAATAGGGTCCTCGTAGGACTTTTTCCTACTCAGGCCCTAATAAAAACCATATCATGAGCAAACAAACCCACTGTTTGCTTGCTTACACATTTTGAAATTTTGGGACTTGGTTGATTATATTACGATACAGACCATGTATAAAGTTAACAATAAACTCTGACCTCAACATGTCCAGGAACTGTTTAAAATGAGGGAGTCCTGAAAGGAACATTAGTATTTGACAGCTTAAAGATTCAAACTACTGTAAAAAGTCACTCCGTCTCTGTAAAAGGTGTTAAAATCTGGAATAGCTGTTCCGATAGTATTAAATTATCTGGTACTTGGTATAGTACAATAAATCAGGTTAACTGACTTTGTTACTGTTCTTCTGTTTTATCAGTGCGTTATACTGCTGTTTGTTCTGCTGTGTACAGATATTTTAGGTTACTGATTAATCTATATTGTCTCTGCTTGTCTTTCTTGTCTTTTTTTTTCTTTTTTCTTATTTGTTGTTATGCGTATACATATATGTATATAGCAACTGATGAAGGGGGGTGGGCGTTTATAAGCTTATAAGCGTTTATAAGCCTACACCCTTTCGGCCACACAAAACTCCGAAAAGACGTGGATATCAGCACTTTTTCGGCACATTGAGACAGACGTGCAGAGGAATTCCGCTCGTCGCGGCGGTGCCGCATGGCGCACAGCAACGCCGTGATGAAGCCTCACGGGACATGTTCTGGCATGTCCAGGCACATCCACAATTTCTCGGATAATCACTCGATGGAAAAACCACCGACAGCTGTCTGAACGCCATCTCAAAGCCGTCCTGTGAGACCAAAACGGAGGTGGTTTTGTCTCGCTCCAGTAGCGAATCCATCGTGACGCGCGAAGCCTCCACTCGGCTTTCCATGACAAAATCTCTTGTTAAAAGTGAAATCTGCCGGAAAATGGTTGATGTCCAGCTCTTGTGATAACCAGAGAAATGGCACACGATGGTCACGGATCCAGACAGCCATCCGTTTAGAAATAAAATGGTCGTTCAGCCTGTCGATGGCGGCTTTGGAGCGCGGCGCGCCCCACAGCTGCTGGGGGCCATCCTTAAAGCGACAGTAACACTCCTTATTCTCTACCAAGCCTGTAACATTTTCACCGAAAGCCAGATAAATTTTTCTAATGGTTTCCAGCTGCCTGTCTCTAACAGTTTCTGAAAAAATTCTGATGGAAAAAAGCCCAAATCATTCCACCATTTCCTGACAATGAAAATCTGACGAGTGGGCTGGACCACTCCTCACTCAAAGCCTGCTCACAGGCGAATGACGCAACCGACAGGAGTGGAAAAACTTACGCATGCGCACGAGGGTTCAAGCTTGTCTGTTGCAATCACACGTGATTCAAATCCATATGGTTTTTGAAAAAAATAATAAGGTCAGATACTTTTCTAATAGACCTCGTATATGGTTTAGTAACGTAAAACATTGATACAGCAGTGACCACGGCACACCAGATGTTTTTTTTTTTTTAATTGGAGCAAGACGGAAGGCACAGCGTGTTGACAGACAGTGTGGGTTCTGATGAAGGAGACAAGCCCTCTTTTGTTCTGGATGAGGAACCAAAGCAGGTGTGTCCACCGACGAGCACAGATCTCCACAGCTTCTGTTTGCAGTTTCTCCAGGACTCAGGCACTATGAGCTCCGTCCTAGTGCGAGTCCTGGAACTCAGAGATGCAGACACACACTGCACCAGCTGTGGCTCCAGGCGCATTTCATTTAAAGCATTGAGATCGCTAGCTTCGGTTTTGTTTAGTTCCTCTTTCGTCCCTTTTGCACTCTTGCTTCGCAGGCTGTTTGGTGATAAAGCTCTTTGTCCACCTTTTTTCAACAAATTGTGACTTGTTTTACTTTTTTCCCTTCGTTCAGGAAGCGTCATGTGCCGTGTGAGTGGGCCATAAATAAGTAAAAAAATGATGAAATTCACCAAAATTATTTTTGGTGCTATACGCACAGAGAAATTAACTCATAAACATGGGGAAACCAGCATGATTTCACCTGCCTGTGATAAACGCTCAGAAACCTCAGGCTGTGAGGAATAAGAATTTTGGTGACACCATCTCAGGTCATGTCTCTAAAATGAATGGGAGAAGCCATAATTTTTTATAGTGTGAAGTCTGTGTTTTTTGTGGACTTCGTCAGTGAATAAGAAAAAAAAAGGTTAAAATGTTTGTTTTGCAAGGATGTAGTCATATGACTGGGTGGAGAGATTTTCCAAAGATAATATTTTGAGGAAAAACGTGAAAGTTTTTTATAGTGTGTCTCAGACAAACTGTGTTGTTGTGGTTGTTGTGGACTACATATTCCCTGAATGCACTACTACACATAACACAAACAGCAGAATTGAAGCCCAGCACAGCATGAGAATGGTCTTCAAAACATGATGGATCTAACCGTGGATTTTATCCTTTCCTTTTGTGTGTACAGGAGAAAATTCTTAACAAAATGTGTTTCCTCTCCCAGCTGGGACCCGGACGCGTTTGTGGTTTGCGCCACAGCGTTGCATCACGCTAAGCTAAACTAAGATGCTATGTGCTGCACCACCAGCCGGTCTCGCTGAGAAAGATGCTTGCGTAATCACATAGTCTGACACAACAGTGACAATGAATGATCGCTTTTAACAGGACAGCCAGGACATGGACCAGCTTCAGTCTTTGTGGGCAAGCTGAGTTAAACCAATGGCTAAGCTAAGGTACTGAGAGCCCCACAGTACATCTGGAGAAGGAAGCCAATGCAGGGAGCTGTTTTTCTGTGGACAAGACAGTGTCTCACAGCAGAACATACAGTGCATCCTGAAAGTATTCACAGCACTTCACTTTTTCCACATTTTATGTTACAGCCTTATTCAAAAAATTGATTTTTTTTTCAAAATTCCACACACAATACCCCATCATAATGACAATGTGAAAAAACTTTTATTGAGATTTTTGCAAATTTATTAAAAATAAAAACAGAACTAAGAAATCACATGTACATACATTCACAGTTTTTGCCATGAATCTCAAAATTTAACAATGGTGCCTCCTGTTATCACTGATCATCCTTGAGATGTTTCTACAGCTTAACTGGAGTACACCTGGGGTAAATACAGTTGACGACATGATTTGGAAAGACACACACCTGTCTACATATAAGGTCCCACAGTTGACAGTCAGAGCAAAAATCAAGCATGAAGTGAAAGGATTAGTCTGTAGACCTCAGAGACAGGATTGTCTGGAGGCTCAAATCTGAAGAAGGGTACAGAAACATATCTGATGCTTTGAAGGTCCCAATGAGCACATTGGCTTCCATCATCTGTAAATAGAAAAGGTTCAGCTCCACCAGAATACTTCTTAGACCTGGCTACCCGTCTAAACTGAGCTATCGGGGAAGAAGGGCCTTAGTCAGGGAGGTGACCAAGAACCTGATGGTCACTCTGTCAGAGCTCCAGCATTCCTCTCTGGAGAGAGGAGAACCTTCCAGAAGAACAACCATCTCTTCAGCAATCTGCCAATCAGGCCTCTATGGTAGAGTGGCCAGACGGAAGTCACTCCTTCGTAAAAAGACACATGGCAGCCACCTGGAGTTTGACAAACGGCACCTGGAGGACTCTCAGACCATGACAGACAAAAATCTCTGGTATGATGAGACAAAGATTGAACCCTTTGATGTCATGTTTGGAGGAAACCAGGCACCATCCCTACAGTGAAGCATGGTGGTGGCAGCTGTGTTTTTCAGCAGCAGGAACTGGGAGACTAGTCAGGATTGAGGGAAAGATGAATGCAGCAATGTACAGAGACATCCTGGATGAAAACCTGCTCCAGAGCGCTCTTGACCTCAGACTGGGCGATGGTTCATCTTTCAACAGGACAATGACCCTAAGCACACAGCCAAGATATGAAAGGAGTGGCTTCAGGACAACTCTGTGAATGTCCTTGAGTGATCCAGCCAGAGCCCAGACGTGAATCTGACTGAACATCTCTGGAGAGATCTGAAAATGGCTGTGCACCGACGCTCCACATCCAACCTGATGGAGCTTGAGATCATATGATCAGTGATTGAGTAGTTGTCACTGTAATGCACTGACTGATGAAGTCCTATTATTAAGTAAGAATTATGATTTCCTTTAAAAAGTGTTCCAGTCTAAAAATGTGTTTCAAATTTTAAAATATTGCATCCCCCCAAAAAAATCACATTATTATTCAACCAAAGCTAAAAGCTCCCTCCATTTTTATGTATTTTGTTATCGGTGCACAGCATGTTACATGTCCTTTAAAATATTTTTTTGTAGTTTACTTTACATTAATAGGAAAATCAAATGGAATTTTGCAGATTGCTAAAGAGAGGAAAATGTTAATAGCTAAAATAAAGGAAGAAGAAGTGGAGAAGAATGAAAAAGTAATATCAGTCAAAAACTGTTGAAGAAAAAGATGAATCCCTGTGGGATAAAAGAGAAAGTGCATCCAAACTAAGGAAAGAAGAGGTTCATCTAAGAAGTGCCAGACAAAGAGGTGCTGACATCCTTCACATGAAAGACAGTGGAACAAAAATATTGTCTGTAAATAGTCTTTAACATGATGAGCTCTCTTTCTTTTTATTAGTTATGAACATTAGTAGCATTTACTATCATGTAGTTATGGGTCATCAGAACACCAGGAAATCAATAATTAATGATTTTATTTCAAACAGTTTGTGTTCTAATCATCATTTCTTACAGTAACAGTGTCGGTGAAAGGCTGAGTCTTTGAGGATCAAAGATGAGCCGAGGATCTGCAGTTTGTTCTCAACCATGTGACAAAATGACTGAATTGTTTAAAAACAATCTTTGAAGACTGGATGAGATTTGCATATTTCTCTCTCCCCACAGCATAATTCCACCTATAATTTGTGTTGTTTGTACGGATGCTATCCTGCCAACTCCTCTCTGCAAACGGGTCCAATCGCTGCCAAACTCTGCCAAAGAATGGATTATTATCATTGCAGTCTGGTTTGGGGATTTTCAAGTTGAAAGCCTGCGCCACTGTCAAACGCTGTCAAACTGTCAAATGATTATTCTGTCTGTCTAACATCTTGCTAAAGTTCTGTGTGGCTGCCAATGTCATGTCTAAATTCATCATGAATCGCTGCCTTTAGGCGCTCACTTTGACATGTCAGTGGCCACAGTATGGAAATACTGTTAACACCCATCAATTAAGAGCAAATATGAAGCTACTTCTTCCTGTTTATCAGTGGATTGCAAACCAGCTTCAGGGGTGCATAGCGCCACCTACTGCATAAAATACAGAATAAATCTGAAAACTAAGATGATCAAAATGTGCCATAAATATCTTAACATTTAGGAAACAGCACACATTTGATAATTTACTACAATTATACAGGACATTTAAAAGACTGAACCACTGTGTGGATTCACTGATGTCAAAAGTCTGCTTCCATTATGAAAAACTGACAATTTTGCAAGTAATTCTTCACTCAGGTGAATACGGGTACCTCTGCTCAAATCATTAAATGATTCAAGGAAAAGGGAGGAATTTCAGTGTGTAAAATGCAAAGGCACAACCCTTAGATGAACACTCATGATCTCTGAGCCCTCAGACAGCACTGTGTCAACTGTCAGTCATCAACAGCTGATATCACCACACAGGAAAGATATGTTACAGTACTTATCATATACCTATCAATGATACACCAATATGATTGGATAAAATACTAAAGAATAAATACGAGGTCTGTCAATAAAGTAACGGTCCTTTTTATTTTTTTCAAAAACTAGATGGATTTCATTCATGTTTTTACGTCAGACATGCTTGAACCCTCATGCGCATGCGTGAGTTTTTCCACGCCTGTCAGTGACGTCATTCGCCTGTGAACACACCTTGGGAAGGAGTGGTCCCGCCCCCTCGGATTTTCATTGTCTGGAAATGGCAGAATGAAAAGGACTTTTTTTCCATCAGAATTTTTTCAGAAGCTGTTAGAGACTGGCACCTGGAAACCATTCGAAAAATTTATCTAGCTTTTGGTGAAAATTTTACGGGCTTCACAGAGAATAAGGTCTGTTACTACAGCTTTAAGGACCCCTTTAAGGATGCTCGGCACGTCACGCTCCGAGCTGCGACGACGAGGCACAAACCACCGGACCATTTCTAAATGGATGGCTCTGTGGATACGAGACTATCGTGTGCTCTTTCTCTGGTTATCACAAGAGCTGGACATCAGCCATTTTCCAGCAGATTTCACTTTTAACAAGAGATTTTGTCATGGAAAGCCACGCGGAGGCTTCGCGCGTCACGACCAATTCGCTTTGGAAGCGAGACAAAGGAACACCTCCGTTTTGGCGTACCTCATAGCAATACACCCTTTTCGCAGACGGGTAATATTTTTCATACCACCTGAGTAATCAGCCAATCAAGTGTCATGTAAAATTCTTTCCGCCTCGCTTAGAAAACAGTGCTTGGAACTTGAGGTGGATGGATGATGAAAGAAGCAAAACACCTTCTCAATTTATGTCGATATTTTGATGAATTTCTTCATTTACAGCAGCTTCATTAAACAAATGCACTCGAGTGATTATCAGCACGGCAGCGAGCTAACACTAGAAGACAGTTGCCAGTTATGGCTTCTGAAACAAGGGAGAAAAAAAGAAACAGCACCGTTCAGCTGAAGCATTAGTTGACATAAAATATTCTGTCTGTTAAGAGCTTCAGCTCTTGTTCCACGAGTGTATTTCCCTTCGGCCTCAGGGTGTATGGTTTTCTTCAGGGTGTATAAAGCCATATTCATTGGTGAACAACTTGATAACTGATAATATTGTCGTAGGGCATATATTGTCACCACAATGATATATGCTGATGTTCATGGCCACACTGCAGCACATATTGGTGCCAGTGACAATATGTGTCCAGCAGCGTTACTACCTACAGTCCACTGCACCAGCAACAGTATGTGCCGTGAACATTGGTACATTTTGTCACAGATATGCCGCAACAGTTGTGTGTGTGTGTGTGTGCATGTGAGTGTGTGTGCATGAGTGGGTGTGTGTGAGACAGAGAAAAAAAAACAATTAATAGTTAAACATCATGTTGTTTTACTTCTTGCTGTAACGACCAGTGACGATATGTACCTTGATTGCCTATATATATTGCGGGTTGGGATGATATGTGGAGGCAACATTACATGTTGGTGCAATTGAACGTCTGCATATATCATCGTGGCAACAATATATGTCCTGCGACAATATGTGCCAGAACAAAGGCATGACTTTTGGAACGCTACAATGTGGAGATACTTTCACAAAAAAAAACATTATGTTAACCTTGTCCAGAAGCAGCATCTACTTCTCTGGGCTTGGAGGCATCTGGGTTGGACCGTCATGCAGTGCAAATATGTACTGTGGTCAGATGACTCAGTAATCAAGATCTGTTTTAGAAGTAAAGCACCCTGGACCAAAGATGACATAGACCATCCAGACTGTTATCAGCAACAAGTCCAAAAGTTAGTGTGTGTCACGGTATGGAGTTGGAAAATGTAATTTACACTCTGAGATGGCAGCATTAATGCATAAAAGTATGAGTTTTTAGAGCAACACATGCTGCCTTCAAGGTGGCATCTTTTCCAGGAATATCCATGCATTTTTCAAAAACTCAGTGTAAAGCCACATGTTGCACACATTACCAAAGGCATAGCTGCAGAAGAAGAAAGTGTGGGTACTGGACTGGCATGCCTGCAGTCCTGACCTGTTTCTAACAGAGAATGTGTTGAGGATTTTTAAACATACACACAATAAATGCAAAAACCACAACATCTAAAGCTCTTCATCAAGTATCCTTAATGCCAAAATGTCTTTTAAGTGTTATGAGAAGGAATGGCTACATTACAAAGATGAGAATGTTTGAGTACCCCAACTTGCTTTGGAATGTGTTTCAGACCTAAAATGCATGAACAGAAGAACTGGATGAAATGGATGAATATTAACAAATGGAATGAAGATGACTAGAATTTAACAATAAACTAGGACTGCAAGCAGTCATATACGGGCCCTCACGCCACGTGACTGCCTACCCAGGCCAGCGCGTCCCCTTGTGACTAGATGTGGGCAGGTGCATACAGGGGCCAACCCTCATCACACAGTTCAACTTTCAAGCAAATCAGACAATGCATGAAGGAGTTTTGAAAAGATGATTGTTCATCCACTAGGGGGCACTCAGTGCACAAAGAGAGAGGTCAGGTGTGTTCAAGGGCCATCCCTCATCACACGTGAAGTTTCAAGTCATTGAGGCAAAGCATGAAGGAGTTATCATGACTTGATGTTCCATAGCGAAGATTCAAAATGGCAGCGCGATAGCGGCCACACCCTTTGACATAGAGAAAAGCTTTCAATAACGTTTGATCAGTATCGTCAAAAACCCCTATGGGGAGGGGTTTTTGAAAGTTTCAAAGGGGCGCTATTGAGGCATTTTGCCCTACTCATGGGCGACGCCCCTATGAATTGTAGGAGGTTGTCCTGTTTGACCTGTGTAACAATTTTCATGATGATATGACAAAATTAAAGCCGTCAAAAGGAAGAACATAATTTATTTTCTTTTAATTTTATTTTCATTTGGAAAGTCATATACACAGAAAAACAGAATTCTTCCTTCCTTTCCCCATTTTAAAAGGGCCTTTTTTCTTTTTTCCCATTTTCCTTTTTTAAATCGAAAAACAGTTTTATTACACCCTTGATTAAAAAAAAAATCTCTATATTGATATGAATAGACAATAACCAAGGAACTATATACAACAAAGGGGAGCCCTCTCAGTAGGGGGATGTGGAAAAGAAATACTCACAGGTGATACTTGAAGCAATTAATCTGGGCATAACAGAGAAGTCATGAAAAAGCTCCTCTTGTTGGGGTAATATATGTAATCCATTTGTTCCAAATACAATAGAATTCCTCCCTTCTGATATTAATTAGATAGGTTAATTTTTCCATTTTGAAAATTTCAAGGACTATGTCGGTCCACTGAGGGAGGATTTGGTAATGTCTTAGTAATATTTTTTTTACTTGCTGCTAGAAGGGCTTGTAACAATTTTTTTTATCACTTCTCTGTTGTAAATAATCTGCATTGCCCAAATAAAGATTCCCACAATTTAATTCCTAGTTGCAACCAAAAACTGAAATCAAACATTTATGAATTTCTTTCCAGTAAGAGCCACACTGTCTCCAGCATACTGAGGTATTGGTATATTTACCGCTCTGAACAGGAGTCTTAAAATATCTACCGTATTTTCCGTACTATAAGTCGCACCGGAGTATAAGTCGCACCAGCCACTTTATCCATTATAAAGAAAAATAAACCATAAATAAGTTGCACTGGACTATAAGTCCCATGGACATACAGGTATGTTAACTTAACATGAAAAGTTCAGATGATAATATTGTGACGGCTACCGTTTTCAGATGCATATTTCACCAGTCGCAACTTGTAATCTGCAGAGTATGATTTTCTTTTTGGTGGCATTTTTTCGGGCCTTCTCCGTTGTCTTGTTAAGTTATCAGTAACATTGAAATTTTTATTTTTCTATGGTAGTCAGAAGTCGCAGGAACAGTCACACAAGCCTCGAGTGCCCTCTCGTGAGCTGCATTTTACCTACGGATATGTTTGTATTTTGCGGACCACATTGCGAGCCGAACCATGCAGCACCTACCTGCGCAGCTCATGACCACCCAGCGGTGTCGATCCAGCTCCTTCCAAGTGCAGACGCTAATCCTCCGCCGTCGCTCAGTGCTCCCATGCAGCTCTCAGCGTCAACTCTGCTCACACTGATATCCAAGGGTTGAAGCTGTTTTGTTAGCCGTCCCGGAATAAACACCATGTTCGTCTGCTTCAAACGCTTTTCATAATCTTCGACGCCAGCTCCTTCCAAGTGCACACGCTAATCCTCCGCCGTCGCTCACCCGGTGCTCCCACGGTGCTCCCACGGAGCTCTCAGCGTCAACTTAAACACTCTGCTCACACTGATATCCAAGGGTTGAAGCTGTTTTGTTAGCCGTCCCGGAATAAACACCATGTTCGTCTGCTTCAAACGCTTTTCATAATCTTCGACGCCAGCTCCTTCCAAGTGCACACGCTAATCCTCCGCCGTCGCTCACCCGGTGCTCCCACGCAGCTCTCAGCGTCAACTTAAACACTCTGCTCACACTGATATCCAAGGGTTGAAGCTGTTTTGTTCGCCATGCCGGAATAACAGCAAGCACCGTGTTCGTCAGCTTCACACGGTGTGGGTGAGGTGAGGAATACGCGTCCAACGTTCTGTTCTCTGATTGGTTATCGCGACCAGCATGACCTATAGGATGGCCGCCATACTACAGTGCCCATGATGCATTGCATTTCCTTTTCCGGTAGCCATTTTAAAACATAGATCGACTCTGTCACGTAAAATTGTTTTGTTACAGTAAATTAATTGAGATCCTACCGGTATATTTTTCATTTATAAGTCGCACTGGAGTATAGGTCGCACCCCCGGCCAAAACATGTAAAAAAAAGTGCGACTTATAGTCCGGAAAATACGGTAATTATATTTTTCCAACAGTGTTCTCGCCAAAATAAAGAAGAAGTTGATGACGACTGAAATTCCCAAATCACCTCCCAGTTTTCCTCTGAGATACTGACAGTTGCCTCTTTTTCCCATTTCTCTTTTATGTACAGTGTTTTACATTTGTCCATTGTAGAGAGAGCATTATATATTGTGGAAATCAATTTCTGCTTTAGTAAACCATGTGCTGATTTCAGTATTTTATAAAAGGCTGTCTCGGTCTGTGACAATTCTGAAAATGGAATTTCTGAAGAACGTAATTTCATGGTGGAGGGGCGATATTTGGCATGCCGCCACAGAGACGCCATTACTCGTAACTTCACGGCGATCATCGCCTACGTTCACCAACTTGTTCTGCATGTTTTAGAAGTGGAATGAAGTTGATGGGGTTAATTATGTGACATCAGTACCTGATTAAGTATAATGTTCCATGGAGAAGGTTCAAAATTGCATTGCCATAGCGGCCACACCCTTCGACACAGAGAAAGCTTTCGATATCTTTTGATCAGTATCGTCTCTGGATGATCTGAAAGAAATTTGAAGTGCATTGGACAAAATCCATAGGAGGAGTTTGTTCAAATACAACATGTATAAATCACGCCAAAATGACATGAAAATTTAAAATGGCTGACTTTGAAGGATCAATGATTAAGTATGTGGCGTGACAGCCGTTGGAAGTGAAATGATGTACTGTGAAATGGCATCATCATGACCATGGGGTCATCATCATCATGACCATGGGGTCATGATGATGATGACCAAATTTGAAGACGATTGGATGAAATCCCTAGGACGGTTTGTTCAAATGTAAGTACTGGAAATGGCCAAAAATGTCTGTCAAAACACGATACGTCCATGATCAGAGATGTCAACAGCTGCTGCTGTTGGCAGTCAGCCATGCCCCTGTCCGTTCAGCACACAGACCAAGGTGTCACTCTGTGATCAGATGAGAGGTGCCAATATGAGGGGGTCAATACACACGCATGCCATGTGTTGGGGTAGTGCACGAAACACACACACGTTTTGTGGGGGGAGCCAACACTCTGGCATGCTACATGTGTACTTTGCATCTCCACAGTCACCACAGCGATATATGTTTTTATTTATGCCCACATGATGATAGCAAGCAGACACACGTGCGTCAGAGTGGGCAGTTGTTCGTCCATGTCCGTCCAAACAGTACATGTTGTCCAGCTGGGATGTCCAGAATGACAGATCTCCACAGCTGCTTCTGTCAGCAGCCACAACCTCCTGTCAGTTCAGTGTACAGACCAAAGCCACACTCATGGGGCACTTACACAACTTTCACATCCAGCTCGAAAGTGACTGTCTGCAGACTGTTTTTGTGCTGACAGCGTAAATGGCCACACATTTTCTAAGTGCCAAGTGAGCGGTGTTAGATGTTCGTGTGTCACCTGGAATTTGGCTGACACCTGCCGCAAGAGGGATTGAATGGGCTCTCACAGAGCACTCTCTTTCAGCCACTGGTGTGCATGAATAGTTGTAGCAACAGTTGTACGAGGCATTGGAGGCAGCTCTGATTTTTCACAATTGGCATGCAATTGCTTCTTCATGCGCTAGTCGACTTAAATCATCTTATGTGTGAATGGGCCCTTAACACAGTCAGTAAAATTAATAAGATGCACCTAATATTATTCTGCAGTCCTTCAGTTTACAATAGAAACTGAAATAATGTTTTTACTCAATAAGCTTCAGGTCTTGGACAGGTTGACTTTTTGGAAGTCTTATAATGTTGATGTAGCCCTTTATAGCAAACTGGAGCACATTCCACAGCATCTTTTACAGCCTGACACTTCTGAAATCATCCCACGCTTTGCTGCTGGAAGGGCTCTATGATGACTCTCCATCATTTCTTAGGTGGGAAACATTGACTTACCTGCATCAGACTTCAGATACACTCTGGTTCTGGCCTGAATCAGTCTGGCTGTGCTATGTGCCTGTCTTATGGCTGCTGTGGCAAGCTTCTTAGGGGTGGTGTGTGTCCTCTTAATCCCTACTGACGGGTCATTTCCCACCGATGCCCACTCTGCACTGCCACAAAAAAAAAAAAAAAAAAACATCTCCAAGCCTAATGGAGTGGAGATGGTGTACCTCCACTCCTGCAACAGCAGGTGTGTGGCCAAAACGACAGAGACAATGAAAGAAAATGAGGAAGAGAAGTGGAGAGATTAAACTGAAAGAGGAACAGTGGGGGAATGAAGAATCAGGATATGAATCAGAGCTGAGGATAACAGTGGTGAAAGAAGAGGGAGATATTTGGTGAATAAATTGGAAAAGGAGACAGCAGACAGAGAAAGTAGTGATTTGGGGAATCAGACAGTCTGGGTCTACAGCGGCTCATGGGTTAGTCAGAGGGACGACTCCTCAGAAGACTACCAAAAACTGCTGCAGTTTTGCTGACATTGTGTCCTCCAGAAATGATTATTTTTATCTTTTTGCCACTTGATCTTTGACTGGAATGACGAAATCTGATGACAGTGCACCCGTGCTCCTCGCTCTTCACTGGCTTCCGGTTCACCTGAGAGTAGAGCTTAAAGTTGTCTTCGGCCCAGTCCCAATGCTTTCCTGTTGCCCTGTCACTTCACCGTTTCCCTTCATTTTGTACATTCACACTCATGTGGATGTGGGCAGTATTGGGCTTGGGCCTTAATGACTGATAACTTTGTGAAGGGCTGCTTGGCGACTTGAATTGGTTGAGTTTGTTCAGCCATATGTGCCCCCTCATGCCCTGTCCAGTTGAAAAGGACCATCTGGACTGTTATCAACAAGTCCAAAAGCCAGAGTCCATCATGGTGTGGGGATGTGTCAGTGCCAGAAGACCCTCAGTTAAAAACCTTGTCTGACTCGTAATCACTCAGTGCCCCTGGGCAAGGTCCTTAATTTGTCCTAAAAATACTTACTTAGGAGACATTTGCTGTTGCTAACATAAGCCATTAGCATCAGGCTATGTAAAAGATGGTGTCACTTTCAATATGTGAGTGAATAATTCATCATGATTCACTGCTTTAAGGCAATCACCTTGGTCCTGTCATCTGCAACAGTGTCAAAATAAAGGTAACACCTTTCACAAGTCCCTTTGGCTGCTCCCTTGTTTTGCAGTCGGGGTCGCCACATCAAATCTGAGGTGGATCTGCATGTTGAATTACCATACAAGTTTTATGCCGGATGCCCTTCCTGACACAACTCCACATTACATGGAGAAATGTGGCAGGGGTGGCGTTTGAACCGAGACACTTCCACATGGAAACAAAGTGCACTAACCACTTGGCCACCACCCCTGCCCAAAAGAAACTTAACACCTATAAATGAATAAAAGTAAACTTCTTTATATTTCTCAGAAGATTACAAAGCAGCTTTAGAGGTAAATACCGCCTCCTCATAGGTGTCAACCTGACTGAAGAGGGTGCAGGTTGATGAACTCATCATGTCTACTGTTAATCAGACAAATCACCTGGTGGAGTTGGTGGTTAAAAAGAAACCTGCGCACACATGCTACCTAATGTATCAGAGTATGCAGAATCATGGCATTGATTATTCAAAATCAATACAATACAGAACATGAAACAATTAAAAATGAACAAAAGGTTAAAACATACAATAAATATGTTAACGCTATTAGGAAACAACACAAGATTGATAGATTTAGCACAATCATACAGACGTTTTATAAAAGAGAACAAGAGCTTTCTGTGTGTGCTGTAGTTTATTTAAACCACCACACTGATACACTGATTCCAACTTTGTGCTTACATTTTTTTTTTTAGTTTGTCAATGTAAAATGCTTACAACTTAGTAATCTTTCTCAGCCAGGTGAAGATTAGGGTGGTCCTAAAATACAAACTTCAACTTTTTCAAGGTGCTTCTTCATTTTTTTGTTCCATTTGGTGAAATAATATATTGAGTGAAATTTCATAAGAATTGAAAAATATTAACCACTGCAGCTTGACCCCTGTTTTTGCACCAGGCGAGTAAAATTTTGAGTTCTTGAATGGATACAGCAATGGGAAGACAAAACACAGTTCAGCAGTTATTATAAGTAATGTTGGCACCATTTAGTCTTGCACTTGAGTCTATTCAGTATTCACATAATTAAAATGGCATGTGCTACAAGAAAGAAGAAGGCAGTGTGGCTGATTGGCTTCCTCTCAGATGAACTACCTGGAAATCGGCTACCATCTTGGGCTGAAGTTCTTCAAAGATACTTCAAGCTGCACCGCGATGAGAAGCTAGAAATCAGGAGGGCAGCAACTCAAGTTGTTAGTGAGGTGTTAAGCATCTGGAAGAAAGCACGGATTCCAACTGCTGAAGAAAGAAAACATTATTAAAAAGCTTGAGAGAAAAGTGGAACAGTATCGATCAATAGCTAGGGGAAAGACGAAGCAATCTGCATCTCAGATAAAAAAAGAGGAGGAGTTCAAGGCAAATTTAAATGACTTGTTTGACATTGCTCATGTCCAAGCATTTCAGTTGATTAAGATACCAGAGGATCGCAAATTCCTTAAAGCACAACGGGAGCCAGGGCGACGTGGCTTTATGGTTGGTGTTGACAAAGTGCTGGAAGGAAGGGAAGAACGGGCTCTTCAACAGGCTGAGATGTCAACTGCAAGGGAGCAGCATGAAATGGCGCTGAAGGCTGCACGAGAAGAGACTGTTGAACTGATGTCTTTAACAGAGAGCAAAACTGATGTCATGGATTCTGAGGACAATGCGGCTCCACCTCCTCCAAAAAGGTCATGCCGGCGTGCACAGAACATTGTTACACCAGAGCTGACTGCAGCCCTGGACAGCACAAAAATAGCCAGGTGCCCTTCATTGTGCCAGGTGGATGGCACATGTCATTTATGGGATCAAGATCTTTCTGTTTCAAGAGCAGTTTAAGTTATCTGCTAAAGAGCTCTCTGGCCTGAAACGCTTCACAGCTTTCACTGGAGCACTGTATGTCAAGGCCTGGTTCAATGCTCCCTCTGCAGTCACTGCTCCAGCTGGGGATCTGTCATTCTTCTCTCCTATCTTGATTCTGCCATTGCCAAGGCCACCAGCAAGATGTTTGCCAGACATCTGTGGTACCTGAGCGAAGAGTTGGCCAGACTTGCTGTATTTGACAGCAGCATTGCACATGATGTGAAGCGTAAGATCGTGGCTGCTCTCAGGGAGGGAGGTGATGATGATCCTCAACCACGTGCTACAGTAGACCTAGAAGCAAAGGAAGCTATTGCTACCAAACTGTGGCAGATTTTGTTACATCTGCCTCAAATCGCATTTTTGAGGCATTCAAACTTAACATCGACTTCCTTGTCAAGGGCTCATCAGAGTGGGAGGATGACCCATCATTCCAGTCATCACAGCAGGTCCTGCATGGCATTGCTGCTGTCAATGATTTTGCAGAGCGGGGAGTGGCCCTTATTCAGGATTACAACCAAATCTTGACAAAGGATGAGCAGCAGCGGCAATACCTTCTGCAGGTTGTTGAGATGCATTGACGTCAGTTCCCAGAAGCAAAGAAAACTGTAACCAAATTACTGTTTGTTCCTATCAAATATGTTAACAGTGTCACTTCATGTATTTTTATGTAACCTGTATGCTAATTTAAATAAAATAAGATTGTTCTTTCAATTTGTATTTCATATCTGAACAGGCACATTGTTATTGTTGGTTTGCACAATATACTACAACCCCTGGCAATAATTATGGAATCACCGGCCTCGGAGGATGTTCATTCAGTTGTTTAATTTTGTAGAAAAAAAGCAGATCACAGACATGACACAAAACTAAAGTCATTTCACATGGCAACTTTCTGGCTTTAAGAAACACTATAAGAAATCAGGAAAAAAAATTGTGGCAGTCAGTAATGGTTACTTTTTTAGACCAAACAGAGGGGAAAAATATGGACTCACTCAATTCTGAGGAATAAATTATGGAATCACCCTGTAAATTTTCATCCCCAAAACTAACACCTGCATCAAATCAGATCTGCTTGTTAGTCTGCATCTAAAAAGGAGTGATCACACCTTGGAGAGCTGTTGCACCAAGTGGACTGACATGAATCATGGCTCCAACACGAGAGATGTCAATTGAAACAAAGGAGAGGATTATCAAACTCTTAAAAGAGGGTAAATCACGCAATGTTGCAAAAGATGTTGGTTGTTCACAGTCAGCTGTGTCTAAACTCTGGACCAAATACAAACAACATGGGAAGGTTGTTAAAGGCAAACATACTGGTAGACCAAGGAAGACATCAAAGCGTCAAGACAGAAAACTTAAAGCAATATGTCTCAAAAATCGAAAATGCACAACAAAACAAATGAGGAACGAATGGGAGGAAACTGGAGGAAACTGCAGTCAACGTCTGTGACCTAAACGAAAGCCATTATTAACACCTAAACAGAAAAAAACAAGGTTACAATGGGCTAAGGAAAAGCAATTGTGGACTGTGGATGACTGGATGAAAGTCATATTCAGTGATGAATCTCGAATCTGCATTGGGCAAGGTGATGATGCTGGAACTTTTGTTTGGTGCCGTTCCAATGTGATTTATAAAGATGACTGCCTGAAGAGAACATGTAAATTTCCACAGTCATTGATGATATGCGGCTGCATGTCAGGTAAAGGCACTGGGGAGATGGCTGTCATTACATCATCAATAAATGCACAAGTTTACGTTGATATTTTGGACACTTTTCTTATCCCATCAGTTGAAAGGATGTTTGGGGATGATGAAATCATTTTTCAAGATGATAATGCATCTTGCCATAGAGCAAAAACTGAAAACATTCCTTGCAAAAAGACACATAGGGTCAATGTCATGGCCTGCAAATAGTCCGGATCTTAATCCAATTGAAAATCTTTGGTGGAAGTTGAAGAAAATGGTCCATGACAAGGCTCCAACCTGCAAAGCTGATCTGGCAACAGCAATCAGAGAAAGTTGGAGCCAGATTGATGAAGAGTACTGTTTGTCACTCATTAAGTCCATGCCTCAGAGACTGCAAGCTGTTATAAAAACCAGAGGTGGTGCAACAAAATACTAGTGATGTGTTGGAGCGTTCTTTTGTTTTTCATGATTCCATAATTTGTTCCTCAGAATTGAGTGATTCCATATTTTTTTCCTCTGCTTGGTCTAAAAAAGTAAGTTACTGACTGCCACAATTTCTTTTCCTGACTTCTTATAGTGTTTCTTAAAGCCAGAAAGTTGCCATTTGAAATGACTTTAGTTTTGTGTCATGTCTGTGATAATTTTCACCCCGCGTGCGGCAGTGGTTAGAATTGCTGTACTGAAGTAAAATTTTGAACAAAATATTTTCTTACCAAGATGAACAATTTTGTCAGGAAGCACCTTAAAAAAGTCACATTTTAATTTTTGGCATGTTGTAGAGGACCGCCCTAGTGAAGATGCGTACTTCTGATACCAGTAATATAACACTATATACACAATATAACCAACACTGTGGAGCAGCAATCTGTGTCCATGTGTAGCGGCTGCACTCTGCGTTGTGTTGTTATGACTCCGCCCATTCGCTCCCCTCAGGACGCGAACTCACGAGCTCCGGCATGGGAGTGCCAGAAGGCTAAAACCCAGGGCTCTGGCCTAGTGACCAGAGAATCCTTTTGAGCTGTTGGGAGTGAGATTTACTAACTACATCTGCACAGCGACACCTGCTGGCCTCCGTTACACATATGCTGTTATTTTGTCCAAACTGCATTATATAGCATCTAATATGTTGTTCCACACACGTTCATTTCTCCAACTTACTTATTTTTGAATTAAAAAGAACTTATGTTAAGTAAGAGTACAGCCTGTGGTGTGCACATGTGCTAGTACACTGAGTTCCTGTCCATTGTTAAACTCCCCCCTTGAAAAGCAGTGTCAAAAAGTCAGTTCCACCTACAGGAACAAAGGTACAACTTGTACTTCGGTGCAACTTACGAGGTCTATTAGAAAAGTATCCAAGCTTATTATTTTTTTAAAAAAACATATGGATTTGAATCACGTGTGATTACATCAGACATGCTTGGACCCTTGTGGGCATGCGAGAGTTTTTCACGCCTGTCGGTTACGTCATTCGCCTGTGGGCAGTCTTTGAGTGAGGAGTCCCCCACCCGCTCGTCGTTTTTTCATTGTTTAGGAATGGCTCAGAGACTGCTGCTTTGTTTGATCAAATTTTTTCAAAACTGTAAGGCACAACTGAGTGGACACCATTCGATAAATTCAGCTGGTTTTTGGTAAAAATTTTAACGGCTGATGAGAGATTTTGGTCTGGTAGTGTCGCTTTAAGGACGGCCCATGGTGCCTGACGGCGATCTGCACTTCAAGGCCGCAGCGTCTCACCGTTTCAAGTTGAAAACTTCCACATTTCAGGCTCTGTTGACCCAGTAAGTCGTCAGAGAACAGAGAACTTTCAGAAGAAGTCGGCATGAGGAGTTTATTTGGACATTCCATTGTTAACGGACATTTTGTAATGAAAGAACGTGCGGGCAGAGTCGCATGTCGGGCCGGACCCGACCGCGGGGAGACGCGACAGGAAAAACACCTCCGTTGGAAACCTTAACAGACAAATTGGAACATGCCCAAGCTGTTAAACAATTTCTCAGTTACTCACTTGTTGAAAGCCATCAAAAGCCGCCTGAATTTTACAAATGGTTTTCAACACGGAGGTGTTTTTCCTGTCACGGCGCACACAGATTGTGTGCGCCTGAGTCTGAGTCTGAATTTGCGTGCACGTCTTTCATTACAAAATGTCCTTAAACAGTGGAATGTCCACATAAAGTCCTCATGCCGGCCTCTTCTGAATCTTCTCTGTTCTCTCACGACGTCCTGGGTGAATTAAGCCTTAAATTAGGATGTTTTCAGGTTGAAACAGGCCGACGACGGCGCCTGGAAGCGCTGCGCGATGTCCCGCTCCGTGGGAAGTCCTTACAGTGACAGAAACACCCCATAATCTCTCATCAGCCGTTAAACTTTTCACCAAAAACCAGCTTAATTTCTCAAATAGTGTCCACTCGGATATTCCTCACAGGTCCAGAAAAAATTTTGATAAAGCAACGCGCGCCGTCTTGAGCAGCGTGTGAAACAAAGGAATTCAGCCGAGAGGGCGGGACCACATCTCACTCAAGGCCTGCCCACAGGGAAATGACATCACCGACACGCGTGAAAAAACTCAGTCATGCGCACGAGGGTTCAAGCATGATTGGTGTAATCGCACGTCATTCAAATCCATACATTTAAAAAAATAAATAAAGGTGTCGGTTTCTTATCTAATAGACCTCGTATGCATGCTTTTCCTTGTCAAGATGCATTTTTACGGGTGCAATTTATACCCTGGAAAATATGACACACAAAAAACCTAATTCCAAAGATACATACAGAACTAAGACACCAGTAACACTGGTTTAATGTGTTCTTTATGCACTTCAAATTTTGATGATCTAAAATCTATCATCAGTATTAGTCAATCAATTTATTTTATCTCTATGTTTTAAACTAATATCTCATGTTTTTCCTGTTTTGTTTATCATTACTAATCAATCAATCAAATTGTTTATATGGTAACTTATTGTTCTTTATTACTGTATTTTCTTTTGTTATATTTTATTTTGTGCAACACGTTGTATGTAAAGCAGGTAGACAGGAGTCGGACTCCGAGTATGTAGACCTGGGTTTGATTCCTGGTCATGATTAAGTGTCTGTCCTTAGACAAGACACTTAATCTGCATGTTCCCAGACCACCCAGCTGCAAATGGGCAGAAGCCAAGGCTGGGGAAGTCAACCTGTGTGGGACTGGTGTCATATTGAGTTAAAGTCATAGACTCTAATCTGCTTCACACTACAGAATCTGTGCATGAGTACCAGCATGAATAGGCCTCGGGGCCAATGTAGGTCTTTGGATGTACAATTCAAAGTGCTGTATGAGTTCATGTTGTTGTAATTAACCATGTGGTTCAAACTTCAGCCTGACTGGAAACTCACAAAGGGCCCTTGGGCAAGGTCCTTAATCACAGTATGTACTCGTAATGTAACACCTTGCATGGCAGCACCCTGACATCAGTGTGTGAGTGTGTCTGTGTGAATGGGTGAATGTGAGGCATAATTGTAAAGCACTTTGCGCGTCTGATTCAGATGGAAAAGCTCTATATGAATGCAGTCCATTTACCATTTATGTCTTGTACTCTCTCTCTCTCTCTCTCTCTCTCTCTCTCTCTCTCTCTCTCTCTCTCTCTCTCTCTATATATATATATATATATGACATGACATTATTTTATATTCACAGATGGTATATGATGGCGAGGCAGAAACATTCACAAAACAGTGACATTGACGTGATTAAAGGCATGGTATCATGTTCTTTTGCAATTGTTGCCATGTGTTCTCTCAATGTTGTTTAAACTGCAGCGACTTTCTGGCGCACAGGAAATTATGAGATATCTCAATAGAGCGACACCAGAACCGTGACCGTGCATCCATCTAACACTAGACTTCAGGTTTACAAGCTGAAGCCCGGCAGAAATTTGAAGGTTTTCTGCTTACCTTGGTTGTGGAGTCCAGCGTCACAATCACTCATCAGATTCGGTAAAACACCATTGAATTTGCCAAATTTTGCTCAAACCACATCTGGGTCACAGCACCATATGTGTAGGAGATTTCTTGCGTGGCAGATCCCCTCCCAGTAATTTTATGTGGTGAGCAAACTTGAAAACTCAGAGGCTGACAGGAAATGGACTTGAAAAACCAGTTGTATTGAAAAGATGCCTTCACAGAATGAACAGAGAGTCATTATGACAGCACTGGACTATTACAGAACCCCCCCTGCCGGAGATACATGAGCCCTGACAGAGCGCCCCATGCTACATTTTTAAGCCTGTGCTCGACTGGCCCCCAGGTGGGCGGGTCTTGCCCTGTTGTGTGGATCAGTACAGCTATGTGATTTGGATGGAGAGTGTTGCATTTGAAATTTGTATGTGGGTGACATGCTCGTGTTGTTTATCTGAACAGTATGTGTTATATCACAGCCTTGTACTGCCTGTGTCTTGTGTCAGTGTAATAAGCAAAGAACAGAATATTTCATGGTGCCTGTCTGCCCCAGATGGAGATATGAAGACCTTCACTTTTATCAGGTACAGTGGAGCCAAAATGCATTTACGAGGTCTGTCCAAAAAGTATCGGATCTTTTTATGTTTTTCAAAAACTATATGGATTTGAATCATGTGTGATTGCATCAGCCAAGCTTGAACCTTCGTGTGCATACGTGAGTTTTTTCATGCCTGTCGGATGCGTCATTCGTCTGTGAGCAGGCTTTGTGTGAGCAGTGGTCCACCCCTCTCGTCGGATTTTTATTGCGAATCAATGTCTGAACGATTTGGAGCTTTGCTGCATCAAATTTTTCCAGAAACTGTGAGAGACCTCCAGCTGGACACGATTCGGAAAATTTAGATGGCTTTCAGCGACGATTTTATGGGGATTACACAGATTAAGGAGTGCTCCAGCTGGTTTAAAGACCGCCCACAGCTGCTGAGAATGCGCCGCGCTCAGAGCGCTGATCGACAGGCTGACACCCCGCTGAAACAACCAGATCATTTCCAACGTGAAAGCTTTGTTGATCCGGGACATCGTCTGACTTTCACAGAAAAGGCAGAAGGCGTGGACATCAGTACTTTTTCGGCACATTCTACTGTTACAGGAGTTTTTTTCATGGAAAGAGAAGCAGAGGATTGTGCCACCGTGCCGCTCATGGCGCGGGACAAAACCACCTCCGTGTTGGTCTCACAGGACGGCTTTCAAGTGGCTTTCAGACGGCTTCCAGTTGCTTTTCAGTCATGTGAGTATCCGAGAAATTGTGCATGAGCTGGACATGCCCCAACATGTCCTGTGAGGCTTCATCACGGCGTTGCTTTGCGCCAAGCGGCTCCGCTGCGATGCACGGAATTCCTCCACACATCTGTTTCAGTGTGCTGAAAAAGTGCTGATGTCCACGTCTTCTGCAATTCCTGTGTTAGTCAGACGACATACTGGATCAAGACAGCATCCAGGTTAGAAATGAACGGCACATTCCACTGTTACAGGAGTTTTTGTCATGGAAAGAGGAGCGGAGGAATTCCGCGCGTCGCGGTGGAGCCACATGGCGCAAAGCAATGCCGTGATGAAGCCTCACAGGACATGTTGGGGCATGTCCAGCTCATGCACAATTTCTTGGATACTCACATGACTTAGAAGCAACCGGAAGCCGTCTGAAAGCCACCTGAAAGCTGTCCTGTGAGACCAACACAGAGGTGGTTTTGTCCCGCGCCATGAACGGCACGGTGGTGCAATCCTCCGCTTCTCTTTCCATGAAAAAAACTCCTGTAACTGTAGAATGTGCCAAAAAAGTGCTGATGTCCACGCCTTATGCCTTTTTTGTGAAAGTCAGACGACGTGCCGGATCAACAAAGCCTTCACGTTGGAAATGATCTGGTTGTTTCAGCAGGGTATGAGCCTGTCGATCGGCGCTTGGAGCGCGGCGCGCTCTCAGCCGCTGTGGGTGGTCTTTAAACCGGCTGGAGCACTCCTTAATCTGTGTAATCCCCATAAAATTGTCGCTGAAAGCCATCTAAATTTTCCAAATGGTGTCCAGCTGGAGGTCTCTCACAGTTTCTGGAAACATTTGATGCAGCAAAGCTCCAAATCGTTGAGACATTTATTCACAATAAAAATCCGACGAGAGGGGTGGACCACTGCTCACACAAAGCCTGCTCACAGGCGAATGACGCAACCGACAGGCATGAAAAAACTCATGCATGCGCACGAAGGTTCAAGCTCGGCTGATGCAATCACACGTGATTCAAATCCATATGGTTTTTGCAAAAAATAAAAAGGTCCGATACTTTTTGGACAGACCTCGTAGTCAGCCGCTGATTGTGCAAGTTCCCCTACTTAGAAAGATGAGAGAGGTCTGTAATTTTCATCATACGTACACTTCAACTATGAGAGACAAAATAAAAAAATAAAAAATCCAGAAAATCACATTTTAGGATTTTTAAAGAATGTATTTGTAAATTGTGGTGGAAAATAAGTATTTGGTCACCCACAAACAAGTACGATTTCTGGCTCTCACAGACCTGTAACTTATTCTTTAAGAAGCTCTTCTGTCCTCCACCTGTTACCTGTATTAATGGCACCTGTTGGAACTCGTTATCTGTATAAAAGACACCTGTCCACAGCCTCAAAAAGTCAGACTCCAAACTCAACCATGGCCAAGACCAAAGAGCTGTCAAAGGACACCAGGAAGAAAACTGTAGATGTGCACCAGGCTGGGAAGAGTGAATCTACAATAGCCAAGCAGGTTGGTGTGAATAAATCAACAGTGGGAGCAATTTTAAGAAAATGGAAGACATACAAGACCATTGATAATCCCCCTCGATCTGGGGTTCCATGCAAGATCTCATCCCGTGGGGTCAAAATGATCATGAGAACGGTGAACAAAAATCCCAGAACTACACGGAGGGACCTGATGAATAACCTGCAGAGAGCTGGGACCAAAGTAACAAAGGCTACACACTATGCAGAAAGGGACTCAAATCCTGCAGTGCCAGTCGTGTCCCCCTACTTAAGCCAGTATGTGTCCAGGCCCGTCTGAAGTTTGCCAGAGAGCATATGGATGATCCAGAAGAGGATTGGGAGAATATCATTCAACTCGCTGTGTTTGGAGGAAGAAGAATGCTGAGTTGCATTCCAGGAACACCATACCTACTGTGAAGCATGGGGTGGAAACATCCTGCTTTGGGGCTGTTTTTCTGCAAAGGGTACAGGACGACTGATCCGTGTTAAGGGAAGAATGAACGTGGCCATGAATCATGAGATTTTAAGCCAAAATCTCCTTCCATCAGTGAGAGCATTGAAGATGCAATGTGGCTGGGTCTTCCAGCATGACAATGATCCCAATGATCCCAAACACACCGCTCAGGCAACAAAGGAGTGGCTCCGTAAAAAGTATTTTGAGGTCCTGGAGTGACCAAACCAGTCTCCAGACCTCAACCCCATAGAAAATTTGTTGAGGGAGTTGAAAGTCCATGTTGCCCAGCAACAGCCCCAAAACATCACTGCTCTAGAGGAGATCTGCATGGAGGAATGGACCAAAATACCAGCTACAGTGTATGCAAACCTGGTGAAGACTTACAGAAAATGTATGACCTCTGTCACTGCAACAAAGATTATGTTACAAAGTACTGAGTTGAATTTTTGTTATTGACCAAATACTTATTGTCCACCATTATTTACAAATAAATTCTTTAAAAATCCTACAATGTGATTTCCTGGATTTTTTTTTTCTCATTTTGTCTCTCACAGTTGAAGTGTACCTATGAAAATTACAGACCTCTCTCATCTTTCTAAGTAGGAGAACTTGCACAATCAGGGGCCGACTAAATACTTTTTTGCCCCACTGTATGTAGGCTGTATCATCATGTTGTCCGAGGACAAGCATCACAGAACATTCTGTCCAACAGTTACCTGACACCACTAACGTGACTGGCTCTGTTTGATGGGTGATGGCAGGCATGGGAGTGCCGTCTAAAGCATGCATCGGAAGGGGTGACGAAAGTGCTTTAATCAGAATGCATGCATAAATGACAGTCCTATGATCCAAAAAGTTGGCCCTGCTGAGCTCATCGGCAAGGGGAGCTGGTGGACTGGTGAGTGGGTTCCCAGCAGGGTTCAGAGAAGAAGGACCAGGACCTGCACTCGTTATCCAGATTAATAAATGGTTGAGGGAGCATCAGTGGGAGAAGAGCCTAAGGGCTGACTGTGTCACTACCACACCAAACCCTCCATGACTCAACCGTTTATCGATCTGGATAACAAGTGCAATGAGCTGGTCAAGGGTTTGAGGTTTATCCCGATCACCAGTACTTCTTCGAGGGTCTCGGATTTAACCTCAATGAATTGCCCTTTCAGGGATCAATAAAGTTGTTTGAATCTTGAATCTTTAGACAATCAATATATGCACTTCGCAATGGTATGGGGTTCCAGTCAGGTTCTGCGTAAGTCAACAGGATAATCTGCGGTGCTGCGATGCTCCCGCCGGAGGGACAACAAAGGGTTTGAGATGGAATGCTTATGTATCAGGTGATCGAAAACTAGTCTGAATTTTTTTGTGAATGCCATGTAGAACTGGAGTACGGGGGAGTTGTAGCTCCAGAGGGCAGTAGCCCACCTGAGGGACTCCCCCCGGAGCAAATTGATGATGTACGTACTCGTACTGGAATTAGAGGAGTACTGGGATGGATGCTGCAAAACAACCAAAAAACATTGCATCAGAAATGATGCCGACGTATCAACACTACCGGCAAAGGGTTTTGGGTGACAGATGTGGTGTTCAGGTGGCTGAGCTGTCAGGGCAGGTGTCTGTAATACGGGGACTGGTGTGGGCAGTGCTGGAGCCGGTGTGACAGTGACCTGATGTAACTGAGAGGACAATGTAGTTATGCGGGTGTGTGAGAGTGAAACCTGCTGGGAGAGGGTATGGATCTGGTCAATGAGGGTTTCCAGATATTGCTACTGCTTTTCCAAAAATGCTCCCTTCAAGCTGAGGGCTTGGCAGATGTGGTCTGCTCCCACTGGGTCCATGATGTTGGCCAGAAATCCTGTTATGGCTGAACCCAAATGAAATGGAGTGGACCAAAAGTGGAAGGCTGAATACAAAGCAAACAAGGATTTATTGTACTATGAATCGTTGAACAGCAATACAGAGCAGTTTGGAAATGTGCAAGGAGGCCTGGAGCATGGAGAGCCAGACTGGACCTATGTTGAAACAGTGAATCACAGCCCAGTGGAACCAGAACCAGAGATGATGAACCAAAGATGACCATCATGACTAATGGGGTTGGAAAACCCAAGCCAGGGATGAGTAAGAATGTGATGTTTGAGACCGGAGCCAGGTGGTCCTCCACGGAGCTGATGGAGTATAGGATGTCTGTGGAGTAACAGAGGCACAGGTGAGCAGCGTGAAAACATACCAGAGCACAAAAGTGGGTTCAGAATGCACACCAGGCAAAAGATTCAGAAAGGTTGTGTAGGAAGGCATTAAGCACAACAGCCTGAACAGGCTGTGTCGGAATGCACAAAATCTCTATCTTGGAAAATAAAGGAGCTGGATACCATGTAGTGAACACTGAGTTTCTGGCGAAGGTGGAAGTGTTGAATGGGTTTAAATGCTGCTGTCGGTGATGTCAGGTGAGGCAATCAGCTTTGCAGCATGCCACCTGGAAACACACATTAAGAAAAGGCAGGAACCAAGGCAGTACACAATAGTGGGTAAAGATTCCAGTGTCTTTTACCTTCTGTAAAACAATCCATATATAACCTCAGATAATATTAATCACATGTCAAAGACATCTGTAATGTTCTCTGAAAAAGGAGTGTTCTACCATTTATATCAAGTACAAAGAGGCATCTGGAAGACACATCAACCCATCATCAGCAGAGACTTTACATTAACACTTGTGCTTCATTTCCTCCATGTAGATAAATAAATTAAAGGGACTGGATTTCTGTAGCACTTTTCCATCTGAAATAGATGCTCAAAGCACCTTAAATGAATCCTCACATTCACCAGTTCACACACCTATGTCAGCGTGTTGTTGGACATGGTACACCACTGCACAACAGGAGAAACTTGGGGATTCAGGACACTGCCCGAGGGTTCTTAGTACTTTCCCAGTTTGATGAGGCTTTGAATCAAGGATCCTTTGAAAGGAAGGCACAAGATGTTGGGGAGACGTGTTGGATTTCTGGTATCATTCAGTTCACGCAAAATGCCGATGAAATTGTGATCATGTTCACATCAGTGCCTCATCACTGCGCACCTTTAGAACACGTGCTGTGCTTATGGCACATGTACAGCATGCTCAGCCAACAGCCTGCGCACCTCTGCATGGAAATAAAAAACATGAAGGCACATGGTTGGAACACATTTGTTTTGTGCTTGTATTGGGTGTGTTTGGACCGTTTGCTTTAGCAGATTGAGTGCTTCTCCACAGCAAACAGTGTTTGTGTGTGTGTGTGTGGGGGGGGTGACCCAAGAAACTGACAGATAACTAGACAGAATATGGACTATCGAGACAAACTTTTTTTTTTGGAGGAGTGACAGTGGTGCATCAAGTCTGTTTGTTGTGTAGCTCCTCACCTCTCACCTGTCTTATCCTGTGAATCCCCATAGTCACATGAACTACAAATGATGGTGACAAGCAATTGGCTCTGTGGCTTGATGGGCGTTCCCAGGGCGTGCAGGGTAACATTTCTCGAAGATCTTTGTAAATCACTTCAGAGGTGTTAACTGGTTTCAAAAACAACATTTTTAGTTTTAGATTTATTTCTTGCTAACTTTTACAAAATATATGAGAAACAGATTCTTGCAGAAAGCAGTTTCAGAGTATATTCCACCAGCTTGGATTATTTTATTTGAGTGAACAACCATCTGATGTCATGCTGCCTATTCACTGGGATTGGCAGTCGCCATATTGTGTCATTGGGTTGGTGAGGTTAGATCTTACTTGTGTGAAGCACCTTGAGGCAACTTTGTTGTGATTTGGCGCTATATAAATAAAATACACTGAAAAAAATGAAAATTGTGTTGCTCAGCATTTGCATAAAATACACGCCTAGTCTATTTTGGCCCCACCTAGCTGGTGACAGCTGTCTCTTGCAGCTGCAAACACTCACTCTGACTCAAGATGAATGAGAAGTCATCGCTTTGCCGCCGTCGCGTGGTGCTGATGTGACCGTAGAGTAAATAATACTGACATCCTTTGGTGACATTACTTTACTTCACCTCCCCATCTTACATTAATCCTCTTCAATAGGGCTTCTGCTATGTAAATAAAGTGCTGGTGTGTATTGCTGACCCTCTCTATGTAACACACACACACACACCTCTGCCACCTCCAGAGAGTGTCCAATTTACATTGTTGCACGGGTTCTTTAACATCTCAGAGTACATGCACAAGCAGATATGCTTGTAAGGTAGGAAAGGCTGAGCTTTCACACACTGCCTGCTTTTGAGGCTTTTGCCCTCCGAGCCATGAAATGGGATATTTTGTTGTGCCAAACTGAGTGTGTTTATGTCACTGTGTGCGGCTCTTGGTGCATGAACATATTCTTTTCTTTTCACATTTCAGTCAACGGACGTGCTTTGGCATGTCCTTGTGAAGATGTATTTTTGTCCCCAGTGCTCTCACATTGCTACATTAATCCATCATGTGGTGCTTTTATTTGCACTCTGGCTTTGATTCCAGGATGTACCCGTGACTCTCTCGCTCATGTGAGGTCGCTCATGCAGTTGCGTAAAAATTGATGTTGACTGAATTTTCTTGTTGCTGGAATCAACATGTATTTTGTTCGTCCATTTAGCCCACTTTTGTATGACTGTGTGTGTGTGTGTGTGTGTGTGACACACGCACACACACACACTTCTCCAAACATGATCCACTTCTTTGACCTGACTCAGAGCCCAACAATTGCTTCTTTACACTTTTCAGCTCCCTCGAGGATTGTCTAATTATTTCCTCGGCTTTAGTGAAGGATGGCTATCTGTGCTCAGGCTAAAGCGAGCACATTCACAGGAAGCTGAACGATGAGGAAAAAGACATCTGGCCGGGTAGAACGGGACCAAGGTTGTAGACTGTTTTTCCCTTCAGTTTGATCTGTTAGTCCCCGGCACTAAGCACCGCTTTCTCCAGCCTTATCTTCTCAGCCGCTTGCACCTCACTGCTGAAATCTCAAATCCCAGCCATACCCAGAGGCAAGGCAGCCAGCACTAACACACAAACACTGCACACCATTCAACAGTGGTATCCTAGCAACCGCCTCTGCTAGCTTCTCAAAAAACGAAAAAGGTATTTGTGTCTGTTCATGAATGCCAATGTCTCCAGGTACAACATCAGAGGTCTCTGTCCAGTCCTCAGAACAGCTGAGTACTGTGCATTATTATCACTTACTGAGGCGTTGCAGAGCCGGTAGCATAGATTTAGATTCACGCTACCTGGCTATACCTGCCCATAGCGGGTGAGTATCCCAATACCCGCCCGCTGTGCATAAACTGATGATGTCATAGCGCGTGCAGCCCAAGAACTGTCTGCAGAGGAAAAGATGAAAAGGCAAGAAGTGTGTGTTGGTCCCAATATGGATATTCCGGATGATTTTCTCATGGAGAGTACGACAGTGAGCAGCAGCCAAAGCATCCAGCTTGATGAGGACACTCTGGTGAATTTGGAGAACAGCGCGGTACCAGCCAACACGACAAAAGTTAAAGTGAGCCAACTTTTTATGTACGCGTTTGCTGGGTGTCGTGCGTTTTGAAATGACATTAAATATTGTTAATGTGATTCCACGTGTTGTGTATCTCAGTAAGTGATAATAATGTACACTCAACAAAAATATAAACGCAACACTTTTGGTTTTGCTCCCATTTTGTATGAGATGAACTCAAAGATCTAAAACTTTTTCCACATACACAATATCACCATTTCCCTCAAATATTGTTCACAAACCAGTCTAAATCTGTGATAGTGAGCACTTCTCCTTTGCTGAGATAATCCATCCCACCTCACAGGTGTGCCATATCAAGATGCTGATTAGACACCATGATTAGTGCACAGGTGTGCCTTAGACTGCCCACAATAAAAGGCCACTCTGAAAGGTGCAGTTTTATCACACAGCACAATGCCACAGATGTTGCAAGATTTGAGGGAGCGTGCAATTGGCATGCTGACAGCAGGAATGTCAACCAGAGCTGTTGCTCGTGTATTGAATGTTCATTTCTCTACCATAAGCCGTCTCCAAAGGCGTTTCAGAGAATTTGGCAGTACATCCAACCAGCCTCACAACCGCAGACCACGTGTAACCACACCAGCCCAGGACCTCCACATCCAGCATGTTCACCTCCAAGATCGTCTGAGACCAGCCACTCGGACAGCTGCTGAAACAATCGATTTGCATAACCAAAGAATTTCTGCACAAACTGTCAGAAACCGTCTCAGGGAAGCTCATCTGCATGCTCGTCTTCCTCATCGGGGTCTCGACCTGACTCCAGTTCGTCGTCGTAACCGACTTGAGTGGGCAAATGTTCACATTTGCTGGCGTTTGGCACGTTGGAGAGGTGTTCTCTTCATGGATGAATCCCGGTTCACACTGTCCAGGGCAGATGGCAGACAGCGTGTGTGGCGTCGTGTGGGTGAGCAGTTTTCTGATGTCAGTGTTGTGGATCGAGTGGCCCATGGTGGCGGTGGGGTTATGGTATGGGCAGGCGTCTGTTATGGACGAAGAACACAGGTGCATTTTATTGATGGCATTTTGAATGCACAGAGATACCGTGACGAGATCCTGAGGCCCATTGTTGTGCCAACATCCAAGAACATCACCTCATGTTGCAGCAGGATAATGCACGGCCCCATGTTGCAAGGATCTGTACACAATTCTTGGAACCTGAAAATGTCCCAGTTCTTGCATGGCCGGCATACTCACCGGACATGTCACCCATTGAGCATGTTTGGGATGCTCTGATCAACTCTATGCGAAGGAGATGTGTTGCACTGCATGAGGCAAATGGTGGTCACACCAGATACTGACTGGTATCCCCCCCAATAAAACAAAACTGCACCTTTCAGAGTGACCTTTTATTGTGGACAGTCTAAGGCACACCTGTGCACTAATCATGGTGTCTAATCAGCATCTTGATATGGCACACCTGTGAGGTGGGATGGATTATCTCAGCAAAGGAGAAGTGCTCACTATCACAGATTTAGACTGGTTTGAGAACAATATTTGAGGGAAAAGGTTTTAGATCTTTGAGTTCATCTCATACAAAATGGGAGCAAAACCAAAAGTGTTGCTTTTATATTTTTGTTGAGTGTAAATAACATGCAGTTGTCGTGTGGTAAGCATTTTCTGAGTCCCTCCGTCCATGCTCAGTCACCCAAAATGACTGATATTCACCCTCGTTAATATCTGTCATTTTGGGTGACTGGGCATGGACGGAGGGACTCAGAAAATGCTTACCACACGACAGCTGCATGTTATTGTATTAATATTTTCTGAGTTCACTTTACATTTGACTGTGGTTTCAGTTCAGTCCCAGTGTGTGTACATACTGTGTGCACGTTGCACACCCATCTGTGTCAGATATACGAATACTGTGCCATGTTAATACGAGAAAAATTCTGCACTCAACTTAAGAGCAAGTTTTTACTTCACTTGCACTTTCTGCAGCCTCACAGCAGCAATATACCCAGAACGCACCTGAGCACACCTTAATTTTAGAGTAACACGCCCATCGGTGCAAGTACACATCATGTGCACTGAGCATGAAAATGAAAACAGCATCAATTGGAAGCTCACAATGGCACCTGGACAATGGGACCCAGAGAGATTACATGCATGTGTTCGGGTAACAACACTGTCCTTCTCTGGAGGTGACATAAGAAGTCCAATTGTTTTTGAATAAACTTCTGGAAGAAAATAATTGCACAGATAAGGGAAATAGATTTCCCAATAAACACATGAAATGAAAACATGAAGATAATGGCCCAGTCACATGGCATACGACAATTCCTGAATGAAGGAAAAAAGTAAAAAAAAGTCACAAATTGTGGAGAGAAGGTGGACGAATGAGCTTTTGACTTTTCCCATCACCAAATAGCCTGTGAATCAAGATTGCAAAAGGAATGAAAGGAACAAAACAAAACCGAAGCTAACGTTGATCTCAGTGCTTTGTGAAAGAAACGCTCCTGGAGCCACTGCTGGAGCAGTGTGTGTCTGCATCCTGCTCTGTGTTCCAGGGCTTGGCACTGGGATGGAGCTCTGTAGCGCCTGAGTCCTGCAGAAGCTGCAAAGAGAAGCACGTGATCCAACCCACTGTGGAGATCTGTGCACACTTTGGTGGATCCACCTGCTCTGGTTGCTCATCTAGAATAAAAGAGGGATCATCTCCTTCATCATCAGAATCCTCACTGTCTGGTTCAGACTGATGGATCGCTGAACTGAACTGAAAAAAAAAAAACTCAAGCACTTGCTCATCATTAATAAGACGCCTCAATTTTTACTAAACAGAAACACCAACACTAACCACACACACTAAATACTCCACCAAAATAATACACACTCCAAACACAGCAAGAATTTCTCAAATCTCTCAAATACAAAAACTCTGATCATTGTCTGTACACCTGAAATGTGCACATACTCAGTATTTTTCCGCGCGTCATTGTGTTCATAGAATTGCTTGCAGCTGTGTATATTTGCTTTTAATGTATGCATTCTGTCATGTGTAGCCCACTCCTGCCTACATTTTTTTTTTTTTTTTTTTTTTGCACACTGCTTCCTTGTCAGGGCTGGGAACATCCTGGTGTTTCTGATCACCGATCAAAGCTGTTCACACGCAGATTCCTGCTGCTGCTCACACTTGATGCTCAAAGTCACGCTTCTGTTTGCACCAACCGAGGCGCAGTTCGCTCTGAGAGATCACCGCAGATGACACAAAATATTATTACGTCGTTTGCCTACATGGCAACAAGGCTGATCACGCTCCTGCAAAGCCCCCTGCTGTGAAGAAATATGCAGCAATCAAGGATCACCTCCTCCTCAAACCTTCTGAACTGTCAGATGCTGAAAGGGCCAGCAGGCTCTTCTCTCTGCATAGGCTTGGAAGAAAGCAAGCCCTTCAGAGTTCATGGACAGAATGCTGCAGCTCCTGAGAGAATACCAGCCAGACTTTTTGTGCAGCAACCACCCCCTCAGGTACGCGCAGCGCTGGAACAACACCACAATCATGGACTGTTGTGCACTGGCGGAGAAGGAGTGACAGCAGCCACACTCGCCTCATCACACGCAGCGGCAGAAGCCTCACACCAGCACTGCAAGCAGAGGAGCTGCATCTCTCCTATATGGCAACGCTCACAAACTGTCGTCTGTACTGTGTGAAAACATTCAGCTAGTCAAATGAAGTCAAACTAAATGCTAATGTTACAAAACATTATCTTTTTGCTGTCAAGAACGACAGCAAAATATGGACAAATTGAGGTTTTTGGTGGCATTCATTCAAATTTTTCGACATTTTAAAAATACTGACAAAGCCTGCAGGAACGAAGCTGCGCGAAGGTTAAACGATGCCAAGGGAAGTCAATGAAAGTCGAGATTTCTTGTTTTATTTGGGCTTCGTTGTCCTTCATTAGTGCCGTGTGACCGGGCCTTAAGAGGAACAACATTCCACAAATGGCATTGAGCAGTGAAGAAGACGTGTGTGGAGGCCCCGTAGTGCCAGCATCCTTTCTCCCTCTGTCACAATGAAAGAGTGCTGTGTCTGTGCGGCATATGTTTAGGTGGTGGGCTAAGTTAATTGCAGGTAATTAACACGGTGCTAATCGGCACATCAAGAGCTGCTCTGAGTGATTTTCATGATAATACCACATAAAGCTGATTCTCTGCAAGCTGTTGGCTGCTGTACAAACAATTCATAAAATATTTTGTCTTTTTATCCTTTGACCTTTGGAGCATTACACCGGTGGGTTGTTTCTGCTTTGTGTAACTGGGAATTAGGGCTTTAATGTGAGCAATGGATGTGGAATTATATTTCTTGTGTCTCAGCTTGTCAGGCAGTTAAGATTTACTACAAATGAGGGTCTAAATGGTTGACCTTTGAGATAACTGGACGTGTGTCATAGTGAGTTCACTGCCTTTGGAAGCTCAAATATCTCGTGTCTGAGCTCAAAAATGTGACCTGGGTGTCTGCGGTCCAGTGACTCACTGGCAATGACGACATGCTGCACACATGTATCGGCACAACACGTGCACTGGGCACCGGACTGAAAGGACAAGTTCACTTTTTTTTTTTTTTTACAAGGATAATATATACAATGATACTGTGTCAGTGTATTGTTTTTTGTTTCTTCTACTGCCTGTGTACAAACCTCTTTTGCACGGATAACTAGCCATCACCCGCACAGTAAGGAGATGGCCTGATGAGACTGATGAGGATCGGGGAGATTGTTTTGAAACTACTTTGTGGAAGGAACATTTTGATCATCATGGGGAGGACACCGATGGTCTCACAAACCGCATAATGGGCTACTTAAACTTCTGGGTGGAGAACACCGTACCCACCAGGTCTGCTGTGTGTTTTTCCAATGACAAACCCTGGATCAATCCTGATGTTAGGAGCTCAGGTCGAAAATCAGAATGAGAAACGAGCTACAGGAGGAAGATGGAGGACCAGCTGCAGCAGAATGACACCAGGGGAGTCTGGAGAGGCCTAAAACCATCTCTGGTCCCACAGAGCCCGACACCCAGACTGCGGGAGACCTGAAGTGAGTGAATGACCTGAACCTGTTTTTCAACAGGTTTGATCAACCACCCACCCTGCCCCAACTCAGTCACCCCTGCTGCACCCCCCTCCCCCCATCTGTGCCCCTGGTTAACTGCTCCCCCCCCTCCTTTCTACCTCTGTCCCACTCCACATAATCCTCAACTCACAACCACACCCTGCTGCCCCTCCGGCCAATAGTCCCACCACTTCACCCCCGCTGACCAGCACCAACCCCCTGCCTCTCATTAACCCAGGTGAGAAATGAGCTCAGAAAGATGAAGGTGAAGAAGGCAGCTGGTCCTGAGAGGCTCCTCAAATCCTGTGCAGTCCAGAATCACAATCAGATTTCAATTTATTGCCAAGTAAAGTTCTCAGATACAAGGAATTTGATTTGGTGTAACTGGTGCCTTTACTGTTCTCCCTGTGCGTTATGTAGCTTAAGCCACGTTAGCACAATTTAACAGCAAGCCAAACTCAGGTATTCTGAGCCAGGAAATGAGCGTCTTGCTCCTTAATTTTCTCAGTAAGTGGTTAAATACCAAGAGTGAAACTGTAACAGAAAAAATACAAAAACGTAGTTCTGAGAAGTACAGCAAGTCACTCTACTAATCAGCATTGCATCAGGATATATTTAGACTGTGCATGAGATCATGCAAAAAGCTAACACTACGTATGCTAGTCTACCATGACATTAACATGACTGATGATGTGACTTTGCAGTCGAATAAACCATCAAACGTTACTTTGTACAATGTCAAAGTATCAGGGGCGGCTGGCCCATAGGGGGCGCTCGGGCGCTGCCCTCCTAGATGTGGAGGGGAAAAGTCATAATATATATATATTTAAAAAGTATTATCAATGTCAGTTTTATTTAATAGTATGTGCCTACATGTAATATGAACGATTAAAACAACACTTCCTCCAACTGACTCTCATTCAACAGTGCATTTCCACCGACAGAAGCAGAAAACCTATCATTCCTCGTCTTGGGCGCTCATTCAAAGCGCCCTTGAAGTGCAGCGAAATAACCAATTGTATGTGGTTGCTAGGGAAAATTAATAAATATTTGGCAAATCAGCATTGCCAAAATTAATGGCTTTGGGGCGCCGGAATTTTAGCTCTTGCTACAAAAATGCGGGAACGTTAGATTGCTACAGTCAGTGATATACGTGATGCTGCAGCTGCTGTCAGTCAGTCAGTCAGGCAGGAAGAGATGATGGTGACGACGATGTTTGGGTTATATTTATTTATTTTTATTTTGTCTCCGTGTGTTTTGCTGGAGTAAGCTGAAGAACTCTTTGGAGGTTTAAAATGGGACAAAACTAAACAAATCAATGACACCAAAGTTTCACTGGGATCCTTTTGGAGGCGCACGCACATCAGATCTTTCTCGTGGTTTAATGACAAATGCACATCCCGGTTGGAGGAGAGACGTTTGTCTGACTCGTTATAAACCGTGTCAGGCTTCATTCACACTGTCAGCGCGCACACGTCACGGAGGCTGCTGATCTGCGCTCTTTACTGCGGGGTGGAAAGGAGCGCATCCACCTCTGCCAGCTGCGGACTGACTCCTCTGGATCCACTTCAGCTCAGGTGACGAGCGTGAAAATTTTAGGACGTTCACTGTCTGATCGACCACACATCTCTGGAGCAGCTGCCAATCACAAGAAGTACAAACTTACCATGCACCCTGCACTGACGCTTCAAAATAAAAGTCCAGCCCTCTGTAAGAGATAAGACTTTATTGATCTCACAGTGGAGAAATTCACGTTACGTCAGCACTTAAAAAACACACAAGACAGACAGCGTGTGCAAGGATAAGCAATAATAATAATACTTGTAACAATACAATAAAATAAGAAAATGAGGTAGAAATAGAAAAAAAAAAAAAATAAAATAAAAAAAAAAAATATATATATATATATATATATATATATATATATATATATATATATATATATATATATATATAAAAGTACATATGTATAAATAAACATGATTGGAATTGAAAAAAGGAATATCTTAGTGGAATTTAGATGTGATAAGGTGACATGAGTGCAGGGATTTGTAAACGAGTTGTTATTGCATATGATAGCTGACAGACTAACATAGTGTCCATCAACTGCGATGCAGAAGCTGACCTGGTTGCTACGTCAGCTGGGTTCTGTTCTGATGGGGAGGAACTGATTCAATTTTGAGAGAGTTCTGTAGGATGGCATCTTTTATCCACCGACAAAGTTTAATTTGGATCTGACCTGGTTTACAGAGTTTGTGGCCATTTATATTTAACATTGAAAACCTCATTTATTGTATTTTTCACATTATATATTAAACAAACTTTCCCCAGTCACTCTCATAATTGAAGTGAGGTGCAGACTGGCACTTACTATTGCCTGACAATGTTTGATATGGATTGTGGATTTGGTGGACATTTGAATTTAACATTGAAGACCCTATTTCTTTTGGATATTTTACTTTATATCTTAATCAAACTTGCCCCAATCACTTTAATATTTGAAAGTGAGGTGCAGACTGGCACTCACTATCACCTGACAATGTTTGATCTGGATCTGATCCAGATTGTAGATTTGGTGTTCATTTGAATTTAATATTGAAAAGCCCATTTGGTGTACATTTTGCAATCAGAAGTGCCTCAATCACTCTAATTTTTCTGTTCTGGATTTACCTACACCACTAAAATTGGATGGAGGTTCCAATTTTATGCATGTTTGTCTGCCTTCCAGTTACCAGTTAGATACCAAGTGCCAAAAAGCAATGACAAATTGTGCATAGCAGAGATAACCAATGTTCTGTGAATATGATCTGAAAAAGAATTCAGAAACCAAAAAAAGTTGAAAAAACCTGACATCACACACAAAAAAAACTTGATTCAAGTGCATGAACTAAATACATCCTGACATTTGATCACATCTCGTTAGCTTATGAAAAGTCACTTCTAACAGAATTTTGACCTTTAAAATTTGTTCAATGTAAAATTTTGTGGAATTGGAAAATAGTGTTGGTGGAGGTTTGTGCTGTTTGAGCGCGGTGCTCTAGTAGCCAAAAATTAAGAGCAGGACAGACATAAGCGGACGACTCAGAACACACAAACGCAGAATATACTGTTGACTGGTAGCACCACCACAATGTTCTTGTGTCATCCTTTCATGCAAGCTTTCACAATTTTGCACAATCAACTGGAAAATAATTACAGCATTCCCGATGATCAGATTTTGTGATTTTTTCCCATTGATATTCAGTGTTGCCACAGTTACTTTGAAAAAGTAATTCAGTTACTGATTACCTCTTCAAAAAGTAACTTAGTTACTTTACTGATTACTCGATTTAAAAAGTAACTAAGTTAGATTATGAGTTACTTTATTAGTTACTTTCAGCAGCTGCCGACAACACCCCCCCCCCCCCACAACCTCAACATAAAAATGATACTCACCAATCCTCACTTTATCGTCGCCCTTTCTTGCCGTCAGTGAACATAAATGCTTGTTTTATAAAAATAAAATAAAGACATCTTTCTTGATCTCATATTTACATCCCCAATTCCAACGAAGTTGGGACTTTGTGAAAAATGTAAATAAAAACAGAATCCAATTATTTTCAAATCCTGTTCAACTTATATTCAATTGAATACACCACAAAGACAGGATATTTAATGTTCAAACTGATAAACTTATTGTTTTTGTGCAGATATTTGCTCATTTTGAAATGGATGCCTGCAACACTTTTCAAAAAAGTTTGGACAGTGGTATGTTTCCCACTGTGTTACATCACCTTTCCTTCTAACAACACTCAATAAGCGTTTGGAACTGAGGACACTAATTGTTGAAGCTTTGTAGGTGGAATTCTTTCCCATTCTTGCTTGATGTACGACTTCAGTTGTTCAACAGCCCAGGGTCTCCGTATTTTGCGCTTCATAATGCGCCACACATATTCAAAGGGTGACAGGACTGGACTGCAGGCAGGCCAGTCTAGTACCCGCACTCTTTTACTATGAAGCCACGCTGTTGTAACACGTGCAGAATGTGTCTTGGCATTGTCTTGCTGAAATAAGCAGGGACGTCCCTGAAAAAGACGTTGCTTGGATGGCAGCATGTGTTGCTCCAAAACCTGGATGTACCTTTCAGCATTGATGGTGCCATCACAGATGTGTAAGTTGTCCATGCCATGGGCATGAACACAGCCCCATACCATCACAGATGCTGGATTTTGAACTTTGCTCTGGTAACAATCTGGATGGTCTTTTTCCTCTTTTGTCCAGAGGTTTCTGGATGTAGAGTTTTAACTTGCACTTGTACATGTAGAGATGAAATGTGTTAACTGACAATGGTTTTCTAAAGTGTTCCTGAGCCCACACAGTAAGATCCTTAACACAGTGATCTCGGTTTTTAATGCAGTGCCGCCTGAGGGATCGAAGTTCATATGCATTCAATGTTGTTTTTCGGACTTGCCGCTTACGTGTAGCAAGTTCTCCAGATTCTCTGATTCTTCTGATTATATTATGGACTGTAGATGATGGAATCTCTAAATTTCTTGCAATTGAACATTGAGAAACATTGTTCTTAAACTGTTAGACTATTTTTCCATGAAGTTGTTCAAAACGTGGTGATCCTCACCCCATCTTTCCTTGTGAATGGCTGAGCCTTTTGGGGATGCTCCTTTTACACCCAGTCATGACACTCATCTGTTTCCAATTAGGTGTTCTTTGAGCATTCATCAACTTTCCCAGTCTTTTGTTGTCCCATCCCAAATTTTTTGAAATATGTTGCAGGCATCCATTTCAAAATGAGCAAATATTTGAACAAAAACAACAAAGTTTATCAGTTTGAACATTAAATATCTTGTCTTTGTGGTGTATTCAATTGAATATAGGTTGAAGAGGATTTGCAAATCATTGTATTCTGTTTTTATTTACATTTTACACAGCGTCCCAACTTCATTGGAATTGGGGTTGTAACTGTTGACCACACTGTAACTGTAAAACATACAATTTCTAACCAAAATTGTTTATAAATATAACTATTAAATTATTTCTAACATTTAAATTCTTCTAAACATTTTAGTTGTTGAAATTATTATAATTATAAGTAGTATTAGTAAGAATATGAAAAAAAATGTCTTCAAAAGTGTACCTTAAATCTACACTTGTTGTGGGGAGCTGCATCCATCGTGAAGCGCAACACAAAGTGGAGGTGTTGTAAACTTCCAACCTTCCAACTTTCCTTTTCTCTCAAAAATTCTTGAAAGGGTAGTTGTAAAACAGCTAACTGATCATCTGCAGAGGAATGGTCTATTTGAAGAGTTTCAGTCAGGGTTTAGAATTCATCATAGTACAGAAACAGCATTAGTGAAGGTTACAAATGATGTTCTTATGGCCTCAGACAGTGGACTCATCTCTGTGCTTGTTCTGTTAGACCTCAGTGCTGCTTTTGATACTGTTGACCATAAAATTTTATTACAGAGATTAGAGCATGCCATAGGTATTAAAGGCACTGCACTGCGGTGGTTTGAATCATATTTATCTAATAGATTACAATTTGTTCATGTAAATGGGGAATCTTCTTCACAGACTAAGGTTAATTATGGAGTTCCACAAGGTTTTGTGCTAGGACCAATTTTATTCACTTTATACATGCTTCCCTTAGGCAGTGTTATTAGACAGCATTGCTTAAATTTTCATTGTTACGCAGATGATACCCAGCTTTATCTATCCATGAAGCCAGAGGACACACACCAATTAGCTAAACTGCAGGATTGTCTTACAGACATAAAGGCATGGATGACCTCTATTTTCCTGCTTTTAAACTCAGATAAAACTGAAGTTATTGTACTTGGCCCCACAAATCTTAGAAACATGGTGTCTAACCAGATCCTTACTCTGGATGGCATTACCCTGACCTCTAGTAATACTGTGAGAAATCTTGGAGTCATTTTTGATCAGGATATGTCCTATATTAAGCAAATATGTAGGACTGCTTTTTTGCATTTGCGCAATATCTCTAAAATTAGAAAGGTCTTGTCTCAGAGTGATGCTGAAAAACTAATTCATGCATTTATTTCCTCTAGGCTGGACTATTGTAATTCATTATTATCAGGTTGTCCTAAAAGTTCCCCAAAAAGCCTTCATTTAATTCAAAATGCTGCAGCTAGAGTACTGATGGGGACTAAAAGGAGAGAGCATATTTCACCCATATTGGCCTCTCTTCATTGGCTTCCTGTTAATTCTAGAATAGAATTTAAAATTCTTCTTCTTACTTATAAGGTTTTGAATAATCAGGTCCCATCTTATCTTAGGGACCTCATAGTACCATATCACCCCAATAGAGTGCTTCACTCTCAGACTGCAGGCTTACTTGTAGTTCCTAGGGTTTGTAAGAGTAGAATGGGAGGCATAGCCTTCAGCTTTCAGGCTCCTCTCCTGTGGAACCAGCTCCCAATTCAGATCAGGGAGACATACACCCTCTTTACTTTTAAGATTAGGCTTAAAACTTTCCTTTTTGCTAAAGCTTATAGTTAGGGCTGGATCAGGTGACCCTGAACCATCCCTTAGTTATGCTGCTATAGACTTAGACTGCTGGGGGGTTCCCATGATGCACTGAGTGTTTCTTTCTCTTTTTGCTCTGTATGCACCACTCTGCATTTAATCATTAGTGATCGATCTCTGTTCTCTTCCACAGCATGTCTTTTTCCTGGTTCTCTCCCTCAGCCCCAAGTAGTCCCAGCAGAAGACTGCCCCTCCCTGTGCCTGGTTCTGCTGGAGGTTTCTTCCTGTTAAAAGGGAGTTTTTCCTTCCCACTGTCGCCAAGTGCTTGCTCACAGGGGGTCATTTTGACCGTTGGGGTTTTTCTGTAATTATTGTATGGCTTTTGCCTTACAATATAAAGCGCCTTGGGGCAACTGTTTGCTGTGATTTGGCGCTATATAAATAAAATTGATTTGATTTGATTTAAACTTGTGGATATTTTAATGTTGAAGTTTCTTCGATCACTGACAGCAGCATCAGCACTACGAGCAGAAGGAGGCTGCATGCCGACCCTGACGTTAATGAGGTGTGCTGTGTGCTCGGAGCTCATTAATATTCCATGAGTCTCTTGTTAATTACGGGATGGAAGTAATTGTGTTTCCTGAAACAGTCAGACCTGAAGGTTCCACGAGGGAAACAAATGTTGCTTGTAAGAACTTTTAATTTTGCAAAGCTCATACCCACATCAGGCTTGTTTTTTCCTAAAATGAGCTTTTTGTGGGTAAACCCTGGTGTAAGCAAGAATGTGAATGTGTATCTGGACAAGCGTCCAAGCTTTTGCCTCAGGCAGTTTGTTTCCTCCACATTTATGTGGCCTTAAAAAGCCTCAGTCCCTCGGTAATTTATTTCAGTAATGAAGTTGTATGAGCTGGATTATTGTTGCCATTATGCCTGACACCTGGACATAAAAACACTGAAAGAGGTACTGGTGATTGTACTGAGAGCCCGACCGATCAATTGGCCAGTAATATTTGGCTGACATGAGCCTTTCACAAACATTAATGTGTTGCTGTTATTTTTGCTGATATGAAGACATTTATTTTACTGAATAGACAATGCAGAAATACATGTTGGCTTCTGGAAATATTTCAGTACACAATTTGTAGCAGATGGTGCTCTAACAACATTGTTTACAATGCTATCAGGTACGGCTGGAACCCACATCACCCCTTGGTCATATTAGCTACAAGAGACAGAGGGAAAGCGACAAGCTGTCATTCCTTTTCAGTCAGGGGGGATTTTTTTCAGTGACAAGAGGCAGGTGGTCACCATGCCATGGGGTTAAAACAGATGAGAAGCCTATTTCTTGCAAATGCTGAATGATGTGACACAGTGACTGCCAATCTGAGTCAAGGGAGGGTGACATAAGTTGGATGGTTGTTCGTATAATGTAAACCTATTTTTAATGAAGTTAATTTCTATAATGTAAAACATCAACCTTCAATTACATTTCTTTGTTATAAGGGTTTGATAATAAAATCTTAGGAATCATGACCAGTTTTTTTTTTTTTTTTTTTTTAGCAGTATTGTAATATTTTGACCCTTCAATATTGTATTGGTCCGAAAAACCCACACTGATCATGCCCCAGTCTTAAATTGATTTGAGGTACAACAATACAACCAGAGTGGCAGGGGTGGTGGTTAAGTGTCAGTGACGACTTGCCAATTATCACCTCCTTTTCTGCTTAAAACTTACTTTAGAATGATTTAAGAAGTTTCACCTTGTCATCTGATGGTTAATAATCCCACAAATCCATTTGATCACTTTGGCTGAAGAAAGTCAATGCCCACTGACACGAGCATGCCTTTGCTTCACGCAGCAGCACGACCTGTGTGGTGCTGGAAAGTAAACTAGTCTTTAACTGGTGCAGACAGGACACCAGAAAGGGCCGGTGGGTGCTATTGTGCACATAGAATTTTGAAAGTTCAAAAAAATTTTCACGCACAAATTTCGTGCTATGTGGCGCGATCTAATCTCCAACACGACGTGCAGCTCGTTAAGCGGAGTAAAGAAGTGAAGAGAGCGAGTGGAGATGTCAGCGGATCGCATCAGAGCGCAGATAACAAGAAGTTAAATCTGTTATAAATCTGTTATATATTTGCAGAAAAAATGATTAATCCATCACAAAATAATTATTTTATATACGCAGCATCAAGGGCAGAGCGCATGGCAGCCGGTAGGACAAAGAACGACGACCAGCTGTGAACACAGTAGGTGGGATCATCACAACAACATTCGTGCTACTGCGTGAAGCAAAGGCATTCTTGTGTCAGTGCACCTTTTCAGGCTTGCACCCTTGCCCTTCACATACTGAAAATCATCCAGATTACTTGAATCATTTAATGATACAACCCCCCCCAACACCCCACCAAATTAACTGAACTAAGATCTAAATGAACATAAAACTCAGAAGAATACGAATCAGGTTTTACTGTCATTGCACAGTGACGTACAATGAAATTTAGGTGCTCATTCACAAAAAAACAAACAACAACAAAAAAACTGTACAAGACAGACTAAAACCAGTGTGCAAAAACAAAACACACATACTAACACAGATGTGCAAGTAAGAAAACGTGTAAACATTTTAAAAAGTTTTTCAATGCAGTTCTATATGATGAGGCAATATTTAAAGTGTAAAGTGACATTAAAATGGCACAGTGATGTTAAAGTGCACAGTGGCTACATATACTGAGGTAGAAGGGGCCAGACAACCTGTGTATGTGATCAGGGGGTCAGGGGTCAGTTCTTATGGCTCAGGGGAAGCAGCTGATTAACTAACTGAAAACCTAATTAAATAATCAATATTACAATTATTCAAATGTAGATTGAGCTGAATCTCTGAAAAATAATAAAAATGTATGTCACCACTGACTGGCCTGTTGCTGGATAAAAGTAACCATGGAAACTCCCCCCATACACACATGCAATACATAACTGGTGACATCATAAAGCATAAAGAGTGGCTGTTGCTTGGAAACCATGGCAACCCCCTTCTACCATCATACCAAACAAGCTTTGACTGAGCTTAGTGACATCATAAAGCAGGGTGCTGTGATGACATTTTCACCTCAAACATCAGGTCTTTGTTGTCACAAAGCCTCTAAAGTTAACTATAAGTGTGCGCACAGTTCACAACTTCATGGATCATCTGGAGTGAGCAGAGAAATATTTGTCTTGATTCTGAATCAACTTTCAACAACCTTTAGAATCAAAGATCTGTCAGAATGCCTCATAAAAGAAAGAAAGTGGTACGTTTTTCATATTTAATTGATGTTCCATTATGTTTGCACTGACCTGCATTATCTCACAGGGGTTCAAACTGTGAACATTCGTACTGATTATAGTTAATTGGTACTAAATGACAGAGGGATTCTTGGCAATTTTAAATCATGTGTCTTACATCTCTGTACTGCAGTTGATGGATGAATTCATATATTCATTCCTGCCCTGTTCTTGTGCAGGTGTTAGTACACCTACTTATGGTCTGATTGCTGCTCAGCAACATGAGCAGTCGGACTACAAGTGTGAATATTTTGTACTTTCTACTGGATTTTTACAAACAATTTGATTCAGGTGACCGGGGGGTATGTGGACATCCTGTCATTTCTCAGGATCTCCACATCATTGTTGCTCAAAGTGAGTTTTCAAAGTGGAGGCAGAGTCTCTGATGTCCTCCCAATGAATTCTGAGGTCCATCAACAGACCTTACTGGCTCACTCTGAGTCCTGGTTGGCAGAACCCAGGCAGCTCACTGGTCCATCTCCACCTCCCAAAAGTAGCCACGTACACCTGGCTGCAGCAGAACAATGACTGTGTTCCTGAGATGGGATTAGGCCGGTGGTCGGCCTCAGGGTTGACAACTAGGACCCAAGACAGTTCTATTATATGGTGAATGTGGGGATACATGATGGAACCACATGATCCCAGAACTGACCTGACATGAAGTCCAAGTTCTTCAGAGACTCTAAAGTGATGCATCCTCACGTATAGAGGGACGGACAGAGAGATCACAATTCATAATCAGTAATTTGTTTTTTCTCTTTTGGTTCCCCACAGAAGGCTTTGAAGGAGACCAGTCAGGTGAAGCTGACAGAGAATGGACTACAAACTGAGCCAACTCTCTCTTCTCAGTCTGGTGGTGATCAAGAAGGTCCTTCTGGTGCTCATCAGGATCAGATCAACTACAATGGGCTGACTGAAGTGGAGCATTTAAAGCAGACGATCCACCAGTTTATAACCAGGATGCACGAAAAGGACAAAGAGATCAAAAATCTCAAGAAAACCCTGGAGAAAGAGACAGAGGACAACCTGATGTATTTGGTTCAGCAAACTGCAGATGTCAAAGCTCTGACAAGGGACCTGGATGGTGTCAGAAAGCTGTCCAAAAAAGAACTGTCAGACATGCAACATGAATTTAAGAAAACGATGGAGGAGAAGGAAAAATGTCTGAAGGAAAAAGAACAAAATTTCAAAAAACAGATGAAAGCTAAAAATGAATATTTCACAAATGAGATGGTGGCCCTGGAAGAAAAATTTAACACAGAGAAGAAGATCCAGGAGGACCACCACAATAAAGAATTGGAACAGAAGAACAACATGTTCAGAGATAAAGAGGAGAGATTAAAAAAAGAGCTGGAAGACACAATTTCCAACTTCAACAAACAGCTGGCAGCGAAAGATGACTGGCTGAAGAAAGAGCTGGAGGCCCAGCAGAAGCAGTTCAACAGAGATCTTGAAGCCAAGGACAAGTGCTTCAAGGAGGAGCTGGAGGCCCAGAAGGAAGAATTCCTGAAGGAGCTGGAAGCAAAGAACTGCTTCAAGAAAGAGCTGGAGGTCCAAAAGGAGGACTTTCAAAAGCAGCTTGAAGCCAAAGACAACTGGCTGCAAAAAGAGCTGGAGGCCCAGGAGGAAAAATTCAGAGCAGAGCTGGAAGCAAAGAGCAGGTGGTTCAAGAAGGAGCTGGAGGCCCGGGAAGCAAGTTCCCAAAAAGAGGTTGAAGCCAAGCAGGACAGCAAGCAGCAAGAATTATCTGGTCAGAAGGACAGTCGGTGCAGTTTTGCTGTTGGTGGTATTTTGTTTTTTGCAGGGTTCTTAACAGCAAAATACCTCATCAAGTAGGACGGACAAGAATGGACAGAGGACGGTTTCATTAGATTTAAAAAGTGCACAAATAAAAGTTTGAAATTTTCTTAAAAATGATGCTTTTAGTGTATTTTTTCACGACTCAACTTTTGAAAAACATTTTGTAAGAAAAAGTTGTGAACCCCTTAGTGTTTATAAAATAAACTCATACATTCATACAAACACTCACAAAAATCACATTGTTTTTCTGTGAAACATAGAAATGTGACTGTTATCCTGCAACAGATATAAAGTCTCTAAAAAAACTGTACAAGACAGACTAAAAACAGTGTGCAAAAACAAAACACACACACTAACACAGATGTGCAAGTATGAAAACGTGTAAACATTTAAAAAAGTTTTTCAATGCAGTTCTATATGATGAGGCAATATTTGAAGTGTAAAGTGACACTAAAATGGCACAGTGATGTTAAAGTGCACAGTGGCTACATATACTGAGGTAGAAGGGGCCAGACAACCTGTGTATGTGATCAGGGGGTCAGGGGTCAGTTCTTATGGCTCAGGGGAAGCAGCTGATTAACTACCAGAGTGGTGCCAAATGGCACGTCTTCCTTTTAAGCCCCTGTCACAGTGGCGTATTCATAGAGCTGCTCACTGCAGCGTTGTGTTTCATTTAAATATGCCCGAAATACGTGCGTACTCAGCCTTTAACAGTGTTCATTCATACTTGCAGCTGTGTGTGTTCACATTTTAATATGTGCACACAGTTGCGTGTGCCATGCTGCACCAGTTTCAGTGCTATTTTCTGCCTCTGTGGAAGTGCGTTCTGTTCTCTACTGCATGGTGTGGTGCGGCTCAAAAACAGAGTCATTTAACATTATTATTATTTATTTTTTTATGCAGTGAGTGTGAGTTTATTTTAGAGTCACAGTTCTTTTCAGCTTTGATCAGACTGATCGATCAGGGCGTTTGATGAGCGCACCGACATGCAGCAAGTGCGCATTTATTTTAGAGTCACAGCTCTGATTAGACACACATAGAGAGAGAGAGAGAGAGAGAGAGAGAGAGAGAGCTTTTATGAAACGATGCGACACAGTGAAACAGTCCTCATATAATGAGTCCTGTATGATAAAGTGAAGTAACGATCTTGCAGTATTTATTGCTCCAGAAGAACATTAGGAAGATGTGAAGTGGCGCACAGTGCCGTGCTGAAGTGTGGGCGGGCTCACAATAGCGGACAGTAGCACAGCACTGCGTGTTCTCGCGTGAAGGCCCCATGCTGTGCTGTATGCCAAAGAAAATTAAACAGGTTTAATTTCTTCCATCCTACACAGGTAGCCCTCAACATACTGCTGCATATTGAGAAAAAACTCCATGTGAAGTGGGCGAAGAGCTGCTCATTACAGCATAGATGATACGCTGTAATGAGCAGCTCTACGAATATGCCACTGTGAAAGCCCAAGGTGGTGCCAAATGGTGGCTGTGAACAGCCCAGCTTGTCACCAGTGTTATGTAAATGAGGCCGTTACACTCTACTCAGCGGGGGGTTAGGGAGAAGGACAGGATGCCAAAGTGCTTTACAGTGAAAAAGGTCCAAATCAAATCAAATCAAATCAATTTTATTTATATAGCACCAAATCCCCCCCAAAAAAACCCAACAGTCAAAACGACCCCCTGTGAGCAAGCACTTGGCAACAGTGAGAAGGAAAAACTCCCTTTTAACAGGAAGAAACCTCCAGCAGAACCAGGCTCAGGGAGGGGCAGTCTTCTGCTGGGACTGGTTGGGGCTGAGGGAGAGAACCAGGAAAAATACATGTTGTGGAGGGGAGCAGAGATCAATCACTAATGATTAAATGCAGAGTGGTGCATACAGAGCAAAAAGAGAAAGAAACACTCAGTGCATCATGGGAACCCCCCAGCAGTCTAAGTCTATAGCAGCATAACTAAGGGATGGTTCAGGGTCACCTGATCCAGCCCTAACTATAAGCTTTAGCAAAAAGGAAAGTTTTAAGCCTAATCTTAAAAGTAGAGAGGGTGTCCATCTCCCTGATCCGAATTGGGAGCTGGTTCCACAGGAGAGGAGCCTGAAAGCTGAAGGCTCTGCCTCCCATTCTACTCTTAAAAATCCTAGGAACTACAAGTAAGCCTGCAGTCTGAGAGCGAAGCGCTCTATTGGGGTGATATGGTACTATGAGGTCCCTAAGATAAGATGGGACCTGATTATTCAAAACCTTATAAGTAAGAAGAAGAATTTTAAATTCTATTCTAGAATTAACAGGAAGCCAATGAAGAGAGGCCAATATGGGTGAGATATGCTCTCTCCTTCTAGTCCCTGTCAGTACTCTAGCTGCAGCATTTTGAATTAACTGAAGGCTTTTCAGGGAACTTTTAGGACAACCTGATAATAATGAATTACAATAGTCCAGCCTAGAGGAAATAAATGCATGAATTAGTTTTTCAGCATCACTCTGAGACAAGACCTTTCTAATTTTAGAGATATTGCGCAAATGCAAAAAAGCAGTCCTACATATTTGTTTAATATGCGCATTGAATGACATATCCTGATCAAAAATGACTCCAAGATTTCTCACAGTATTACTAGAGGTCAGGGTAATGCCATCCAGAGTAAGGATCTGGTTAGACACCATGTTTCTAAGATTTGTGGGGCCAAGTACAATAACTTCAGTTTTATCTGAGTTTAAAAGCAGGAAATTAGAGGTCATCCATGTCTTTATGTCTGTAAGACAATCCTGCAGTTTAGCTAATTGGTGTGTGTCCTCTGGCTTCATGGATAGATAAAGCTGGGTATCATCTGCGTAACAATGAAAATGTAAGCAATGCCGTCTAATAATACTGCCTAAGGGAAACATGTATAAAGTGAATAAAATTGGTCCTAGCACAGAACCTTGTGGAACTCCATAATTAACCTTAGTCTGTGAGAAGATTCCCCATTTACATGAACAAATTGTAATCTATTAGATAAATATGATTCAAACCACTGCAGCGCAGTGCCTTTAATACCTATGGCATGCTCTAATCTCTGTAATAAAATTTTATGGTCAGCAGTATCAAAAGCAGCACTGAGGTCTAACAGAACAAGCACAGAGATGAGTCCACTGTCTGAGGCCATAAGAAGATCATTTGTAACCTTCACTAATGCTGTTTCTGTACTATGATGAATTCTAAAACCTGACTGAAACTCTACAAATAGACCATTCCTCTGCAGATGATCAGTTAGCTGTTTTACAACTACCCTTTCAAGAATTTTTGAGAGAAAAGGAAGGTTGGAGATTGGCCTATAATTAGCTAAGATAGCTGGGTCAAGTGATGGCTTTTTAAGTAATGGTTTAATTACTGCCACCTTAAAAGCCTGTGGTACATAGCCAACTAATAAAGATAGATTGATCATATTTAAGATTGAAGCATTAATTAATGGTAGGGCTTCCTTGAGCAGCCTGGTAGGAATGGGGTCTAATAGACATGTTGATGGTTTGGAGGAAGAAACTAATGAAAATAACTCAGACAGAACAGTCGGAGAGAAAGAGTCTAACCAAATACCGGCATCACTGAAAGCAGCCAAAGATAACAATACTTCTTTGGGATGGTTATGAGTAATTTTTTCTCTAATAGTTAAAATTTTATTAGCAAAGAAAGTCATGAAGTCATTACTAGTTAAAGTTAAAGGAATACTCGGCTCAATAGAGCAATAGAGCTCTGACCCTTTGTCAGCCTGGCTACAGTGCTGAAAAGAAACCTGGGGTTGTTGTTATTTTCTTCAATTAGTGATGAGTAGTAAGATGTCCTAGCTTTACGGAGGGCTTTTTTATCCACTCCTTTGTCCACTCCTCAAAAGGACCAGATAGTCTGAGCCATGTTGAGAATAAATGTTTTTATATTTTTTGGTAATTGTTTGGTCAAGATTATTATTATTTCTTTTTTTTTTTTTACATAAAAAAGTTAATAAATAGTTTCAATTACATTTGTAAGAAGTAACTCTAAAGACAGAACCCAAGTATATAAAAAAACAGATGTGCATTCAGTGCTGCAATGTCAATCAGGTTGTAAAACACAGCGACGGGCCAATACTGCATCCTTTTCAGTGAACTTCATGCTGCTTTTTGAGCTCCACGTTTCTCCTGAGTTGTATAATTGTTGCAGGGCACGACTACTGTTTTTTGTGCTTGACCTGTGTTTGTTATGTGGATCACCCTTTTGCTTTCCCCTCCAAAAAGACTGTTGCTCTATGGACTGCTCTCAAGTGTATTGACCTTGCATTTGCTTTTGCTCTTGACCTTGATCCAACCTGCCATTTTGTCTTGTTTGTGCTTTTGTTGACTGTTTTTTTTTTTTTTTATTCTTTTTTATTTCCGGTGTGTTGTTTTGCGCAATAAACCAGTGTTTTTTGTTTTGTTTTGTTTTGTTTTTTTGATGTTTTTTCACCACCAACCTTGTTCCTGGTTTGGGGTCCCACTCACAACACTTACAGCAAGATTTTAGTTTCTATGTAATGTTTATGTGTCAATTTCTAAAATATCTGAGAAAAAGTATTGAAGTTTTTCACAATATTCTAATTTTGTGAGATGCACTTGTATATATTAAAAAGCAGTTAGCTTCATACATTTGTGGACATCAAAGTAAATTATTATTATTATTATTATTTACATTTATTTAACCAGGAAAGTCTCACTGAGATTAAAAATTTCTTTTGCAAGGGAGTCCTGGCTAAGAGGCAGAAAAAGTTACACTACAATTCGAATTAAATTCACACAATTAAAATAAAAAAGATTAACAAAAACAGTTACAATTTAAAGAGGTCATCTCAAGTGCTCTCAATCTGGATTTAAACATGCTCATTGAAATAAGTTCAGTTAATTTCCAGTCTTTTTGCAACATGATCCATGTAGACAGAGCCGAGAAAACAAAAGCCCTTTTTCCCAGTTCTGTGCAGACAAATGGAACAGAGAGCAACAAATGATAATTTGAAGGCAAAGAATAACACTACCCTTAACTGCTGGTGACTCTGGCACTGGCACATTCCGATCTAATGGCTGTATTCACATAAGAAAAGGTGGCCTAATGAGTTGTAAATTACCCCAGCGGTGCCATTTGGCACCCTCCGGTAGAAAAAGGAGTAGTAAGAAAAGGCTGGTAGTTCTAGTGTTAAAAATAACATGCCGGACTCAGCCTTCCAGATTGACAGACTGCAGCTTTTCCCAAGCAGACCACGACCAACGGTTGGGGAAAAGACGGGGAGGAGGACTGTGTTCATGAAGGTTGGTGTACAAACTGTGGACTAGTTAAAATCTTCTGCTCTGAGGCTATAGAAATCATGAGTGTGCGGTGCAGACCTCATTACCTTCCTCGTGAGTTCAGTGTCGTGTTCGTCACTGTTTACATCCTGCCTGGTGCTAACGCTAGTGATGTGCTGAAGGAACTATATCACATCATTAGCTCGCTGCAAGCAAAGCACCCGGAGGTGTTTTATGTGGTTGCAGAGGCCTTTAATCACGTGAAACTGACGGACACTCTGCCCAGTTTTTACCAGCATGTCACTTTTCCCACATGTGGAGACACCACTCTGGACTGTGTGTACACCAACATTTGTTGAGAGTACAGAGCCCTCCCCTGCCCCCATCTTGGATCCTCTGACCACATCTTTGTCCTGCTGGTGCCAGCGTATTGCCCACTGTTGAGGCGGACCAGGCCAATAAAGAGGACAGTCACCGTGTGGACCAAAGATGCAGCCTCTATGCTAAAGGACTGCTTTCGTTGCACAGACTGGCAGGTTTTTAGGGAGGCAGCTATGTGTGAGGGAGAGGTAGACCTGGAGGAATACACCTTCTCTGTCCTCAGCTTCATCTCCAAATGCATTGATGGTGTCACTTCCACCAGGACAGTAACCTGCTACCCGAACCAGAAACCCTGGCTGAATGTTGAGGTGAGAGCTCTGCTGAAAGCTAGGGACACTGTGTTCATGGCAGATGAGGCATCAGCGCTCACAGCGGCAAGGAAGGAGCTGAAGGCCGGCATCATGAGGGCCAAGGCCACATACGCTTAGGAAATCCAGGGTCACTTTACCACCAATGACCCCCGGCACATGTGGCAGGGCATAAAGTGCATCATGAATTACAACATTGGGGATGCACAATGCCCAAGGGACCCCTCTCTGCCAGATGCACTCAACAGGTTCTTCACCCGCTTTGAGGACCCAGACATGCCCCCCAGCACCAGACTCACACCACTTCTTGGTGACACACCCCTCAGTGTGACCACAGCAGATGTAAGGAAGACCCTCCAGAGGATTAACCCCCGGAAAGCTGCAGGCCCTGACAACATTCCGGGGCGGTCACTGAGGGACTGTGCACACCAGCTGTCTGAGGTGCTGACAGACATTTTCAACACATCGCTGAATGTGGCATCCGTCCTCACCTGCTTAAACACTGCCACAATTGTCCCCGTCCCCAAGTGCTCCATAGTGAGAGGCCTGAATGACTATTGACCTATAACTTTAACTCTAGGAGTTATGAAGTGCTTTGAGAGGCTGGTCATGACTCACATCAAAGACTCCATCGACGTCACTGTAGAACCCCACCAGTATGCCAACAAGAGGAACTGCTCCACTGATGACGCCATTTCATCAGTGATTCACACAGCCCTCACCCATCTGCAGAGCAGGAACTCATATGTCCGCCTGCTCTTCCTCGACTTTTTCTCCACCTGTAACACCATCATCCCACAGACCCTGGTGCAGAAGTTCCCCTTGGTCTGAGCTCCTCACTGGGGAACTGGGTCCTGGACTTCCTGGCCAACCGACCACAGACTGTAAGGATCCACAACACCATCTCCTCTTCCATCACCCTCAGCACTGGCTTGCCCCAGGGCTGTGTGCTGAGACCCCTCTTGTTCACTCTGCTAACATATGACTGCTCAGCGAGACATCCCAACTGTCATATAGTGAAGTATGCGGACGACACAGCAGTAGTGGGATGCATCAAGGACAATGATGAGTCCATATACAGAGAGGAGGTGGAACATCTGGTGCAGTGGTGCAGAAATAACAATCTCTGCATCAATGTGAAAAAGACCAAGGAAGTGGTTGTGGATTTCAGGAGGAACAAGTGCCCTCCCCCTCCCTTGATGGAGCAGCTTTGGAAGTGGTCTCCAGCTTCAGGTACCTGGGTGTGCACATATCCAGTGACCTCACCTGGGGTGCCAACACCTCCTGTTTGGTCAGGAAAACCCACCAGCACCTCTACATCCTCAGGAAGCTGCTGAGAGCTGGACTTGGGAGTTCCATTCTGAGGAGCTTCTATTACTGTGCAGTGGAGAGCATCCTCTGCACGTGCATCATTGCGTGGCACGACAGCTGCATGGCTGCTGAGAGGAGGCTCTACAGAGGGTGGTAAAGGCTGCACAGAGGATTGTAGGGAGCAGCCTTCCCACCACCTCAGATCTCTACTCATCACAGTGCAGAGGAAGGGCTCTACGCATTCTGAGGGACTCCTCCCATCCTGCACACAGTCTGTTTCAGCCCCTTCCCTCAGGCAGGCAGCTCAGGAGCATTCAGAGTAGAACTACCAGGCTCAGAAACAACTTCTTCCCTGAGGTTGTCAGACTGTTGAACTCGAGCCGTGCTCCATAGAACTTACACCATCGCATACAGACTGCACTAAAACCACTTTAATTGCCCATGTGCAAAAACCTCCCGTGTGCAATATAGGTTTTCACTTAATTCCCAGTGCAATATTATAGTCTACTTGCTGTTCACACATAAATTTGGTATTAAATATGGCTAATTTTGGCTTTTATTTTATTTTAATGTTTATATATATATATATATATATATATACTTTGCATGGTAGAGTTTTTTTAACTTGCACTTGTAGATGTAGCGACAAACTGTGTTAACTGGCAATGGTTTTCTGAAGTGTTCTTGAGCCCACGCAGTAAGATCCTTTACACAATGATGTTGGTTTTTAATGCAGTGCCACCTGTTGGATCGAAGGTCACGGACATTCAATGTTGGCTTTCGGCCTTGCCGCTTATGTGTAAAAAGTTCTCCATATTCTCTGAATCTTCTGATTATATTATGGACTGTAAATGATGGAATTCCTAAATTTGTTGCAATTGAACATTAAGAAACATTGTTCTTAAACTGTTGGACTATTTTTTCATGCAGTCATTCACAAAGTGTTGATCCTCGCCCCATCTTTGCTTGTGAACAGCTGAGCCTTTTGGGGATGCTCCTTTTACACACAATCATGACACTCAGTTATGTTTTCTTTGAGCATTCATCAACTTTTCCACTCTTTTGTTGCCCCCAACTTTTTTGAAATGTGTTGCAGGCAACAATTTCAAAATGAGCAAATATTTGCACAAAAACAAAAAAGTTTGTGGTGTATTCAGTTGAATATAAATTGAAGAGGATTGGCAAATCATTGCATTCTGTTTTTATTTTTATTTACATTTTACACAACGTCCCAACTTGATTAGAATTGGGGTTGTATTTCATGGATGTTTTATAGTCCCAGATGAAGCACAGTTTGCTTGGCAGTGAATGATATTGGTATTCCATCTGTATGTATCTACAGTGGGGTAAAAAAGTATTTAGTCAGTCCCTGATTGTTCAAGTTCTCCTACTTAGGAAGATGAGAGAGGTCTGTAATTTTCATCACAGGTACAGTTCAACTAAGAGAGACAAAATGAGAAAAAAAAAAAATTTCCAGGAAATCACATTGTAGGATTTTTAAATAATTTAATTGTAAATTATGGTGGAAAATAAGTATTTGGTCAATAACAAAAGTTCACTCAATGCTTTGTAACATAATCTTTGTTGGCAGTGACAGAGGTCAAATGTTTTTTTTTTAAATCCTACAATGTGATTATATGGATTTTTTTATTTATTTATTTTTTTCTCATTTTGTCTCTCACAGTTGTACCTATGATGAAAATTACAGATGAGTTGTTGAGCTCTGAAATGACACATGCACAGTGGATGCAGGGTAGACCAATTTTTGGGGGCGGATCATTTCAGTTATTCCACTGTGAACATCACAAGAAGCCACTGTTGTTTGCCACCTTGCCTTCCCAGAATGCATTGCACACAGCAAAGATGGTGGTATCTCCCACTGAGTCTATGGCAGTGGTGTCCAAAGTATTACAGAAAGGGCCAAGAAGGTGACTCCAGCAGGTGATTTCACTGATGAACTCATCCCACCTGCTCAAAGTGATTTTAACCACTTTCAGCAAATGTGTTTCCATTTGCTAGACAAAATAGGCATTAGCTGGTACAACATATGATTAAAAAAAATTGACAATGACGTGTGACTGTTTGCTAAACAGTAAGCTAACAGCTAATGAACTACTTGTACAGTAAATACGGTTCATCTATAACTCTGCAAAAGTCACGTAACAGTCACATAATTCACAATATATTTCAGCATTTGAGAGACAAATGTACCAAAATCTAAGTTAATTCTGGTCCTCACATCTGGCAGTGTTTCCTTCTGGTTCGCAGCAGTACTGATGGGAAACCACTGGATGGGATCGGAATCTGAGGGTTTGTCCACTTATCTACGAACAGCTCTAGTGGTGCAGGGAGGAATTGCAGCATCAACTCCTTGCCGACCTCATGCCGATCAGTCTGAAACAAAACCTGATGTATGATTTCAACCCAGTCTCACAGCAAGTCGTGATTCAGCAGCAGGAGATATACATTAATCTATTGGTTTGTGATTTTGTAATGAAAAGCACCTCATTTTCATCATGGCAGCAGGAATTAATTCTAATTCATTCAGTGATGGCTGCACAAAATTAAAAGTGAAGCGGGGGGGTCAGGGTGGTTATGGTTAAGGTTAGGGGAAGTAGTAGGGTTAAGTTATGGTTAAGGTTAGGGTTGGGGGTAGGAGTCGGGTTAGGAATAGTGAGTTAAAAAAAAAAAACCCGTCATGAAAATTTGATTCATTTCATCACGGGACCCCCCCCCCCCCAAAAAAAAAAAAAAAACATGAGACTGGGCTGGATTTAAAAGCCAACATTGATGAGATGTACGTTTGCAGTCTGGGAGTTTTCTCCGAAACTCCAGAACCCTGAGCAGACAACACACTACACTAAATGACACTGGAGGGCACACACACGCAGCAGTCACGTGGTGCGAACACGTAGCTGTCACACAACGTGCATATACTGGCAGCTGCCATTACTGGTGGCAGGTGCAGGCATGTGTGCAGCGAGTACACCACGCCAAAGGCACACACCGTACACAGGCCTCCTGCATGAGAGGAGCTTCTGCCTGCTGTGTCGATGACAACAAAGCTGCAAAATCCACCCAAAATGCCTGCAGGCGTCCTTCTTACTCTACATACCAGAGACAGAAGGGAGACAACATTTCCTTCACAAGTGAGACTTTTTGGTGGCTTTTAATTGATAAAAGTCCCTGCTGAAAAGGTAAAAACACAGAACTGTGTACTAAAAGTGGTGAATGACAGAGTAACTGCACTCTGTCAAAGCTAAAGCAAGTATGTTTAGTAATGATCAGTCATTTTATTGATGAAGCAAAATCATGCGCATGGTTTTGTGGAATACTGAGCAAACTGCTCACACCTCTGTAAATCATTTCTTCAGTTCTTCATGGTACGGCTGCATTAACAGAAGCAGGAAGGGAAGCACCGTTTGTTTTCACATGAGTCAGGCACTGAAATTAACATTTTTATGGCTTGATTGTCGCACTTCAGACTCACATCGTGATTTGCACTGACACTGTATGGAAACAGTTGGAAGTGCAATTTGTTGTTCTTCTCCATCACTCTCCACTATCAGGTGCCACTGAACCTAAATATTAAAATGGATTCACTCTTTTCCATACTACTTGCTGTGACAGACTAGTGTCCTGTCCAGGGTGTACCCCGCCTCTCACTTATTGTCTTCTGGGATAAGCTGCAGGTCCCCCATGACCCATAACTTGAATAAGCGGGTGCAGAAAATGAATGAATGAACACTACGACTTCCTGCAAACAAACATCTTCGTCATAACCTTCACTGCCCAGGTGTTCAGGGTCACCACAGCACATCCAGTGCAGATGCACACTGGAATTTGGCACAAGGTTTACACCGGATGCCCTTTCTAACGTAACTTCAGAAGACTGATCTTCATTAAAGCTGAACATTTGATATTCTTTCAAATAATCGTTACTTGTCTGTCTTTCAGAGCCCTTCTCCATTGCATAGAAACATGCCTGTTTATCACCAGTAGTCTTTTCATCATGGTGTATTCTCCCCACCCCACTCCAGGAGGGAGACCTAAGTAAGTAAGCAATTTTATTTGTATAGCAACTTTTTAAAGTAGACCTGCATTGAAATAAATGTGTCAGATTTCAGAAAGAAATAGCTGATATGTATTTATAAGACCCTTGTGAATGCAGTAAAGTAAATCTGTAAGCCCAAATTTGTAATTCAGCGGAGAAATCTTCATTTAAAAATGACAAATTTGCAGCTAAAATTTAGCCCTCCGCGATAACAGTTTGTACATCCGGATCATTTCCATGACGTCGCGGACAAGACGACACGCTCGCGCCTTCAGTCCGATCCCACATTGAAATTGATTTTATCTGTTAGTAATGTTACTGTTATACACATCCTGGTTTCAGCATCCAAAGTAAGCTGCAATGAATGCGAGATACAGCTCTGCATGCTCAGATCAGCGACGACATCAACAGCGGGCACTGTTCTTCCCCGACGCCTCGCTCTCACTGCCTCCGATGTGCTAACCGAGTGCATGCACTCGTTAAATTCCGCCGCGGGCCACTCACACCCCCGTGTCTGCTGTGCAGCCGCAGACACGGGTCTGTCTACTGAATGGAGGTGCAGCCAACTTGGCACAAGTCCAGAGACTACGCTCGCTGTTTTGATGCGGAGCGGCCAGTGACACCTGTTGCTTGCAAGGACAGACTTCTTGAGGCAAAATCCGCAGCGCCGCACGTCTCGGTAATCGGAGCCACAGAGCTCCGTGGCCGCTGAGAGAGGTTTGTATCTTTTTATTGACTTGGATTCTTTGCGGGTCTTGCCTCCGTACCCCGCGCCGGTACACCGGAGGCGAAGGACAGTAGATTTTCAATGGCGTATGAAAAAGTCCCCAAAAATAATTTTCAAGCACAAATAAAAGAAATGTGTGTACTCACCAAACGTGCCGCAAGACAATATGAAGTTTAAAAAAAGTAGATCCTTCCGTATAAGACAAGAAAAAGGTGCAGATGCAAACTGATGTAAATCCACAAATTACAGTTGGCGCGTGCAATGCATGCTGGGAGAGTGTCTTCTCTCTGACGTCTCGGCAGCGTCCCGGATGTGATGACAGTTTTTCAGAGGGCTAAATTTTAGCTGTACATTTCTCATTTTTAAATGAAGATTTCTCTTTTGAATGACAGATCTGGGCTTGCAGATTTACTTTACTACATTCAGAAGGATCTTATGTGTAAATATGTCATTTTTTGGTCCAAAGATCTGACTGCATTTATTTCAATGCAGGTCTACTTTAAGATACAAACCAAAAGTCCTTCACATCAAAATAAAGCAGAGAATAAAACTGAAATAAAAAGATGCAACTACCAGCAACTTTGCCTTTTTTTTCCTTCCCACTGTCGCCAAGTGCTTGCTCACAGGGGGTCCTTTTGACCGTTGGGGTTTTTCTGTAATTATTGTATGGCCTTTGCCTTACAATATAAAGCGCCTTGGGGCAACTGTTTGTTGTGATTTGGCGCTATATAAATAAAATTGATTTGATTTGATTTGCCAGAAAATTTAGTGACTATTCAGACCCATTTAGCAACTTTTTTTTTCTTCTCAATTGTCTAACACCAAATCTAGCTACTTTTCCTGGTGTTACAGGAGACTTTTGGACACTCTGATGTAAAAGTGTGTCATGTGTGTCTCAGTCTGTCTCTGTGTTGCTGGGCGGGGACTCTGTGCTCCCTCCTCTGGATTGCCCATATGAGCCTCTGCAGCTGCTGTCTGCTCACCTTCAACCAGTCTACAATCTAGCCACTTGAGGATTTAACTGAGGTTCCAACATCCAGATGTTGCCAGATGCTTCAGTCTCCATTATGAATCACCACACCCGGTCCACCCATATTCAACTCCTCTACCTGACCTGTCCAGCTGTTCCTGTCCTCTGCTATCAGACCACTCCAGCCATGTGTGTCTGCATATCACCCAAAATAAACTGCAAAAAAAAAAAAAAAAAAAAAAAAAAACATTCTGTCTCCAGCTTGTGTCTGTACTTTGAGCCATATCTGTCAGTTCCTGGGTCAACCATAACAGAATGATCTGGCCTGTATGGACCCAGAAGACACAACTCCTGATGCTGTGACTCTACATAAAGCTGTGTCCAGTAGGACAACATGAGCAACATCTCCAAGCTCTCTGCAAAAGCAGCAAAATGATGCTAAATCAAATATCTGAACTTACACATCACGTGTCTCTATTCCACTCCCTCAGTCCACCCAGCTCAGCTTCCACAGTCCATCCCACCTGCTGTTGCCCCTGTGGCACCTATGCCCCGGGATTCTCATGCCACCAACACAGAGCCATATTGTGGACAAATGGACAAATGGGGAGGTTTCCTCCTGCAAGGTGCCATGATGTTCCAGCAAAGGCCTCAAACATTCAGACCAATCTAAGGTACACTGTTTATTAGGATTACAGTGGTCCCTCGCTATAACGCGGTTCACCTTTTGCGGCGTCGCAGTTCGCGGATTTTTTTTTAGTGCAATTTTGCATGCTTTTTTTTTTACAGCGCATTGTGTTCTGCATCCTTATCAGGCGGGTGGTCGCGGCACCAGTCGGCATCACCGCGATTGCTCTCACTGCCTCCGATGCGCTTACTAAGTCTGCGGGCTCGGTAAACGCAGCAGCGGACCACTCACACTGTCCTCCTGTCTGCTGTGTGGAGCTGCGCCAAATCTGGCAACAGGTCCAGAGACTACGCTCGCTGTTTTGATGCAGATGTTGACCACAGCCGCAGAGCTCCATGGCCACCAAGAGAGGACTTGGATTCTTTGTGGGTCCCGCATCTGTACCTCCGGAGGCAGTGAGCGAAGGGAGAGCACGCGCATTGTGTTCTGCATGTGTCTGTTTATAATCTTCTCGACCAGAAGAAAAAAGAGAGTGTTTACACAGGAGAGAAACTGAGAAAATGTTATTGCCCATTTGAGAAAAGTGTATAAAGTGTGTAGTGAGGGGTTTTACATCTATAATAATTGCAAAAAAATAGTACTGACTACTTCGCGGATTTCGCTTAGCGTGGGTTATTTTTAGAACGTAACTCCTGCGATAAACGAGGGACCACTGTATTAAGAGGAAGAGTTTCGGCTTGGGCAGAGGCAATTTATTCAGAGCAACCTGCGGGGACCTGGTTTTATGTGGATCTTGTTCAGAAAATGAAAAGTGTGCTTGACCATCCAGATTATCAAGGCACATTGCGTTATAATCTGGCAAACTGGGGCGGTTGTCTCCATATTTAAAAAAGGGGACCAGAGAGTGTGTGCCAATTACAGGGGCATCACACTACTCAGCCTCCCTGGTAAAGACTACTTCAGGGTTCTGGAAAATAGGGTTCAGCCAATAGTTGAGCCTCTGATTGAAGAGGAACAATGCGGGTTCCGTCCTGGTCGTGGAACAACTGACCAGCTCTTCACTCTCACAATGATCCTGGGGGGTGCCTGGGAGTATGCCATCCAGTCTACATGTGTTTTGTGGACTTGGAGAAGGTGTATGTTCAGGTACCTTGGGCGATACTGTGGCAGGTGCTGTGGGAGTATGAATAGAATAGAGTAGAACAGAACTTTATTGTCATTGTGTACACAATGAAATTTCGTTTTAGCAGCATCATAAAAATAATGTATTATAAAAAAGAGCAACATATCACATCCAACCACACAGAACTAAAAACAACACACACACACACACACACACACACACACACACACACACACACACACACACACACATATATATATATAGTGAGGAAAATAAGTATTTGAACACCCTGCGATTTTGCAAGTTCTCCCACTTAGAAATCATGGAAGGGTCTGAAATTTTCATCTTAGGTGCATGTCCACTGTGAGAGACATAATCTAAAAAAAGAAAAATCTGGAAATCACAATGTATGATTTTTTTTTAATAATTTATTTGTTATTGCTGCAAATAAGTATTTGATCACCTACCAACCAGCAAGAATTCTGTCTCTCACAGACCTGTTAATTTTTCTTTAAGAAGCCCTGTTATTCTGCACTCTTTACCTGTATTAATTGCACTTGTTTGAACTTGTTACCTGTATAAAAGACACCTGTTCACACACTCAATCAATCACACTCCAACCTGTCTACCATAGCCAAGACCAAAGAGCTGTCTAAGGACACCAGGGACAAAACTGTAGACCTGCACAAGGCTGAGATGGACTACAGGACAACAGGCAAGCAGTTTGGTAGAAGACAACAAATGTTATGATTATTTATTAGAAAGTGGAAGAAACACAAGATGACTGTCATTCTCCCTCGGTCTGGGATTCCATGCAAGATCTCACTTTGTGGGGTAAGGATGATTCTGAGAAAGCGCAGAACTACACAGGAGGACCTGGTCAATGACCTGAAGAGAGCTGGGACCACAGTCACAAAGATTACATTAGTAACACATGATGTTGTCATGGTTTAAAATCCTGCAGGGCAGCAAGGTCCCCCTGCTCAAGCCAGCACATGTCCGGGCCCATTTGAAGTTCACGAGTGACCATCTGGATGATCCAAAGGAGGCATGGGAGAAGGTTATGTGGTGAGATCAGACCAGAATAGAGCTTTTTGGAATCAACTCCACTTACCATGTTTAGAGGATGAGAACAACCCCAAGAAAACCATCCCAACCATGAAGCATGGGGGTGGAAATATCGTACTCTGGGGGTGCTCTTCTGCAAAGGGGACAGGACGACTGCACCGTATTGAAGGGAGGATGGATGGGGTCATGTATTGCGAGATTTTGGCAAACAACCTCCTTCCCTCAGTAAGAGCATTGAAGATGGGTCATGGCTGAGTCTTCCAGCATGACAATGACCCCAAACACACAGCCAGGGCAACTAAGGAGGGGCTCCGTAAGAAGCTTTTCAAGGTCCTGGAGTGGCCTGGCCAGTCTCCAGACATGAACTCAATAGAAAATCTTTGGAGGGAGCTGAAACTCCAAACCTGAAAGATTTGGAGAAGATCTGTATGGAGGAGTGGACCAAAATCCCTGCTGCAGTGTGCAAACCTGGTGAAAAATGACAGGAAGCGTTTGACATCTGTAATTGCAAACAAAGGCTACTGTACCAAATATTAACATTGATTTTCACAGGTGTTCAAATACTTATTCGCAGCAGTAACATACAAATAAATTATTAAAAAATCATACATTGTGATTTCCGGATTGTTTTTTTTTTTAGATTCTGTCTCTCACAGTGGACATGCGCCTAAGATGAAAATTTCAGACCCCACCATGATTTCTAAGTGGGAGAACTTGCAAAATCGCAGGGTGTTCAAATACTTATTTTCCTCCCTGTAGATATATATATATACAGGGACACAACACAGGTTTTTTGCCTCTACTGGTGGTTGGCTCTCACTGCGGTATTGTATCACTTCCTGTTCCGGAGCACAGCAGTGATTTGCTGTATCTGTTAGCTGTTTAATCTGAAAAGTTAGATTGATCTAGTTAACTAGATAACGATTTGTTTCACAGTGTAATCTTCACGTGCCTTAACTAAAGCACTCCCTCTGCTGAATCACCTCTAAATTATTCACACATTATTCACTTTGTGTGTTTGTAGGAATCCGCTAGCTTAGCGCAGCTATTAGCTCTTAGCCGGTTTAGCATGACGGCTTCTCCTGTCTCTCCCGCACTTTTCTGCTCTGGGTGTGAAATGTTTAGTTATTCCTCGGCCTCCTTTAGCAGTAATGGTACTTGTAATAAGTGTAGCTTATTCGTAGCTTTGGAGGCCAGGCTGGGCGAATTGGAGACTCGGCTCCGCACCGTGGAAAATTCTACAGCTAGCCATGCCTCTGTAGTCGGTGCGGACCAAGGTAGCTTAGCCACCGTTAGTTTCCCTCTGGCAGATCCCGAGCAGCCGGGAAAGCAGGCCGACTGGGTGACTGTGAGGAGGAAGCGTAGTCCTAAACAGAAGCCCGTGTACACCGCCAACCGTTCACATTTCTAACCGTTTTTCCCCCACTCGGCGACACACCCGCAGAGGATCAAACTCTGGTTATTGGCGACTCTGTTTTGAGAAATGTGAAGTTAGCGACACCAGCAACCATAGTCAATTGTCTTCCGGGGGCCAGAGCAGGCGACACTGAAGGAAATTTGAAACTGCTGGCTAAGGCTAAGCGTAAATTCGGTAAGATTGTAATTCACATCAGCAGTAATGACACCCGGTTACGCCAATCGGAGGTCACTAAAATTAACATTGAATCGGTGTGTAACTTTGCAAAAACAATGTCGGACTCTGTAGTTTTCTCTGGGCCCCTCCCCAATCGGACCGGGAGTGACATGTTTAGCCGCATGTTCTCCTTGAATTGCTGGCTGTCTGAGTGGTGTCCAAAAAATGAGGTGGGCTTCATAGATAATTGGCAAAGCTTCTGGGGAAAACCTGGTCTTGTTAGGAGAGACGGCATCCATCCCACTTTGGATGGAGCAGCTCTCATTTCTAGAAATCTGGCCAATTTTCTTAAATCCTCCAAACCGTGACTATCCAGGGTTGGGACCAGGAAGCAGAGTTGTAGTCTTACACACCTCTCTGCAGCTTCACTCCCCTGCCATCCCCTCATTACCCCATCCCCGTAGAGACGGTGCCTGCTCCCAGACTACCAATAACCAGCAAAAATCTATTTAAGCATAAAAATTCAAAAAGAAAAAAATAATATAGCACCTTCAACTGCACCACAGACTAAAACAGTTAAATGTGGTCTATTAAACATTAGGTCTCTCTCTTCTAAGTCCCTGTTAGTAAATGATATAATAATTGATCAACATATTGATTTATTCTGCCTTACAGAAACCTGGTTACAGCAGGATGAATATGTTAGTTTAAATGAGTCAACACCCCCGAGTCACACTAACTGCCAGAATGCTCGTAGCACGGGCCGAGGCGGAGGATTAGACAATCTTCCATTCCAGCTTATTAATTAATCAAAAACCCAGACAGAGCTTTAATTCATTTGAAAGCTTGACTCTTAGTCTTGTCCATCCAAATTGGAAGTCCCAAAAACCAGTTTTATTTGTTGTTATCTATCGTCCTCCTGGTTGTTACTGTGAGTTTCTCTGTGAATTTCAGACCTTTTGTCTGACTTAGTGCTTAGCTCAGATAAGATAATTATAGTGGGCGATTTTAACATCCACACAGATGCTGAGAATGACAGCCTCAACACTGCATTTAATCTATTATTAGACTCAATTGGCTTTACTCAAAATGTAAATGAGTCCACCCACCACTTTAATCATATCTTAGATCTTGTTCTGACTTATGGTATGGAAATTGAAGACTTAACAGTATTCCCTGAAAACTCCCTTCTGTCTGATCATTTCTTAATAACATTTACATTTACTCTGATGGACTACCCAGCAGTGGGGAATAAGTTTCATTACACTAGAAGTCTTTCAGAAAGCGCTGCAACTAGGTTTAAGGATATGATTCCTTCTTTATGTTCTCTAATGCCATATACCAACAGAGTGCAGAGTAGCTACCTAAACTCTGTAAGTGAGATAGAGTATCTTGTCAATAGTTTTACATCCTCATTGAAGACAACTTTGGATGCTGTAGCTCCTCTGAAAAAGAGAGCTTTAAATCAGAAGTGCCTGACTCCGTGGTATAACTCACAAACTCGCAACTTAAAGCAGATAACCCGTAAGTTGAAGAGGAAATGGCGTCTCACTAATTTAGAAGATCTTCACTTAGCCTGGAAAAAGAGTCTGTTGCTCTATAAAATCGCCCTCCGTAAAGCTAGGACATCTTACTACTTATCACTAATTGAAGAAAATAAGAACAACCCCAGGTTTCTTTTCAGCACTGTAGCCCGGCTGACAAAGAGTCAGAGCTCTATTGAGCCGAGTATTCCTTTAACTAGTAATGACTTCATGACTTTCTTTGCTAATAAAATTTTAACTATTAGAGAAACAATTACTCATAACCATCCCAAAGACGTATCGTTATCTTTGGCTGCTTTCAGTGATGCCGGTATTTGGTTAGACTCTTTCTCTCAGATTGTTCTGTCTGAGTTATTTTCATTAGTTACTTCATCCAAACATCAACATTCCTACCAGGCTGCTCAAGGAAGCCCTACCATTATTTAATGCTTCGATCTTAAATATGATCAATCTATCTTTATTAGTTGGCTATGTACCACAGGCTTTTAAGGTGGCAGTAATTAAACCATTACTTAAAAAGCCATCACTTGACCCAGCTATCTTAGCTAATTATAGGCCAATCTCCAACCTTCCTTTTCTCTCAAAAATTCTTGAAAGGGTAGTTGTAAAACAGCTAACTGATCATCTGCAGAGGAATGGTCTATTTGAAGAGTTTCAGTCAGGTTTTAGACTTCATCATAGTACAGAAACAGCATTAGTGAAGGTTACAAATGATCTTCTTATGGCCTCGGACAGTGGACTCATCTCTGTGCTTGTTCTGTTAGACCTCAGTGCTGCTTTTGATACTGCTGACCATAAAATTTTATTACAGAGAATAGAGCATGCCATAGATATTAAAGGCACTGCGCTGCGGTGGTTTGAATCATATTTATCTAATAGATTACAATTTTGTTCATGTAAATGGGGAATCTTCTTCACAGACTAAGGTTAATTATGGAGTTCCACAAGGTTCTGTGCTAGGACCAATTTTATTCACTTTATACATGCTTCCCTTAGGCAGTATTATTAGACGGCATTGCTTAAATTTTCATTGTTACGCAGATGATACCCAGCTTTATCTATCCATGAAGCCAGAGGACACACACCAATTAGCTAAACTGCAGGATTGTCTTACAGACATAAAGACATGGATGACCTCTAATTTCCTGCTTTTAAACTCAGATAAAACTGAAGTTATTGTACTTGGCCCCACAAATCTTAGAAACATGGTGTCTAACCAGATCCTTACTCTGGATGGCATTATCCTTACCTCTAGTAATACTGTGAGAAATCTTGGAGTCATTTTTGCACAGGATATGTCATTCAAAGCGCATATTAAACAAATATGAAGGACTGCTTTTTTGCATTTACGCAATATCTCTAAAATTAGAAAGGTCTTGTCTCAGAGTGATGCTGAAAAACTAATTCATGCATTTATTTCCTCTAGGCTGGACTATTGTAATTCATTATTATCAGGTTGTCCTAAAAGTTCCCTGAAAAGCCTTCAGTTAATTCAAAATGCTGCAGCTAGAGTACTGACGGGGACTAGAAGGAGAGCGCATATCTCCCCATATTGGCCTCTCTTCATTGGCTTCCTGTTAATTCTAGAATAGAATTTAAAATTCTTCTTCTTACTTATAAGGTTTTGAATAATCAGGTCCCATCTTATCTTAGGGACCTCATACTACCATATCACCCTAATAGAGCGCTTCGCTCTCAGACTGCAGGCTTACTTGTAGTTCCTAGGGTTTGTAAGAGTAGAATGGGAGGCAGAGCCTTCAGCTTTCAGGCTCCTCTCCTGTGGAACCAGCTCCCAATTCAGATCAGGGAGACAGACACCCTCACTACTTTTAAGATTAGGCTTAAAACTTTCCTTTTTGCTAAAGCTTATAGTTAGGGCTGGATCAGGTGACCCTGAACCATCCCTTAGTTATGCTGCTATAGACTTAGACTGCTGGGGGGTTCCCATGATGCACTGAGTGTTTCTTTCTCTGTTTGCTCTGTATGCACCACTCTGCATTTAATCATTAGTGATTGATCTCTGCTCCCCTCCACAGCAGGTCTTTTTCCTGGTTCTCTCCCTCAGCCCCAACCAGTCCCAGCAGAAGACTGCCCCTCCCTGAGCCTGGTTCTGCTGGAGGTTTCTTCCTGTTAAAAGGGAGTTTTTCCTTCCCACTGTCGCCAAGTGCTTGCTCACAGGGGGTCGTTTTAACTGTTGGGGTTTTTACGTAATTATTGTATGGCCTTGCCTTACAATATAAAGCGCCTTGTGGCAACTGTTTGTTGTGATTTGGCGCTATATAAATAAAATTGATTGAATTGATTGATTGATATATCGCCGCTCCTCTGGTTTTTCTCCAGTTTTTTCGTTTGTAACTTGGTTTTTAGTGGTTTTGAGTGTCTTTTTTTTATCTTTGGGTATGCACTTGACGTGGTTCTTGGTCCTTCAGTGTGCATTTTTAACCATTTTTGATTGTTTAGTGCCTTTTTTGCACTGCATGACGCCACACTTCACTCCCTCAGTTAGCGCAATGCTAAGCTACTCTGCAGCTGAGCTACGGAGCCTGAACAAGAACAATGTCCCTCGTGACATTCTCGCTATCAGAGAGCTTGGTTTGCTCCGCCGACCTCGCTGCGTCCACAGAGGCTCCCGGAGAAAGTTTGTATTCCATCAGACTGGGTCGTCTGTGCCGGTTATCTGGTCAGCTGAGTGCATCAGCGCTTGGCACCCACGTCATCAGAGCGCTGCAGCTTCTGGGACTTGTAGTCCTTATGTGATGACAGCGGTTTCTGACACTCTCCAGGCGCTGGATGGAAAACGTGGAGTGGATTTTAAGCTACTCAGGCCTATTCAAAGATGTCATTCTGTCAAACCAACAGAGAAGTCTTCAGTTTGGGTCTCATTAACATCAGATCACTGTCCTCAAAATCCCAGTTGATCAACGATCTAATTATGGATCATCACTTGGACATGACTGGGTTATGTGAAACCTGGCTCAAACCCACAGCTGTTCTTCCTCTGAATGAGGCCTACCCTCCAGAGTACACATTTGGTCACATGTCTCATGGTGCGAAGCAAGGCGGGGGTGTTGCTTATATTTATAAATCCAGGTTTACCTTATTGACTGTTGGGGGTTATAAATATAATTCGTTTGAGCATCTGACTCTCTGCTCTGCTCATGATGCTACATATTGTCAGGGTCAGAAGTATGGAAATCAGTCATGTTATTTTGTCACTGTTTATAGGCCTCCTGGCCCATATTCTGAATTCTTAAATGAATTTGCTTCATTCATCTCTAGCCAGCAGCAACAGTCAGCTAGTGCAGACAACATTTTGATTATTGGTGACTTTAACATTCATATCCCCTATGCAAGTAATTTATGGAACTTGTGGATGCGTTGGGATTCCAGCAATGCATTCAAGATTCAACGCACATTAGTGGAAATACCCTTGATTCGGTTCTCACACATGGCCTTGCTGTCACGAACACTGACATTTTGCCTCTTGCCTCGGTGGTCTATGACCACTCATTTATTAGGTGTGCATTTATGTTGCCACGTTTAGTGGATCAAAAGCCTTGTCTATCTCTGCGGCAACGCATTAATCCCTCAACTATGACTGAACTCAAAGCCAGACTGCCTGAAATTTTGGCTTCAGGTTTGGAGAATGTTCAATCAGTGGATAGTCTTGCAGATGGCTTGAATTCAGCGCTCAAGGCTACACTGGATAAGGTTGCACCTCCTCTTTTAAGGCCATGCCTTCCCAGGGCGCAGTCGCCTTGGTTCAGTGGTTACTTGCATGACCTTAGGCAGAAGGCTCGAGGTTTAGAATGGAAATGGCATAGTTCTAAATTAGAGGTGTTCCACCTTGCATGGCGTAATGCTGTCTTAGATTATAAGCATGCACTACTGACTACAAAGCATGCCTATTATTCTGATTTGATCAATAAAAAGCATAACTCAAAGTTTTTGTTTGAAACTGTAGCATTTCTCATTCATGGACAGCCACCTGTTATTCACTCTCCCTTTTCAGCACAGGACGTCTTGGACTATTTCGAGAAGAAAATTGAGGATATCAGGTTGAGCATATCTTAGCAGGCTTTGGTCGAGCCACCGCATACTGCTATGGAGGTGGATGCGCCCACTGAGGTGTTACCCAGATTTACAGATTTTGATGATATCTCACTAGGTGCACTGATGAAGCTTGTGATGTCTACTAAAAGCACAACCTGTTTATTTGATCCTATACCAACAGAACTGTTTAAGGACCTGTGGCCCATTCTTGGACCGACTGTGCTGGAAATTATAAATCTCTCATTAACTTCTGGATCTGTTCCTAAATGTTTCAAGTCTGCAGTGATTAAACCATTACTTAAGAAATCCAATCTTGACCCTTGTGTATTGAAAAATTATAGACCGATATCAAATCTATCCTTTTGTTCTAAAATCCTGGAAAAAGTGGTTTCGCGACAGCTCATGGACTATCTCACTGAGAATAATCTTTTTGAGCCACTGCAGTCTGCTTTTAGAAAATATCACTCCACAGAGACAGCACTTACTAAAGTAGTGAATGACCTTTTGCAAGCAATGGACTCAGATACCACTACAGTCTTGGTGCTGCTGGATCTTAGTGCTGCATTTGATACTGTGGATCATCATATTTTACTCAATAGGCTGGAGAATCACTTTGGGATTACTGGAACTGCTCTTGCATGGTTGACGTCATACCTGTCCAGTCATTCTTAATGTGTATTGTGTAATGGCACCTCCTCTGATCATAGTGACATGAAGTTTGGGGTTCCGCAGGGATCCGTTTTAGGCCCCCTGCTTTTTTCCCTTTATGTAGCACTCCTTGGGAATATACTGCGGCGCTTTGGGATTCCCTTTCATTGCTATGCTGATGACACTCAATTGCACATGCCAATAACTGCTCATTTACATAAAATCTTTGGAAGATTGCCTTGCATCAGTAAGAAGTTGGATGTCTAGTAACTTCCTACTTTTAAATTCTGATAAGACTGAAGTTATGGTTCTTGGTCCAGCGAGGTATCGGCATCAATTTGATCAGCTAGCACTTAGCTTAGGTTCGTGTGTTATACATCATACGGATAAAGTGAGGAACCTTGGAGTAATTTTTGATTCTACATTGTCCTTTGTCCTCCACATTAGAGACATTACGAGGACTGTTTTCTTCCATTTGCAAAATATAGCAAAGATTCCTCCCATCCTGTCTATGGCTGATGCTGAGACTTTGATTCATGCATTTGTCTCTTCTCGACTGGACTATTGTAATGCTCTATTTTCTGGCTTACCGCAGTCCAGGATTAGGGGTCTTCAACTGGTTCAAAACGCTGCTGCCAGACTTTTGACACAAAGCAGAAAGTTTGACCACATTACGCCCGTTTTGGCGTCCCTGCACCGGCTTACAGTTGCTGCAAGATCGGATTTTAAAGTCCTGTTATTAGTTTATAAAATTGTTCATGGACTTGTACCTCCCTATCTGGCTGACCTGGTAAGGCCCTATGTACCATCTCAGGCCCTGCGTTCTCAGGGTACAGGACTTCTGTGTTTTCCCAGGGTGAATAAAAAGTCTGCCGGTCACAAAGCTTTCTCTTACTGTGCCCCAGCTCTGTGGAATGATCTCCCGGCACACATTCGGCAGTCAGATACTGTGGAGACTTTTAAGTCACGTTTAAAGACTCATTTGTTTTCCTTGTTTTATCATTAGTTCTATGATGTGTCTTTATTCTTGTATTCTTTTATGGTCGTCTTTTTATTGTTTTAAATTTTTAATTCAGTTTATTTTGTTGTTGTTTTATGTGGTGTGAAGTGCCTTGAGACAATTTCATCGTGAATTGTCGCTATATAAATTAATAAATTTGAATTTTGAATTTATATAGATAGATAGATAGATAGATATACACACACACACAACATATGCTAGATATATAGGGTGCAATTAAGGAGAAGGATTTATACACTTGACCGCTTGTGGGTAAAAGCTATTTAGCAGTCTGTTGGTGTATCCTGTATGTCCTTCTAGAAGGGAGGGGGGTGAACAATTGGTGTCCAGGGTGTGTGGTGTCTTTGGAGATGGATATGGCTTTCCTCTGAAGCCTGCCAGCATAAATCTCAGATAGAGGGGGCAATGTGGTCCCTGCTGTTTTCACCACCCTCTGTAGAGTTTTTTGTCCTCTTCTGTGCAGCTCGCAAGCCACACAATACAGCAGTAGGACAGGAGGCTTTTGATAGTGGCCCTGTAAAATGTGACCAGCAGATTTTGGGGAAGCTGGGACTGCTTCAGCTTCCTGAGGAAGTAGAGTCTCTGATGGGCTTTTCCCCACCTGATGGCTGATGTGTGCTGACCAGGTGAGATCAGCTGTGATTTGTACTCCCAGGTACATGAAACACCTCTCCACACACTTCCCATTGATGTCCAGCTCAGAGTGCTGAGTCCGTTTGGATTTCCGGAAGTCTATTATGATTTCTTTGGTTTTCAAAGTGTTTAAGTTATTATTGTAACACCACTGTGTCAAGTGCTGGATCTCGTCTCTGTAGGCTGTCTCATTGTTGTTGTGGATCAGTCCTACAATCGCCATGTCATCAGCAAATTTAACAATGGTGCTTGTGGGGTCGATGGGTGAGCAGTCATGAGTGAAGAGAGAGGAGAGGAAAGGGCTGAGAACACACCCATGCAGTGTTCCAGTGCTGAGGGTCAGAGCGGACAAGGTGTGGGGTCCCATTCTGACCCTCTGTGGCCTGTTCTGAAGGAAGTCCAGTACCCATGTGCACAGAGAGCTGCCAAGTCCCAGCTTGCTCAGTTTTGTGTGCTCCAGTTTGTGTGGGATTATGGTGTTGGATGCTGAGCTGAAGTCGACAAACAACATTCTGACATATGTATTGCTATTGTCCAGGTGTGACAGTGCAGTGTGCAGAGCTGTTCTAACTGCATCATCAGTAGATCTATTTGACTGCTATGCAAAGTGGCGCTGATCAAAAGCAGTAGGTATGACAGTTTAACTGTGTGAGAGAACTAGTCTCTCCAAACATTTAGTAATTATTGGTGTAAGTGCAACTGAATGATAGTCATTCAGGCAGCTCACTGTGCTTTTCTTGGGTACTGGGATGATTGTGGTGTAGGGACAACACACTGCAGCAGCGAGAGGTTGAAGATAGTGGTGAACACTCCTGCCAGCTGGTCAGCACAGGCCTTAAGGATACGTCCAGAGACCCCTTGTGGACCTGCTGCTTTCCTGATGTTGAGTCTGTTCAAGGCAGCTTTGACCTGGTGTTGATGGAGCATGTCCCTCCAAGTCTGTCCCTGCTCCAAAAACTTCCCAGTCAGTTGCATCAAAGCAGTCCTGCAGAACTGAAGTTGCTTCTTCATTCCACACTTGAACTGTTTTGGTGGAAGGTTTCTCTGCTGACCAAGGGTCTATATGCTGGGATGAGAGACCGAGCCAAGTGAACCGATAGACCAAGATGTGGAAGAGGGATGAGTTTATAGGCCTTTTGAATGCTGGTGTAAACCTGGTTGAGAGTGTTTTTATCTCTCGTGGGAATGTTCACATTTTTGAAGAGCTTTGACATGACGGTGTTCAAATTGGCATGATTAAAGTCTCCTGCCACAATGACAATGCTGTCTGGTCGGGCCGTCATGCATTTGTTAATGGCCCCCTGCAGTTGATCCAGGGCTAGCTTAGCGTTAGCTTCTGGTGGTATATAGACAGCAGTTATCAATATGGATGTGATTTCCTGTGGCAGGTAGAAAGGTCTACAACTCAGGATCATGTATTCAATGTCAGTTGAACAGTGAGTCTCTAGTGAGTCTCTGCACCATCTGTTGTGTATATAAATGCACAAGCCCCCACCTCTGCTCTCCTATGCTCTTACCAGAGTGACTGTTGCAATCTGCTCTGTAAACAATACGGTCTGCTAGCTCGATAGCATCGTCCGGCGTCTTTGAATCGAACCATGTCTCTGATATAATCATCACACAGTGCTCCAGAGGAATTGATGTAATCCCCAGACTCAGCTCGTCCATCTTGTTGCATAGTGAACGTGTGTTGGTGAGGAAAAGGCTGGGGATCGCTGGTCTGTGTGAGTTAGCCCTTAGCCTAGCCTTTAGTCCTCCTCTCTTGCCTCTCCTATGCTGCCATCTCCGCAGAGCCTCCCGGAGGGTCGCTGCACCTCCATGGTGCCACCGGATCACAGAGGGATAAAGTCGCAGTTGAATGCCATTTGGACTTCCTGCTGTTGCTAACAGCTCAGCTCTGCTGTAGTTTAGAACATTAGTCAGTCCGGTGAGGAGTATCAATCCAAGTAAATGAAGTAAAAAGAAAAGAGTGCTGAGATGACAGTCCTTGGCTGCTGTGTCCGACCGCTCTGCCATTACCATGTAGTATGGAGTGAGGGGGTCCCTTCTCAGGGCCATCCAGTCTCTGTACTCACAAAGCGAGAGCTGTGTTTGGGTGGTCGGCAGTAAGTCGGACTTGTTTCCGGTCGGGGTTGGCCTCCGCCAGGGCTGTGCCTTGTCACCAATCCTGCTTGTGATATTCATGGACAAGATATCAAGGCGTAGTCTGGGGAGGAGGGTTTCCAGTATTGTGGGCTCAGGGTCTCATCACTGCTTTTTGCAGATGATGTGGTCCTGTTGGCTTCATCAGCCTGTGACCTCCAACACTCACTGGATCAGTTCGCAGCTGAGTGTGAAGCAGCTGGGATGATGATCAGCACCTCTGAATCTGAGGCCATGCTTTCTCAGCAGGAAACTGATGGATTGCCCACTCCGGGTAGGGAATGCAGTCTTGCCCCAAGTGAAGGAGTTCAAGTATCTCGGGGTCTTGTTGACAAATGAGGGGACAATGGAGTGGTAGATTGGCCGGAGAATCGGTGGAGCAGGGGCGGTGTTGCATTCGCTCTACTGTACTGTTGTGACAAAAAGGGAGCTGAGCTAAAAGGTGAAGCTCTCGATCTATTGGTCAGTCTTCGTTCCTACACTCACCTATAGTCATGAGGGTTGGGTCATGATCAAAAGAACTAGATCACAGGTATAAGCATCTGAAATGGGCTTCCTTAGGAGGGTGGCTGGTGTCTCCCTTAGAGACAGGGTGAGACGTTTGGTCATCCGTGGGGAGCTCGGAGTCTAATCGCTGCTCCTTCACATTGAAAGGAGCCAGCTGAGTGATTCAGGTATCTGGTAAGGATGCCTCCTGGGCACCTCCCTAGGGAGGTGTTCCAGGCACATTCATCTGGAAGGAGACGCGGGGGAAGACCCAGAACTACGTTGAGAGAGTATATATCCACACTGGCCAGGGAACGCCTTCGTTTCCCCCAGTCAGAGGTGGTCAATGTGGCATGGGAAAGGGAAATCTGGGGTCCTCTTGGAGCTGTTGCCCCTGCGAACCAATCCTGAATAAGCTGTTGAAGATAAGCGATGAGTGAGTGCAGTAACCACTTGTTGAATATTTGGCAATGTAACAGGAGTGTTTGAGTAACACCTACTTATAATATATCTCAACAAATAGGAAGCCTAATAATGGATTGATATCAGTGAATTGTGACATTTTCATGATGCAGCGTTTTTATTTTACAATTTCTAACCGTAACCCTAACCATAACTCCCCAACCCCCATGTCGTCCTTACTCACAGCATTTGAGCCCAAATCCTTGCACCTGTGAGGGCCAGTGTGTCTTGACTTTGACGTGCCGTGTGGCATGTCAGTAGCTCTTGTGTGATTTGTGTGTTGATTGTTAGATATTTTTGGTTTATTTTTGCCACCACTCCAGATGGCATTCAGCCATCGGCTGCCATGCGTGAATGTGTTGAGAGGAGCAATTCGACGTAGCAAGATCCTTCGCGGGACACATAATATGCATGTGCACAGAATGACCGCAAACCGGAAGGTGGGACTAAAACCACACAACAACATGCCTGTCTTCCAGTGTGCGCATTACTTGGGATATAAACAACCATGCCAAATGACAGGACAGCACAAAAACAAAAGTGCCAGATTTAAAGCAGTATTTATAAGAAACAGGGATATCTGTTGAACACGACAACAAAAATAATCTTCATCACGACGTTGCTTTGCACCATGCGGCTCCACCGTGACGCACAGAATTCCTCTGCACGTCTGTCTCAATGTGCCGAAAAAGTGCTGATGTCCATGTCTTCTGCAATTCCTGTGCTAATTCGTGTGTCCCGAATAAAACACAGCGTCCAGTTTGGAAATGAACGGCACATTCCACTGTTACAAGAGTTTTTTGTCATGGAAAGAGGAGCGGAGGAATTCCGCGCGTCGCGGCAGTGCCGCATGGCGCAAAGCAATGCCGTGATGAAGCCTCACAGGACATGTTCTGGCATGTCCAGGCTCATCCACAATTTCTCGGTTAGTCACACGACTGAAAACCCACCGACAGCCGTCTGAAAGCCATCTCAAAGCCGTCCTGTGAGACCAACACGGAGGTGGTTTTGTGCTGCACCATGAGCGGCACGGTGGCGCAATCCTCCGCTTTTCTTTCCATGAAAAAAACTCCTGCAACAGTGGAATGTGCCGAAAAAGTGCTGATGTCCACGTCTCCTGCCATTTTTGTGTAAGTCAGACGACGTCCCGGATCAACAAAGCCTTCACGTTGGAAATGATCTGGTTGTTTCAGCGGGGTTTGAGCCTGTCGATCGGCGCTCGGAGCGCGGTGCACTCTCAGCAGCTGTGGGCGGTCTTTAAACCGGCTGGAGCACTCCTTAATCTGTGTAATCCCCATAAAATCGTCCCTCAAAGCCATTTGAATTTTCCGAATGGTGTCCACCTGGAGGTCTCTCACAGTTTCTGGAAAAAATTGATACAGCAAAGCTCCAAATCGTTCAGACATTTATTTGCAATAAAAATCCGATGAGAGGGGTAGACCACTGCTCACACAAAGCCTGCTCACAGGCGAATGACGCAACCGACAGGCGTGAAAAAACTCATGCATGCACACGAAGGTTCAAACTTGGCTGATGCAATCACACGTGATTCAAATCCATATGGTTTTTGAAAAAAATAAAAAGGTTGGATACTTTTCTAACAGACCTTGTATGTTTCCCCAGAACCTTGAATGACGGACGTGTCTTGCCTGACCCAAGTAAAATTGAAAAATGGAGTGCAGACTTGAAATATATGCCTGAGGTTGATCTTCCCCAAGTCATCGTCTTTCTGATGAAGCACGGATGGTGAGACTCTATGATTAACAACTTCAAGAGTTCTGACGGACGGAAGCTGCATAATGATGAACACATACGTAGATAAGGTGATTATCATGTATAATATTTTGTATTAAAATAAGATAACCCATAAAATAGCATTCAATATTGCAAAAAATATAACAGTATTTTAATTTCAAGGTGTATATCCACAAACCGACTTCTTACAACAATACCAGTGTGTTCATGAAGGCTGAATGTGTGCGAGAACAGCAGCAGAATCAGCAATATTCCCTTTGGTTCCTGCTGGAGTCCACAACAGCCACAGCTGTGCTGAGTGGAAGCAGCACTTGTACAGCATAAGTATACGAGGTCTATTAGATAATAAACCGACCCTTTTATTTATTTTTTTAACTATATGGATTTGAATGACGTGCGATTACACCAATCATGCTTGAACCCTCGTGCGCATGCGTGAGTTTTTTCACGCGTCGGTGAAGTCATTTCCCTGTGGGCAGGCCTTGAGTGAGATGTGGTCCCGCCCTCTCGGCTGAATTCCTTTTTTCACACGCTGCTCGAGGCGGTGCGTGTTGCTTTATCAAAATTTTTTCTGGACCTGTGAGGAATATCCGAGTGGACACTATTCGAGAAATTAAGCTGGTTTATGGTGAAAAGTTTAACGGGTGATGAGAGATTATGGGGTGTTTCTGTCGGTGTAAGGACTTCCCACGCAGCGGGACGTCATGCAGCGCTTCCAGGCGCCGTCGTCGGCCTGTTTCGAGCTGAAAACATCCTAATTTAAGGCTTAATTCACCCAGGACGTCGTGAGAGAACAGAGACGATTCAGAAGAGGCCGGCATGAGGAATTTATGCGGACATTCCACTGTTTAAGGACATTTTGTAATGAAAGACGTGCGCGCAAATTGACTCGGCGAATCTGTGTGCGCCGCGACAGGAAAAACACCTCCGTGTTGAAAACCATTTGTAAAATTCAGGCAGCTTTTGATGGCTTTCAACAAGTGAGTAACTGAGAAATTGTTTAACAGCTTGGGCATGTTCCAACTTGCCCGTTAAGGTTTCCAACGGAGGTGTTTTTCCTGTCGCGACCCCCCGCGGTCGGGTCCGGCCCGACATGTGACTCTGCCCACACGTTCTTTCATTACAAAATGTCCGTTAACAATGGAATGTCCGAATAAACTCCTCATGCCGACTTCTTCTGAAAGTTCTCTGTTCTCTGACGACTTACTGGGTCAACAGAGCCTGAAATGTGGAAGTTTTCAACTTGAAACGGCGAGACGCTGCCGCCTCGAAGCGCAGATCGCCGTTAGGCGCCGTGGGCCGTCCTGACAAAAATCCCTCATCAGCCGTTAAAATTTTTACCAAAAACCAGCTGAATTTATCAAATGGTGTCCACTCAGTTGTGCCTTACAGTTTATGAAAAAATTTGATCAAACAAAGCAGCAGTCTCTGAGCCATTCCTAAACAATGAAAAAATCGACGAGAGGGTGGGCGACTCTTCACTCAAAGACTGCCCACAGGCGAATGACGTAACCGACAGGCGTGAAAAAACTCTCGCATGCCCACGAGGGTTAAGCATGTCTGATGTAATCACACGTGATTCAAATCCATATGGTTTTTGAAAAAAATAATAAGGTCGGATACTTTTCTAATAGATCTCGTATATACAATATATCTCAAGACTGTAATACATTCTCAATACTATGATATGTAGTACATGTACAGCATAAGTATATATACAATACAAGGTCTGTCCAAAAAGTAACGGACCTTTTTATTTTTTTCAAAAACTATATGGATTTGAATCATGTCCCACGCCATTCGTGGCACGGTGGAGCATTCCTCCGCTCCTCTTTCCATGACAAAAACTCCTGTAACAGTGGAATGTGCCATAAAAGTCTTGATGTCCACATCTTCTGCCATTTCTGTGGTAGTCAGGCGATGTCCCGGATCAACACAGCGTTCAGTTTGGAAATGATCTGGTCGTTTGAGCCTGTCAATCGCCGCTCGGAATGCAGTGCACTCTCAGCCGCTGTGGGCGGTCTTTAAACCAGCTGTAACACTCCTCAATCTGTGTGATCCCCATAAAATCGTCCCAGAAAGCCATCTGAATTTAGCGAAAGGTGTCCACCTGGCTGTCTCTCACAGTTTCTGGAAAAATTTGATGCAGCAAAGCTCCAAATCATTCAGACATTTCCCTGACAATGAAAATCCGATGAGGGGGGTGGACCAGTGCTCACTCAAAGCCTGCCCACAGGCGAATGACGCAACCGACAGGCATGAAAAAACTCACGTATGCGCACGAAGGTTCAAGTTTGGCTGATGCAATCACATGTGATTCAAATCCATATAGTTTTTGAAAAAAATAAAAAGGTCCGTTACTTTTTGGACAGACCTCGTATATCTCAAGACTGTAATACATTCTCAATACTACGATATGTAGTACATGTACATACATGTAGTATATGTATGTATTTAAGAACGAGGGGTTGTATGGGTTAGTGTCTTTACAGATTTACATACAAATTGTCCTACAGGCATTTATATATTGAATTTGGCATGGGTTTCAAACAGAATGGCTGTAACCTGAGGAGTAGAAAAAATGTAGGCCCTTTTCATTATACATGAAAAAGTAGGAAAAATGGTTGTGATCATGCTTATGCTAAAACTCCGGACGCGGACCTTTTATTTTCTCTTTAATATTTGGACTTATTAGGACCAAATGAGTGTAAAAATGAGAGAATTGTCTTTGAACGTGATGTAGTTTCTGAGAAAAGTGTGGTTCACAAATGTGGACATATACATTACTGTATCAGGAAACAAGGAAATGAACAATCATTTAGCATTATTGCTGCTGTGAAATATTACTTTCAATTGTTTAACATGGCCAAAAACATCAAAGAAATTATAGAATTCTCTTACCAGGCACGCATGGAGCAATAAAATGGTATTACATATGTATTACATATAAAACCTACAATATGATGTCCACATATATGGATGCCATCGCCCTAGGAGGAGTGTGTGCATATAAACAACTGATAAAGTACATCATCTGTCAGATTTTGCTTGTAGCTGTTCTTCACTTGTACATAATATCTACTTGTGCTTGGTGCTCACGGGCTATATTTGTGGTCGTATGGAACCAGCCATTTACGGTTTACCATGTTTGTTTTTTATTTATTTTTATATTTATATATTTTTTTTTATTTTTTTGCATTTACGCAATATCTCTAAAATCAGAAAGGTCTTGTCTCAGAGTGATGCTGAAAAACTAATTCATGCATTTATTTCCTCTAGGCTGGACTATTGTAATTCATTATTATCAGGTTGTCCTAAAAGTTCCCTAAAAAGCCTTCAGTTGGTTCAGAATGCTGCAGCTAGAGTACTGACGGGGACTAGCAGGAGAGAGCATATCTCACCTGTGTTGGCCTCCCTTCATTGGCTTCCTGTTAATGCTAGAATAGAATTTAAAATTCTTCTTCTTACTTATAAGGTTTTGAATAATCAGGTCCCATCTTATCTTAGGGACCTCGTAGTACCATATTACCCCATTAGAGCGCTTCGCTCTCAGACTGCGGGCTTACTTGTAGTTCCTAGGGTTTGTAAGAGTAGAATGGGAGGCAGAGCCTTCAGCTTTCAGGCTCCTCTCCTGTGGAACCAGCTCCCAATTCAGATCAGGGAGACAGATACCCTCTCTACTTTTAAGATTAGGCTTAAAACTTTCCTTTTCGCTAAGGCTTATAGTTAGGGCTGGATCGGGTGACCCTGGACCATCCCTTGGTTATGTTGCTTTTAGACGTAGACTGTGGGGGGGTTCCCATGATGCACTGTTTCTTTCTCTTTTTGCTCCGTATGCATCACTCTGCATTTAATCATTAGTGATCGATCTCTTTTTCCTGGTTCTCTCCCTCAGCCCCAACCAGTCTCAGCAGAAGACTGCCCCTCCCTGAGCCTGGTTCTGCTGGAGGTTTCTTCCTGTTAAAAGGGAGTTTTTCCTTCCCACTGTGGCCAAGTGCTTGCTCATAGGGGGTCGTTTTGACCGTTGGGGTTTTTCATAATTATTGTATGGCCTTGCCTTGCAATGTGGAGCGCCTTGGGGCAACTGTTTGTTGTGATTTGGCGCTATATAAGAAAAAAGTTGATTGATTGATTGATTTATTAGAGATGACCAGGGGTGTAAGCACCTTGCTGCTTTCCTGTTTAGTCTGTGGTCATTCACTGATCGTCATCCAGACTGACACACCCAAGTTGGAACTGATGTTGCTGGCTGTTGGGATCGGCCACATCAAGAATCTACCCCTCTTTTACTGGATGACATAGATGTCAGAAAATCAAAATCAGAAGAACTTGTTGTGCCAACATCACGTACATATAACCCTCTTCAAGACGGTTATGTTGACCAAACTCTGGAGAAAAGGTGGGCAGTTAATTGAAATTGCAGTATAACTTGTTATCTCAAAGATTTTAATTCCCTTGGTTGATTTTCAATGTACTTTTCAGATGGAGATGGATCAGTGGCCCTGGATCACTCGCAAAAATGTACCTGTCCGACAGCAGTGCAGAGTCTTCAAAAGACGATCAGCTTGAACCTTATGTTCCCGTCATCAGCGCAATATTGAAGAAATTTTAGTTTTCACACCATCTTTATGCAGCCAAATTGAAGAACTCACCAGGGGTCAAAGCTCAAATCCCATATGGTTTGCTCAATGGAAAGGTCGCATAACGGCCAGTAATGTACACACAGTATTACACACAAAAGAGCCTTGTAATGTTTACTCATCTGTTGTGAGGACTGTGCTGGGCACCAGTACCTTTCAAGGTAATTTGGATACAGAGTATGGTAATTCAAGAGAGGTTGTTGCCAGAGAACTACTGAGGAACAGATTGACAGAAACACATGTGAATTTTAAACTGTGGACACCAGGCTTGATTGTCACTCCAGCATTGCCATATGTGGGTGCTAGTCCTGATGCAATGATTTCCTGTTCATGTCATGGACTTCAGGTTGTAGAGATTAAATGTCCAAAGTTAGGTGAACATTTGGAACTGTCTGATTATGTGAAATTGAAAGGATGTCAGGTAAAATGTGTTGAAAACAACAACCTTGAAATGAAAACTGGAAAACGGCATTCACAAGTACAGAAGCAAATGCATTTAGCTCAAGTTTCTTCCTGCACTTTTGTTCTTTATCTGGGAAGACCACCTTATATACATATCACAACTGTGAACTATGATCCTGATCTTTGTTGTTCATGGGAACCAAAACTTTCTTCATTCTTTTTGCCCAATTTGTAATTTATGTACTTAAATATACAGTTGTATTACAGTTCTAATAGAATCATACAATGTAGTTGCACATGTATGTGGAAAATGTTCGGGCATTGAAGGATTTTGGACATCATTTAAGTAAGTCATGGGGGGGTGTTATATTGTATGAAAATATACGGGTAATTGTGCATTGCTTTCATTGTTGGTATTAGAGTCCTTTCATAGCAGATTTTACTGCACCAGTATAAAGTATTAAAATAAAACATTCTTTTTTGTGCTGAAACCCAATGTTTTTATTATAGCGCTTTAAAAGATTAAATTAAAGATTAAACACAGTCATTTGCTGTGAGGTGTGTTTGAAGGTTTTGGGACAGGCGTTCCCCTGTCTTTTGACAGTTAAAAATGCATGGAGCATGTCAGGGGACATGGTGCTTAGGCCTGGGCTACTACTGAACATTTTGCTTAATCAATCAATCAATCAATTTTATTTATATAGTGCCAAATCACAACAAACAGTTGCCCCAAGGCGCTTTATATTGTAAGGCAAGGCCATACAATAATTACGTAAAAACCCCAACGGACAAAACGACCCTCTGTGAGCAAGCACTTGGCGACAGTGGGAAGGAAAAACTCCCTTTTAACAGGAAGAAACCTCCAGCAGAACCAGGCTCAGGGAGGGGCAGTCTTCTGCTGGGACTGGTTGGGGCTTACCTTTATATATATATATATATATATATATATATATATATATATATATATGGTTCTAGGTCTGAACTCCTATTTAACAAAAATAAATAAATAAAAATTACTGAACATGCACACAATGCAATGTTAACAGAGGGCTCATCTACGAGGTCTGTCAATAAAGTATAGGTCCTTTTTATTTTTTTTAAAAACTATATGGATTTCATTCATATGTTTTTACATCAGACATGCTTGAACCCTCGTGTGCATGCGTGAGTTTTTCCACGCCTGTCGGTGACGTCATTCGCCTGTGAGCACTCCTTGTGGGAGGAGTCGTCCAGCCCCTCGTCGGAATTCCTTTGTCTGAGAAGTTGCTGAGAGACTGGCGCTTTGCTTGATCAAAATTTTTTCTAAACCTGTGAGACACATCGAAGTGTACACTGTTCAAAAAAATAAGCTGGTTTTCGGTGAAAATTTTAATGGCTGATGAGAGATTTTGAGGTGATTCTGTCGCTTTAAGGACTTCCCATGGAGCGAGACGTCGCACAGCGCTCCCAGGCGCCGTCGTCAGCCTGTTTCAAGCTGAAAACCTCCACATTTCAGGCTCTATTGATCCAGGACGTCGTGAGAGAACAGAGAAGTTTCAGAAGAAGTCGGTTTCAGCATTTTATCCGGATATTCCACTGTTAAAGGAGATTTTTTTAATGAAAGACGTGCGGACGGATTGCAGCGTCGGCTCGCAGCCGCTGCGACGCTCCGCTACAGGAAAAACACCTCTGTTGGAAGCCTTAAGGACAAGTTGGAACATGTCCAGCTGTTAAACAATTTCTCATATACTCACTCCACTGAAAGCCATCAAAAGCCGCCTGGATTTTACAAATGGTTATCAACACTGAGGTGTTTTTCCTGTGCTGCCAAACCGCGCCGGCTGCGTCCCGACGTCTTTCATTAAAAAAAAATCTCCTTTAACAGTGGAATATCCGGATAAAATGCTGAAACCGACTTCTTCTGAAACTTCTCTGTTCTCTCACTATGTCCTGGATCAATAGAGCCTGAAATGTGGAGGTTTTCAGCCTGAAACAGGCTGACGACAGCGCCTGAGAGCACTGCGCAACGTCTCGCACCGTGGGAAGTCCTTAAAGCGACAGTATCACCTCAGAATCTCTCATCAGCCGTTAAAATTTTCATCGAAAACCAGCTTAATTTTTCGAATCGTGTCCACTTCGATGTGCCTTACAGGTTTAGAAAAAAGTTTGATCAAACAAAGCGCCAGTCTCTCAGCAACTTCTCAGACAAAGGAATTCCGACGAGGGGCTGGATGACTCCTCCCACAAGGAGTGCTCACAGGCGAATGACATCACCGACAGGCGTAGAAACACTCACGCATGCGCACGAGGGTTCAAGCATGTCTGACGTAAAAACATATGAATGAAATCCATATAGTTTTTGAAAAAAATAAAAAGGACCTATACTTTATTGACAGCCCTCGTATACCATAATACAACAACTATAGTATAGATGAGCCCTCTGTTAATATCGACAAAAGTTGGACAATACACATGGACAATACATTTGAACATTTACATTTCCTGTGTATTGTTGTGTGTTGAGCGGGGTTTGGCTGGACAAGGTTGGGTTGTTTTGTGTTTAGTTTCCTTCCCAGGTGATTTGGGGCTGTTCTCTGAGGAAAATGTGCTGCAGAAGAGTCTCTCTCCTCTGTTACGATGATTGGCTGCACCTGTTGCATTCTCGTGCGGCTCTCTATCAGGACAATCCATGACACCTGTGATGTTCACGTGCAGATCTGAGGACTTCCAGCTGGTACCAATGTAGTGATGAAGTACTACATTTAAACCAGCAGTGAGTTGGATAAGATGGCCGGAGAATACGACCTTGTGACGACTGTGTGGGGACGCTGAGGGCCGTTTCAGAGTCTGACATCGTGCCTGTGAAGGAGGACGAGGGTGAGAGGCAAACGTTGTCAGCACACGACAGAGGTGAATATTCTGAAAGGTTTATCCGTGAATGTAAATTGGCGTTTATACGCAGCTATAAGTAATTATTGGTGGAAACTGCTTGGCGTGCTCCTCACGGCAGTGGCATGCGGATTAATGATCCTCCACTAGCTGTGAGCAGCAGCCTCTTTGAACTAAGTTTGAAACCAGACCTAAACGTGTAGCTGATAAGTCTGCCTCTAAACAATATTTCGTAGTAATAAGTGTTGAATAATCTCATCTCTGTTCCTCCTTCACAGAGTACAGTCTGGGAAAGTCACCTGGGGGGGGTGTTGGCGGAACTCCTGAGTCCTGAACGTTCGGAATCCGACTGTTGAGACGCTGAGAGAGCGCGCCGCCTTTTCACCTCACCAGAACTTAATTATTTAGTATTTCATGTATAGCACAAAGGGAGAAAAATAAATGTGTTTTCTTTTTGGAACTGCTTCTGATTATTTCATGCTGGGTTCAGTCAGATACTGGACCGCTCCTCAATTCGTGTCTTATCCATAACATGTATGCCATGCACGATTCATCATCGAAAATAATCTTTTCCTTCAGAAGAGACCTCCTCAAACCGTCTTTGTCATCAAGTGTATTCTTGACTGCATGATTTTCATTTACAATTTGGTCTAGGTCTACTCCAACATGATAAAAAGATACACCAGTAGAACTACCTAATATGCAAAGAGGACAATGCAGTATTTGATTATGTAGTTATTGTAATAAAGCTAAATGAATAATGGATATTTATTTATTGTTAATTTGAAATCCAGTATTTAAATGTATTACGAATATACTAGTATGTAAATAATGAAAAAAAAAATGACAAGATACCAGTGGTGGAAGAACAACTAATTTTTCCTACTTAAAACGTACAGATACAGGTGCAACAAAATTAAGTAAAAGCTTCAGATTAACATTCTACTTGAGTAAAAAGCAAAAGTACATCAAGATTTTTAAGAAGAACCAGGACTAAACCAGATCTAAAGTTGGACTAAATCAAGTTTAAAGCTGCACTAAACCTGGACTAAACTAAGTCTAAATGCCATAGGTATTAAAGGCACTGCACTGCAGTGGTTTGAATCATATTTATCTAATAGATTACAATTTGTTCATGTAAATGGGGAGTCTTCTTCACAGACTAAGGTTAATTATGGAGTTCCACAAGGTTCTGTGCTAGGACCAATTTTATTCACTTTATACATGCTTCCCTTAGGCAGTGTTAGGCACGGCTTAAATTTTCATTGTTACGCAGATGATACCCAGCTTTATCTATCCATGAAGCCAGAGGACACACACCAATTAGTTAAACTGCAGGATTGTCTTACAGACATAAAGACATGGATGACCTCTAATTTCCTGCTTTTAAATTCAGATAAAACTGAAGTTATTGTACTTGGCCCCACAAATCTTAGAAACATGGTGTCTAACCAGATCCTTACTCTGGATGGCATTACCCTGACCTCCAGTAGCACTGTGAGAAATCTTGGAGTCATTTTTGATCAGGATATGTCCTTAAATGCGAATATTAAGCAAATATGTAGGACTGCTTTTTTGCAATTGTGCAATATCTCTAAAATTAGAAATGTCTCAGAGTGATGCTGAAAAACTAATTCATGCATTTATTTCCTCTAGACTGGACTATTGTAATTCTTTATTATCAGGTTGTCCTAAAAGTTCCCTGAAAAGCCTTCAGTTAATTCAAAATGCTGCAGCTAGAGTACTGATGGGGACTAGAAGGAGAGAGCATATTTCACCCTTATTGACCTCTCTTCTTTGGCTCCATGTTAATTCCAGAATAGAATTTAAAATTATTCTTCTTACTTATACGGTTTTGAATAATCAGGTCCCATCTTATCTTAGGGACCTCTTAGTACCATATCACACCAATAGAGCGCTTCGCTCTCAGACTGCAGGCTTACTTGTAGTTCCTAGGGTTTGTAAGAGTAGAATGGGAGGCAGAGCCTTCAGCTTTCAGGCTCCTCTCCTGTGGAACCAGCTCCCAATTCAGATCAGGGAGACAGACACCCTCTCTACTTTTAAGATTAGGCTTAAAACTTTCCTTTTTGCTAAAGCTTATAGTTAGGGCTGGATCAGGTGACCCTGAACCATCCCTTAGTTATGCTGCTATAGACTTAGACTGCTGGGGGGTTCCCATGATGCACTGAGTGTTTCTTTCTCTTTTTGCTCTGTATGCACCACTCTGCATTTAATCATTAGTGATTGATCTCTGCTCTCTTCCACAGCATGTCTTTTTCCTGATTCTCTCCCCTCAGCCCCAACCAGTCCCAGCAGAAGACTGCCCCTCCCTGAGCCTGATTCTGCTGGAGGTTTCTTCCTGTTAAAAGGGAGTTTTTCCTTCCCACTGTCGCCAAGTGCTTGCTCACAGGGGGTCGTTTTGACCATTGGGGTTTTTCTGTAATTATTGTATTTGCCTTACAATATAAAGCGCCTTGGGGCAACTGTTTGTTGTGATTTGGCGCTATATAAATAAAATTGATTTGATTTGATTTAAATCTGAACTAAACTGGGTTGAAACCAAGTCTAAAACAGGACTAAACCAGGTCTAAATCTATACTAAACCAGGTGTAAAGCGGGACCAAATCAGGACTAACCGAAGTCCAAACCATCTCCAAACCTAGTCTAAATCAGGATCAAACTGGACAAAACCACTGCACAAAATACATTTACTTTTAATTCAGTTAAAAATTGTAGTGCAGTTAAAAGTACAGAAAATGTACTTCAAAATGTAGTGAATTAAAAAGTATTCCTCATAAAATGTACTCAAGTAAAGAAAAAGTACCGAAAAGTTTTACTTTTTTACTTGTACTTTTTACTTAGTTACTTACCACCACTACAAGATACACCATCAGATCAAGATTTTAATGAATTACAACACATGATTTCACATGTTATTCATACCTGAAATATCGGTCTGAACAGCAACGTCTGAAGAAACAGCTTCATGGTGCAAACATCCCCTAGAATAGCCGTGATCAGCAACAACAACAGCACCTTTAATAAACAAATGCAGATTAATATAAACAGATAAATTTAATTAATTTAGATTACGAAATTTTCATTTATTTGTTAAAATAATAAATAATTATTTGGGGATTTTTTTTTTTTTTTTTACATTTCAACTGGTTTATTTAACTTTACATGTTAAAAAGAAAATATTATCTTCATGTTTAATCTACCTTACCTTGCAAGTACTGGTTTTGATGATAGGATTTCTCCACTGTCTCGTAAATTCCGATCACCTCGGACTCCTGTATGTCATTCTGAATGAAGTCAAAGACAAAATCAGTACGTGGATAGGCCTGACTGTGTTCACAATCAGTTGAACGCAAAGTCAACAAGGCCAATGCAGCTTCTGAGCCCTCCGAGTCTGCTGTGGCAGACCTGCGCCCCACTGGCTGTACTATGGAAACACGTTTTTGTCCCCAATCATTATACTGATGCAGATGGAAACTGAATAACAGCCAAAAACAAGAAATCTAATAGAACTGCTGCCAAAAACAATGAAATCAGGCAGGGCAGTAAACTTGCAGGCAGTCAGTCATTTTTTTACAGTGGCAGCTGGTGGCATTAACTTTTAAGCAGGATTTTCTGCAGGACAGCAATAAGGGCTCCTTCACACATAGTACAAATAAGTACAAATCAGGGCGAATCACGGTGAAACAGCTCATATGAGCAAACCACGAAAACATCGGGCCATCATCAGGAGGGAAACGTGGTTGGGCAGGTGTGAACCATCCTGCTGCAACGGTTTTGCGCATGAACACAGTGTGAGCAGCTTGAGCATGTGTAAAAAAAAAGTACATGCCACCCACGGGATTCGAACCTGCAATTTAGACAAGCTCTGATTGCCAGCCAGGCCAGGATGAAATCAACAAGGAGATAGATATATTTAACAAAACATACAGTAGTGTTCAGAATAATAGTAGTGCTATGTGACTAAAAAGATTAATCCAGGTTTTGAGTATATTTCTTATTGTTACATGGGAAACAAGGTACCAGTAGATTCAGTAGATTCTCACAAATCCAACAAGACCAAGCATTCATGATATGCACACTCTTAAGGCTATGAAATTGGGCTATTAGTAAAAAAAAGTAGAAAAGGCGGTGTTCACAATAAGAGTAGCATCTGCTGTTGATGCTAGAAACTCAAAACTATTATGTTCAAACTGCTTTTTTAGCAATCCTGTGAAACACTAAACTAGTATTTGGTTGTATAACCACAGTTTTTCATGATTTCTTCACATCTGCGAGGCATTAATTTTGTTGGTTTGGAACCAAGATTTTGCTGGTTTACTAGTGTGCTTGGGGTCATTGTCTTGTTGAAACACCCATTTCAAGGGCATGACCTCTTCAGCATAAGGCAACATGACCTCTTCAAGTATTTTGACATATCCAAACTGATCCATGATACCTGGTATGCGATATATAGGCCCAACACCATAGTAGGAGAAACATGCCCATATCATGATGCTTGCACCACCATGCTTCACTGTCTTCAATGTGAACTGTGGCTTGAATTCAGTGAACAGTTCTGAGTTTGTAGCGTCAACAGCAGATGCTACTATTACTGTGAACACCCCCTTTTCTACTTGTTTTACTAATAGTTCAATTTCATAGCCTTAAGAGTGTTCATGTCATGAATGCTTGGTCTTGTTGGATTTGTGAGAATCTATTGAATCTACTGGTACCTTGTTTTCCATGTAACAATAAGAAATATACTCAAAACCCGGATTAATGTTTTTAGTCACATAGCACTACTATTATTCTGAACACTACTATAAAACCACACACCACTGAGGTGGAGAAAGTGTCACTGTGGCACTCAGAGAACAACCTGACCCTTTCCCTCCTCATAAATGGAGAAAAGGTGGAAACTGTCACCACCTTCAGGTTTCTGGACACCCACATCTCCAGAGAACACACCTGGACCTCCAACATCAGGGCTCTGTTTAAGAAGGCTCAGTAGTGGCTACACTTTCTACATGTCCTCAGGAAGAACAATGTGGACACGAGCTGTTGCTGGCCTGCTATCACTCTGTGGAGAGTGTATTGACATACTGTCTGGGTGTGTGGTACGCAGGCTCCACAGCTGAGTACAAAAAGGTGGTGCACAGGGTCATTATCCCTACCCTAAAGATCATCGTCTGCCCTCTGCCCAGCCTGGAAAATATCACCACATCCTGCTGCCTGAGGAGATCCAAGGCCGTCACAGGAGACCCCTCTCACCTGCCTATCCCCTGTTTGACCTGTTGCCCTCTAGGAGACGCAACAAGTCAACAAAGTCCCACACCAGCAGGCCAACAGCTTCTTCCCATGGGACATATGTGCTGCAAACACCCATGGACACATGCACACTCACACACTGACCTACTCCCATAAACACCCCCCCAGACAACAACCAACCCAATCTACCACCACAATCACTGCCCTAGATTTTTACAGTCACATTTTAAACTGTACTTTATTCATGTTTACATTCATACATTCATTCCAGTGAACACATTACCCCTGTTCTTAAGCACCATCATTTGCTTCCTGTCCCACAGCGGATCCATTTCATAATCCTTTTGTTCACATCGAAAGCCCTCCACAATCAGGCTCCCTCCTATCTTATAGCATGTTTCACTACCGTACTTCTTCACATTGCCTCCGTTCCTCTGATGCCAACCTTCTGCCAGTGCCACTCAGGACCAAGCACCACACCTGGGGGAGCAAAGCCTTTTCCATAGCTGCTCCCTTCCTCTGGAATTCTCTCCCCAATCAGATTCCTGGCTGTATTAATCTGTCCACCTTCAAGACTCAAGTTAAAACTAGGGTTGTGTCGGATACTCGTTTCAGACGAGTATCCAGTACGGATAAGGCATTTTTGACGAGCACGAGCATGATTCAAATAAAACTCGTCAATATCTGTGCTTGTGCTGAAGGAAAATTCTCATTGGCTAACTGACTGTCTTCACACTCTGTGATTGGCCAGTTACACATAGTGCCCCCCCCGCACACAGACACGTCTGTCTGCAGTTTCTCACACACACAGACAGGTTCTGTCTCTCTGCTTGGCTGGATTCTGCCTCACATTGCTCTGTCAGTACTCTTGCCCAACTTAAGTTTTCTTCAGGTCACCTCTTTTTCGGTTTGTCTGATATTAAAAGTTATTTGGTGAACGTCTTTCGTATCGTACGCGGTGCTTTTGACAAGACAGAGCTGAAAACCGCTCCTGTTGCAGCGGTCACTGCCTCCATTTCTCTTCTGGTTTTTTATTTATTGCTCTTTGTTTTGTTGGTGATATAAAGTAAGTTGGAAATCTTTGCTCCGTTTTGCTTTTGAGAAGAACACAGTGAACAAGGCTGACATATTATTTTCCTGTTTGCCATCACTGGATGTTTGCATGAATCACCAAGTTCACACAGATCATTAAAAAATAAACAGTCTTACAGACCACTTACACACATACACACATGCAGCTGAACACACAAAGCAGACTATATTAATATTTTTATTGAATAAGGCTGCATGCAGCATCTGACACTTTCTCACTGCAGTTCATAAAAATAAATTCAGTCAGTAGAACAACCTCTCTCTCACACACAGTCAGTCAGTCTCTCTCTCTCTCTCTCACACACACACACACACACACACACACACACACACACACACACACACACACACACACACACACACCTTAATCAATACTGTTTAACTTTGTGTGGAAAAAAATGCCAAGAACGTTAGGTAGTAAAAATAAATAAGTAAATGAAAAAAAAAAAAAGAAAATCACAGTTTGATCATAAAATAAAAAAAAAGAAAGTTGTGTTGAGTATGACAACTCTGGTTCATGCATACTTAGTATTTCATAATTTCCTACAACATTGAATCTCAATTCTGAGGCTGTTTTGTAAATATTCATTCATACACTTAAGAATATTCATGTTCTGAGTTTATAAAAAACTTGTTCTGTAAATAGTTCTCTTACTTTTGTAATCAAAAACTGTTGTGTGGGCCGCTGAAGAGGAGGTACTGCTGGCCCACCACCACAAGATGGCGCCTTGCTTGAAGTGCGGGTTTCAAGCACGAGAGGGCGTCGGAGCGACCGGGAGTGACAGCTGTCACTCATCATCCGTACCAGCTGTCACTCATCCACTACTCAACACCATCACCATAAAGGCCGGACTGCAACTCCACCTCCCCGCCGAAGGGTCGGAGGGGAATCTGCTGGATAGCAGATGGGCAAAGGAGGTTGGGCTCCCTCTAGTGGCCTTACCGTCACCATTGTCGGTGCGGGCACTAGTGGCACCCTTCTTCCACTAATCACACACTAGACACAGCCCGTGACTTTGGTTGTATCTGGGAATCACAGGGAGGAGATTGTGTTTTATGTAACACCTTCTACCTCCCAAGTGATTTTGGGTTTTCCATGGGTGTTAAAACACAATCCCCGGATTGATTGGCCGTCTGGGGTTGTGGTTCAGTGGAGCGAAACCTACCACCGGGAGTGTTTAGGATCCTCGGTTCCACCCGGTGTGACAGCTAAGGAGGAGGTTTTAGTCCCCCCCAATCTGGCGGCGGTGCCAGCTGAGTACCATGACCTTGCTGACGTCTTCAGCAAGGATCTGGCACTCATGCTGCCCCCACACCGTCCGTACGATTGTGCCATTGATTTGATACCGGGCGCTGAGTACCCATCCAGCAGGCTGTACAACCTCTCACGTCCGGAACGCGAATCAATGGAGACCTACATCCGGGACTCGTTAGCTGCCGGGTTGATCCGGAACTCCACCTCCCCAATGGGTGCTGGTTTCTTTTTTGTGGGCAAGAAGGATGGCGGACTCCGTCCATGCATTGATTACAGAGGGCTGAACGAGATCACGGTTCGCAACCGATACCAGTTACCTCTGTTGGATTCAGTGTTCACACCCTTGCATGGAGCCCACATTTTCACAAAATTGGATCTTAGGAATGCTTATCACCTGGTTCAGATCCGGGAGGGAGACGAGTGGAAGACGGCATTTAACACCCCGTTAGGTCACTTTGAGTACCTGGTCATGCCGTTCGGCCTCACCAATGCGCCCACGACATTCCAAGTGTTGGTTAATGACGTCTTGCGGGACTTCCTGCATCGGTTTGTCTTCGTATATCTAGACGATATACTCATCTTTTCTCCGGATCCTGGGACCCATGTCAAGCATGTACGTCAGGTCCTACAGCGGTTGTTGGAGAACCGGCTGTTTGTGAAGGGCGAGAAGTGCGAGTTCCACCGCACTTCTTTGTCCTTCCTGGGGTTCATAATCTCCTCCAACTCCGTCGCCCCTGATCCGGCCAAGGTTGCGGCGGTGAGAGATTGGCCCCAACCAACAAACCGTAGGAAACTGCAACAGTTCCTCGGTTTTGCAAATTTCTACCGGAGGTTCATCAAGGGCTACAGTCAGGTAGTTAGCCCCCTGACAGCCTTGACCTCCACGAAATTCCCCTTCACCTGGTCGGATCGGTGCGAAGCCGCGTTTAGGGAGTTGAAACGCCGGTTCTCAACTGCACCGGTTCTGGTGCAGCCCAATCCCAATCGCCAGTTTGTAGTTGAAGTGGACGCCTCTGACTCCGGGATAGGAGCCGTGCTTTCCCAGAGCAGGGAGTCCGACAAGGTTCTCCATCCATGTGCCTACTTTTCCCACAGGTTGACCTCGGCTGAAAGGAACTATGATGTCGGCAATAGGGAACTTCTTGCGGTGAAGAAGGCTCTTGAGGAGTGGAGACACCTGTTGGAGGGAGCATCGGTACCATTTACGGTTTTCATGGACCATCGGAACCTGGAGTACATTCGGACCGCCAGGCATCTGAACCCCAGGCAAGCCCGCTGGTCGCTGTTCTTCGGGTGTTTTGACTTTCGGATCACCTACTGCCCCGGGACGAAAAACCAACGATCTGACGCCCTGTCCCGGGTGCATGAAGAGGAGGTCAAGGAGGCTCTTGAGGAGACCCGACAGAAACCATCATCCCCGAGTCCACTGTCGTGGCCACCCTCACCTGGGACGTGGAGAAGACCGTCCAGGAGGCCCTGACACTGAGCCCGGACCCGGGGACAGGTCCGAAGGACAAATTGTACGTCCCACCAGAGGCCAGGGTGATTCCATAATTTTTTCCTCAGAATTGAGTGATTCCATATTTTTTTCCTCTGCTTGGTCTAAAAAAGTAACCGTTACTGACTGCCACAATCTTTTTTCTTGATTTCGTATAGTGTTTCTTAAAGCCAGAAAGTTGCCATTTGAAATGACTTTAGTTTTGTGTCATGTCTGTGATCTGCTTTTTTTCTACAAAATTAAACAACTGAATGAACATCCTCTGAGGCCGGTGATTCCATAATTTTTGCCAGGGGTTGTAAATGGTAATTGGACTGCACTTATATAGCGCTTTTCCATCTCAAAGCGCTTTACAATTATGCCTCACATTCACCCCGATGTCAGGGTGCTGCCATACAAGGTGCTCACTGCACACGGGGAGCAATAGGGCCCTTAGTGATTTTCCAGTCAGGCTGGGATTTGAATCCATGATCTTCTGACCATCACTTCCCCGAGTTAAAACCCAACTTTTTAGATCTACTTTTAATTTGTGATTATTTAATTTTTTAGCTTTGTTTTTAAACCTGTAAAGTGTCTTTGGCCATTGTTAAAAGCACTATACAAATCAAATGTATTATTATATATAGAACAAAAATATAAATCAACACTTTTATTTTTGCTCCCATTTTTCATGAGCTGAACTCAAAAATCGAAAACATTTTCAATATACACAAAAGACCTATTTCTCTCAAATATTGTTAACAAATCTGTCTAAAAGTGTGTTATTGAGCACACAGCTGAGATAATCCCTCTCACCTCACAGGTGTGGCATATCAAGATGCAGATTAGACAGCATGATGATTGCACAGGTGTGCCTCAGGCTGCCCACAATAAAAGGCCACTCTGAAATGTTGAGTTTTGCTTTATTGGGGGGGCGGTCACAAACCATTCAGTATCTGATGTGACCACTAGTTGCCTCACACATCTCCTTTACACAGAGTTAATCAAAAGCCAGATGCCTTCAAATATGAGACAGATTTGACAGATTTGTGACCAAGAAACAGGTCTTTTGTGTATGTAGAAAATGTTTAAATCTTTGTATTCAGGTCATGAAAAATATATATATATATATACACTCAACAAAAATATAAATGTGACACTTTTGTTTTTGCTCCCATTTTGTATGAGATGAACTCAAAGATCTAAAACTTTTTCCACATACACAATATCACCATTTCCCTCAAATATTGTTCACAAACCAGTCTAAATCTGTGATAGTGAGCACTTCTCCTTTGCTGAGATAATCCATCCCACCTCACAGGTGTGCCATACCAAGATGCTGATTAGACACCATGATTAGTGCACAGGTGTGCCTTAGACTGCCCACAATAAAAGGCCACTCTGAAATGTTGAGTTTTGCTTTATTGGGGGGGCGGTCACAAACCATTCAGTATCTGATGTGACCACTAGTTGCCTCACACATCTCCTTTACACAGAGTTAATCAAAAGCCAGATGCCTTCAAATATGAGACAGATTTGACAGATTTGTGACCAAGAAACAGGTCTTTTGTGTATGTAGAAAATGTTTAAATCTTTGTATTCAGGTCATGAAAAATATATATATATATATACACTCAACAAAAATATAAATGTGACACTTTTGTTTTTGCTCCCATTTTGTATGAGATGAACTCAAAGATCTAAAACTTTTTCCACATACACAATATCACCATTTCCCTCAAATATTGTTCACAAACCAGTCTAAATCTGTGATAGTGAGCACTTCTCCTTTGCTGAGATAATCCATCCCACCTCACAGGTGTGCCATACCAAGATGCTGATTAGACACCATGATTAGTGCACAGGTGTGCCTTAGACTGCCCACAATAAAAGGCCACTCTGAAATGTTGAGTTTTGCTTTATTGGGGGGGCGGTCACAAACCATTCAGTATCTGATGTGACCACTAGTTGCCTCACACATCTCCTTTACACAGAGTTAATCAAAAGCCAGATGCCTTCAAATATGAGACAGATTTGACAGATTTGTGACCAAGAAACAGGTCTTTTGTGTATGTAGAAAATGTTTAAATCTTTGTATTCAGGTCATGAAAAATATATATATATATACACTCAACAAAAATATAAATGTGACACTTTTGTTTTTGCTCCCATTTTGTATGAGATGAACTCAAAGATCTAAAACTTTTTCCACATACACAATATCACCATTTCCCTCAAATATTGTTCACAAACCAGTCTAAATCTGTGATAGTGAGCACTTCTCCTTTGCTGAGATAATCCATCCCACCTCACAGGTGTGCCATATCAAGATGCTGATTAGACACCATGATTAGTGCACAGGTGTGCCTTAGACTGCCCACAATAAAAGGCCACTCTGAAAGGTGCAGTTTTATCACACAGCACAATGCCACAGATGTTGCAAGATTTGAGGGAGCGTGCAATTGGCATGCTGACAGCAGGAATGTCAACCAGAGCTGTTGCTCGTGTATTGAATGTTCATTTCTCTACCATAAGCCGTCTCCAAAGGCGTTTCAGAGAATTTGGCAGTACATCCAACCAGCCTCACAACCGCAGACCACGTGTAACCACACCAGCCCAGGACCTCCACATCCAGCATGTTCACCTCTAAGATCGTCTGAGACCAGCCACTCGGGCAGCTGCTGAAACAATCGGTTTGCATAACCAAAGAATTTCTGCACAAACTGTCAGAAACCGTCTCAGGGAAGCTCATCTGCATGCTCGTCGTCCTCATCGGGGTCTCGACCTGACTCCAGTTCATAGTCGTAACCAACTTGAGTGGGCAAATGCTCACATTTGCTGGCATTTGGCACGTTGGAGAGGTGTTCTCTTCACTGATGAATCCCGGTTCACACTGTTCAGGGCAGATGGCAGACAGCGTGTGTGGGTGAGCGGTTTTCTGATGTCAATGTTGTGGATCGAGTGGCCCATGGTGGCGGTGGGGTTATGGTATGGGCAGGTGTCTGTTATGGATGAAGAACACAGGTGCATTTTATTGATGGCATTGTGAATGCACAGATACACCGTGACGAGATCCTGAGGCCCATTGTTGTGCCATACATCCAAGAACATCACCTCATGTTGCAGCAGGATAATGCACGGCCCCATGTTGCAAGGATCTGTACACAATTCTTGGAAGCTGAAAATGTCCCAGTTCTTGCATGGCCGGCATACTCACCGGACATGTCACCCATTGAGCATGTTTGGGATGCTCTGGACCGGCGTATACGACAGCGTGTACCAGTTCCTGCCAATATCCAGCAACTTCGCACAGCCATTGAAGAGGAGTGGACCAACATTCCACAGGCCACAATTGACAACCTGATCAACACTATGCGAAGGAGATGTGTTGCACTGCATGAGGCAAATGGTGGTCACACCAGATACTGACTGGTATCCCCCCCCAATAAAACAAAACTGCACCTTTCAGAGTGGCCTTTTATTGTGGGCAGTCTAAGGCACACCTGTGCACTAATCATGGTGTCTAATCAGCATCTTGATATGGCACACCTGTGAGGTGGGATGGATTATCTCAGCAAAGGAGAAGTGCTCACTATCACAGATTTCGACTGGTTTGTGAACAATATTTGAGGGAAATGGTGATATTGTGTATGTGGAAAAAGTTTTAGATTTTTGAGTTCATCTCATACAAAATGGGAGCAAAACCAAAAGTGTTGCGTTTATATTTTTGTTGAGTATATATATATATATATATATATATATAATTATATATGTGTGTGTGTACATTTTTTGCACTACTCCATATTTTACAGTACTTCTCCTGGCATCCGTCCATCTGCAGGAGACGATGCTGTAGCACCCAGTTTGTTTGTTTGTTTTTTTGTTTGTTTGTTTGTTTTTACTTTTTCTATTCAGTTTCATTGTATTTCATTTATATAGCGCCAAATCACAGAAAAGTTGCCTCAAGGTGCAAAGAATGTCCTTACTATCCCCCAGAGCAAGCACACAGTTGACAGTGGGAAGAAAAACTCCCTCTGATGATTTGAGGAAGAAACCTCAAGCAGAGCAGACTCAAAAGGGTGACCTTCTGCTTGGGCCGTGCTACAGACACAGTTAACAATACAAATATGCAGGAGATTTTTTGTCTTTTGTTTTGATCTGCACGTGTGCAAATAACTTATCAGTCCAATGCGCAAGTGACAATCTCTGCTGCATTTGCTGCAGTCCAGTTTGAATCTGGGATCAATCGTGGCAGTCAACTGGAAGCACTCCATGTCCTCAAATTTTTGAAGAGGTTTATCAAGTGAAGTTTGCAGTAGGGTGGTGGCTAAGTTGTCAGTGCACTTGGTTTCATTGCAGAAGGTTCCTGGTTCAAACCCCACTCCTGCCACTTTTCTACATGTAATGTGGAGTTGCATCAGTAAGGGCATCTGGTGTAACACATGCCAATTCAACATGCAGGTCCACCTTGGATTTGCTGTGGCAACCCCAAGCGTAAACAAGAGAGCATCCAATGAGGCTTACCTTTCTTTATCAAATAAAGTGGACACACACTTTTTGTTCCCAATCATGCTCACATCTGCAATTCTATGTTGTAAATCTCTGATACAACGGATCACAAAGCTTGATGTCATTGATTTCTCTGCCTGACCGTGGTCTGTAGCTTCCGCTGGATGATTTTGAATTCATATGCAAACAGCTGGATAGGGCAGTTGAGCTCAGCAAAGGATATTGCTGGGAACTGAAAGGACTGACCTCAACATCTTTAGCTGGCTATTCCAGGTGACATTAGCACGTTGAAATTTATGCATTTCCTCCAGAACATCAGTAACATGCATTGATTTATGGCAAAAAGATTCAAGTTTCTGAACTTTTAGCTAGGAGGGTTTTTAATCAAGACAGCAACACAGACTGCTAGTTGTAGACTATGAGCAATGCAGGATGCTCTTTCCAGAGGAAAGTATGCAATTTCATCCTCTACATTGACCACTTCTAGATCAGAGACGTCATCCTTCTCATCCCCTTCAAACATGAATTGGTGGAAACTGTGTGAATGCTTTTATCATATGTGAAGCATTCTCAGTTACAATGAAAGAGACCTTGTTCTGAATTTTGAAATTGTCAAGAACATCCTCATATACTTAGCAAATATTCTCAGCTGTGTGCCAGCCTTTAAAATGCTGACAGCTCAGCACAATGCTCCATCAGGATTGTGTGTTTTATCATTTGTTTTGTGGGATTTTTTCTGTCACTTTTTGCTTGGGATTTGTCTAAGTGTTTTCTCCTGTCTATCACCCGGGTGCTTGGTGGTGGGCAGTTCTCCTTAGGTTTTCCATGGCTTGTTCTGGAGCTTTCCTCCACACCTGTTACCTATTACCTGCTCATTACATCCTGTATTTAAAGTGGATCTGACACCTAAAAAATTAGGTAAAACTGATATAAATATCAAAATATCCATACAGTATAGGAAGTTGAAAGTGGTTTTAATTATTATCACTGAGAAATAAAGTTTGTACAGTTTCTCAAAAGTGTGTTTCTTGGAAAGCGTGCTGGCAGCGTTCAATCAGCGGTCACGTGATGCCGTGACATCACAGCATGTAGAGTCCCGTCTTTGTCTGTTTGATTGACAACAGGAACAGATGGACGTCAGCATGGACAGAGACGAGATTGAGAACTTTTCTGACTCCTCTTCAAGTGTGGATTATTTCTGACTCGGATCCTGAGGATGTCGCAGCAGTGATTAGAGCCTACAGATTGGAGCCGTATCTTTCGGATGAACATTCAAACCAGGAGCATTCTGGCAGCGAAAATAATGCCGGCGGTGCTTATGGCAGAGCCGAAGCAGAGGCAAAAGACGTGCCAATTCCGATGGATTTTGAAAGGCTGCAGAATATGGAATGGTAAGGGAGGCTTTGATTTTTGTTCCTGCTGTTTATAACACTATAATTATAGCATTTTCTCGATTCTAGCGTCTGTTTACTACCTTTGTTATTGTTCCGGAGCTATGATAGTGTAGCTATTACTTGCGGACCACCGTCAGTACCTTTGGGTTTTTGCAGTTTTCGAGTGCCTGCATTGCATTCATCCATGTTTAGTTACATTATTTTCATGAAAGAATAGGAAATAAACGGCAAAAGTTTCGAAAAAGATCACCGAAAACAACAGTGAACATGCCGCCGCCATGTTTTCTATGTATTGCACTGATATTTTTACAAGTTCCTTGACCATTTCAAGATGATTGTGAACATATTATTTGGAGTTGACATTTTATGTGTTCCTGTGAGTGGTGAGAACATGGAGACGGTAGAGGAAAGTGTCAGTGGCAGCCGGACATTTCGTGCATCACACAACACAGCGGCTTTCGATCAATCTGCCTGGACTTGAAAAGACTAAAACTGTTATGTGTCGGACGCAGCTCGGAGAACCGACCAGCGTTTGAAGGACCCAGTATGAAATAAGCAGAGCACGGTTCAAAGGCTAACTGAATTTAATACATAACAGTGATAATATAATAACAAAAAGGTGCGGTCTGGCGTGGTGCGCTCCCAGCAGCGCTAACGGTCCGGAGCCAGAAGCTGTTTCGGACCCAAGGACCCCGCCGACACCCCCCAGGTGGCCGCAACAACCGAGTCTGTGAAAGAAGGAACCATTATGTGAGTCCACACTCTACACACAGAACACTTAAAGGTGTACAAACAGCAAACACTTCCTGGCTTGATTACTGATCAGCTTCCCAACCTGCAGGCATGGAACATCCAGTTCATAAAACTCCACTGCAGTGGAAGCTGATACATGACTAACAAACAGCTCAATACAATAAGGTGTGAGGGACACCACATTTACTGACTGTATAACTGTTAGTCACAAAATCTAACGTACCTCAGGAAGTGTGCTGACGAGCGTGAGACCTCACCCCCTCCTCTTTCACAGACTGTGCATCAAACCTGGACGTTCTCAGCATCCGCTGTTGATGAGATGGCTCCCGAGACGACGATCTCACCCGTCTGGTCACAAGGTCGAGTCTCTGGCAAATACACACTGTGCACTCCAGTCTTAAATGCCAACATGTTCCAATCCATCCAGATGCACCACAGCTGTGAGTCCTGACGAGTCGCAGGTGATCAGGGTGAGGTCCTGACAGCCTCAGCAACACAGCCACTCAGTCCCAAATGCACGCCACCTGGGAGGAAACCAAAAGACAAACAAACCGGCAGCCAGGCCCCCCCCAGCCATATAACAAAAACCTTTCGCCCTTGTGTTTGTGCAGTATGCTGCGACACACTGGTCAGGCATATCGACAAACAAGTCCCTGAGAGCTGTGTTTAATCAAAGTTTCTGCCGCTAAAAAAAGTGCAAACAACAGCTGCCAGGTGCGCAAGCCGATACGGCCTACATGTAGTGACGTACTTCAGGCTTGGTGCTGGTCACGGGGCGTGCACATTTTTCAGTGGTGGGACATTCAAATGTTATATATATAATGAGAGAACCGCGTCCATTTTCCCAAAACGCTTAGGTTGACCGAATCATGTAACCTTTGTTACATGTAATAAGACTGTGTTGTCTTTAAGTATCATATCCACTCATATCCATCATATCTCTTGTTTCTCTCATTTCCCCGCCAGATCATTGCGCTCTATGCCTTCACTTCTAGCCCTGTTCTTTTGTGTATCTCTTGGCCTGTTTTTGCTGTGGATGGTGTGTTCTGTGGAGTCTTTGGAAAAAATGACAATGTCATTATTGTTAATTTCGTCAGACGAAATGAGACAAATATGTTTGTCAATAACCCTTTTTCTCATGACAAAGACAAGATGATGATGAGACGGCGCCAATGTTCTAAAGCCACTTACTAAAACTGTGTGATATTATTGCTGACGAATAAAATCAAGACGAAAATGTTTTGCAAGAAATAAAAAAATAAACAAAAACTCCCTCCTCATTTTCGTCTACTACACAAGAAGAAACGCAACATCCAGTCCGGCTGTCATGTGTTTGTGCCAGCAGTTCTTCTGCTATACTGTCATCTTCGTTATGTTTCCTCTTGCTGCAGTGAATATCAGATATATGCAGAATCAGCGAGAATCATCCACCGCATCACACAGACAGTTTTTGTTCATTTGTCATTAACATTCCTTTTTGTGGGGCAGCCAACAACGTGGATCTCTGCCGTGGACTGGGACATTAATATCTCCCGCTTCTCTGGTTCGTAAACTAAAGTTACTCTCCCTCATGAAAATAATAATAATAATAATAATGATAATATAATCTGCTCCATGTTTGTGTGTGATTTTATACCCAATCATGACACTCACAATTAGTGTCCTCAGTTCCCAAATGCTTATTGAGTGTTGTTAGAAGGAAAGGTGATGTAACACAGTGGTAAACATACCACTGTCCCAGTTTTTTTTAAACGTGTTGCAGGCATCCATTTCAAAATGAGCAAATATTTACACAAAATTTAAAAAAAAGTATCAGTTAAACATTAAATATCTTGTCTTTGAGGTGTATTCAATTGAACATAGGTTGAAGAGGATTTGAAAATCATTGCATTCTGTTTTTATTTACATTTTACACAACGTCCCAACTTCATTGGAATTGGGGTTGTATTTTGTTGGTGTTTCTATTAAATATAAAACATCAGAACAAGTGCATCATTTATAAATGTGTGCTGAATCAACAAAAATAGATACTTTTAGCAAAGCTGCATTGAAAATTCATTCATTCAATTCAGTTCACTCAAGATGTTTGTTATTCCAGACATTTAATCAGTATTTCAGCTGTGGAACACAAGTCAACTGGAATGAATAAACAAAAATGACTTCTGAAATAAAGAGAAAAAGACTAAAATGTTTTGACTAAAACTCAACTAAAATTCCTTGAGTTCTCATTTGACTAAAACTAGACAAATGTTGAGACTTTTAATCAACTAAAACATGACGAATAATAATGATATGTGAATGATTAAATGTGACTAAGACTAAGAATGAACTTTGACACAAGACTAAGACTAAATTGAAAAATGGGTGACAAAATTATGCCACGTGGATGCAACCCAGTGCCAAGACGATGTAGCTCAATGCCACAACAGTGGGAGGGACGCGAAGGACAAAGCGAATCGGACACCAAAAATGAAACATGTTAAATTTTTTCTGCATCGATCACATCACGCAGAAAGGAAGTGGTTTCAATGCAGGTCAGGGCAAAGCTACGGTACTCAACGTGACTGGAAGCCACACCCTCACAATACAACTTTACCCGACACCAATTTCTGATTCCTGCTGTGTTCCATTGTTTCTGAAGTATAAATCACACAGGATTGTTGTTATACCGTGTACACAATGCAGTAAAACTACACACTTAAAAAGGGCACAGAAAAAAACTGCTGATTGCAGCCTGACTGCAGCTGCAGCTACTCGCTCTTAAATTCTCTCACAACTGTGTTTAAATAAAGTCCATAAAAGTCCTGCTCACAGACTGAATGCCAGAGACAGGACATGTCCACATTGAGTAAAACATCTGGACATCTCTGGTCCACTCACGGATGATTCGTTTACGCACGCACATGTGAACAATTAAAAGAAAAAAAAAAAAAAACTGGCTGGCTGCTGCACCTCCTCACTCTCCCCTCAAATTCTCTTATCATTGTGTTAAATAAAGGATAAAAAAGGACATAAGTCCTGCTCACAGACTGATTTCCAGAGACAGGACATGTCCACGTCAAATAGAACTTCAGAGATCTCCACATTTACACATGGACGGTTCGTTCACGTGCGCGCACGCAGCTCGCGGTCAAAGGAAGAAAGATAAACTATAACAGAAATCAGAGTGCAGACCTGCAGCCCTGCACAAGCACAAATATAAACTAGAAGAGAAATCAGAGTGCACTGTCTGGCTGCAACATTTCTCTGTGCAGAGGACCTGCAGCCAGACTCTGCGTCCTCACCTCCTCTCTGCCCTCCTGCTGTGCGCACCTAACTCGAAGCAGCCCCGGTGTGAAAGGGGCTTCAGTGTGACCGAAGGGAATGACAAAGTAGTCAAAATGTCAGATGGGGGTGTTGAATGTAGACTTCCATTCATCTCCCCCCTTGACTCAGACCAGGTGGTAAGCATTATGAACGTCTAATTTCATGAAGCCAGTTGAATGCTAAATTGATGAGGGGAAGCAGGTACTGATTGCGGACCATGATGGCAGTCAACCCCAGACAAACTATTCAAGGGCACAGCATCCCGTCATTCTTATCAATAAAAAGGAAGCCTGCCCCAGCGGAGAGGATGATGGACAAATCAAACCAGTGGCCAGAGAGTCCTGAATAGAGTGCTCCATTAATTCCCTCTCCGGACACGACAGATTGTATATCCGATTACAGTGGAAGGCCGCACCCGGGAGCAAATCAATGGAGTAGTCATTTGGTCTGTGCGGTGGGAGTGACAATGTTTGATCCTTACTAAACACTCCCCCCCAGGTCATGGTAACAAGCAGGGACTAACCTGATGACAGTGGGAGTGCTCGCTGACTCTGTGGACTTGGAACTGGGGAGCACAGAGGACCGGAGACACAGACTGTAGCAGGCTTTGTCCACCGGGTGATTGCTCGGGTTGGCCAATCAAAATTAGGGTTATGGAGTGTGAGCCAGAGATGTTGCAACACCAAAGGAATCATCCCCTCCTGATTCCCAGACACCACTAATGTGACTGGCTCGGTCTGATGAGTGATAATGGATAATTGTGTAATGTCTAAAGTGTGAACAGCGATAGGTGTGGGGAGTTGAACCATACGGATGTGTGCTTCAGTGACAACCCTGGTGCCTAAAGAATTCCCCTCTGCCCCTTTGTCAACAAGTCCCAGATTCAAAATGATCTGTTTTTGAAGTAAAACTGTGGCCAGGATTTGGGTGTGTCCTGAATGGTCACCCGTGAATTTGATCTGGCTCACCCAAGCCTGGGAACTTTTGGCCAAACTGGGAAATCACTGAGGAAATTATCCCTGGCACTAAAATAAATACACTCTCTGGCAGTGAGTCTATGCTGTCTCTCCCTGCCGAGGTGCATAGGATTGTTAGCAGAGGGTGCTGTGTCGGGATGCTGGCCTTTCTCCTGTCGTATCTCCCTGAACCGGTTTTCTATCCTGATGTTTAAGGAAATGAACTCATCCAAGGTTTCAGGTTCATCCTTTAAAGACTCAGAGAGCCCAAAACACATACACTTTGCAGCAATGAGGGATTCCAATCGACTTCCGCTGCCAAGACCCAGAAGTTGATGGAATACTCTGCGACACTGCGTTTCTACTGTCAGAGTGACAACAAAAACTGTGACATCAAATGCTCCCACATTGAATGACCGAAGACCAACCTAAATGTCTCGGTGAATGCCTGGTAAGTGTTTAATGTGGCTGAATTTGAGCTCCAGAAGGCTGTAGCCCAAGTGAGGTCCTCCCCCTGGAGCAGATTGGTGATGTATGCTATTTTTCTTTTGCCTGTCGAGGTTTATATCAGGCACTGAGAAAAAAAAAACTAGAGAGCATTGCATCAAATATGAGGCACGTGTTCACATTTCCTGAGAAGGTTTTTGGATGATAAATAACCGGTTTGTGTAATGCTGATGCTCGTGGTGAGCTGGTGGTACAGGAGTGGGTGGAGATGGTATGAGAGCGGAGGTGAGCTGGGACAACTGAGCTGTGAGTGCGGTGATTCTGGTGTCGGGCTGTGATACCTGTTGAGCTGAGGGCCTGTGTCTGCTCCCGCTGGATCCATGACGTGGTCAGTAACTTGTGTTATGTTTGAGGTGATGGAGCTGAAATAGGACCCAAATGTGGGATGCTGGGATGAAAAGCAAAGTGCAATTTGTTGGTGAAAAAGCTATACAGAGTTTTAGAATGTGCAAGTGGTCACGGAGGCAGGAGACAGAGACTGGACCAGAGCAGGTGCAGTGACAAGAGACTGGAGCCAGGTGGCCACCCACGGAGCTGACTGGAGACAGGATCATCAAAAGGAAAAGCACAAGTTCAGATCAGAAAGCTGAACAAATACAGTTAGAGCTCGACAAATAAAAGTAGAGAGGCCAGGTACCATGTAGTGACGACTGAGTTACTGGTGAGGGTGGAAAGGGTCAACCAGGGCTTAAAAGCAACTGCAGGAGATGGGAAGCAGATTTGGTAATCAGCTCCATAGCATGGTACCTGGAAACAACAGTAAGGGAGGGGGAGCAGAGCCGAGCACACACCAACACAACAGTGATTTGTCTACCGTCCAGATAAATTAGATTTAAAAAACAATGCCAAGCTGTGTCCCGGAGGGAATGTTTTGATGCTTAAATTAAAACTCATGTCTTGTGTCAGTTATGACCTTCTAAAGACTTTCATATGACCAGTGGCCCAACCAGGAAGTGGACTTAACACTCACAATGGAAATGAAGTGAAAACACTGAACTGAAGTTCTGCCACACATTGAAATTCTCGCTGACACTGACAGACACTTGAATACTCTGACTTTGAACTAACCAGTCTAACTTATTTATTTATTAATTTTATTGTTATTACAGTGGTCTCTCGTTTATCGCTGGAGTTACGTTCTAAAAATAACTCGCAATAAGCGAAATTCGTGAAGTAGTCAGCGCTATTTTTCGTAATTATTATAGATGTTTTAAGGCTGTAAAACCCCTCACTACACACTTTATACACTTTTCTCAAACAGGCATGAATATTTTCTCACTTTTCTCTCCTGTGTAAACACTCTGGTTTTTCTTCTGGGTGAGAAGATTATAAACAGACACATGCAGAACTTTCCCTTCGCTCACTGCCTCCAGAGGTACAGACGCGGGACCCGCAAACAATCCAAGTCCTCTCTAGGTGCTCTAGAGCTCTGTGGCTGTGGTCAACATCTGCATCAAAACAGCGAGCGTAGTCTCTGGACCTGTTGCCAGATTTGGCACAGCTCTGCACAGCAACAGGATGGCGGTGTGAGTGGTCCGCTGCTGTGTGTACCGAGCCCGCATACTCAGTAAGCGCATCGGAGGCAGTGAGAGCAATTGTGGTGCCGCGACTGGCCTGCCTGATAAGGACGCAGAACACAATGCGCTGTTAAAAAAAGCATGCAAAATTGCACTAAAAAAATCCACAAAACTGCGAGGCCGCAAACGGTTGACCCACGTTATAGCGAGGGACCACTGTATATGTTCTCAATATTTTGAGGCAGTGTTAACTTAGTGCCTCTCATTACTAGCCACCCCTGCATTTTTGCATCCATAATTCATTACTTCATTTTTAAGCAATACAGACATTCATTCACTTTGTATACCTGCTTATTCCAAACAAGTGTCATGGGGGGGTGAAGCCTATGTCAGTGGTCACAGGTCAGGGTTCACCCTAGACTGCTGCCACATGCAGGCAAATATATTCACACTGTCACCCATGGTCAATTTACACACACACACACACACACACACACACACACACACACACCACACACACACACACACACACACACACACACACACACACACACATACACACACATACATCATCATCATCATCAACAACTTATCCAAGATAGGGTCACGGGGGGCTGAAGCCTAGCCCAGCAGTCATAGGGCATGAGGCAGGGTACATCCTAGACATGATGCCAGTCTGACACAGGGCCACATACAGACAAACAAACACATTCACTCCTGCACACACACATACGAACAATTTAAAGTTTCCAATTCAGCAAACCTGCATGTCTTTGAAAGTGGAAGTAAGGTAGAGCACGTGGAGGGAACCCAGGGAAACACAGAGAGAACATACAAACTCCACACAGAAAGGACCAGGTGGGAAGCGATCCCACAACCTTCTTGTTTTCTGTGAGAAACAGTTTGAATGACTAAGTTGCCATGACTTCTGAAGTACACACAGCTGTGATGATTAGGTTTATACACACCTTGATCAACAACTTACAAACTCTATTTTTTCTCCAGCTGCACACATTTAGCTTTATTTACACATAATGTTTTTAATAACAGCTTTAATTCAGTTTTTATTCAATATATCAGATATTAATTTTTTTGTGTTCACAATAAATGGTTCTTTAAATAGAATAGAATAGTTCAGAGATTGATGGAACTCCATGTAAATGCTTCTGAATAACTAACTGGCATAATGTAAGGTAAACATGTAAAGCTGTGAAGTGTTGACATGAAACGTAAATCAGATGCCTTCTTGAATTTAACAGGTGGAAAACAAATCTCAAGAATTTAGTCAAGACGTCTGGGGCGGACTGTGTGCTGTTGTTACGCTGTGACGTTCTTCTAATCTCCACAAGGTTGTATTTGTTTCTTTTATTTCTGTTTAACAATTCTTTTAGTTTTTAAGTGCATCTACTGTGAATTTTAGGAGTGATTAGCGTTTCGCTAGCAGTTAGCTTGCTTTAGCGAGGTCACCTTTTTATTTAAATTGCTTTTTATTACTGTTACGACCAGTCGAATACTTCTGTTTGTTTTTTGGTGTAACTGCTGTGAATTGTAGCTCATTATTCTATTCCTGTGTGAATCTTAGTAGTTAGATTAGTAGCGAAATTTGAAATGGTGCAGAAACAGTCATTGTGTGGGTCAGAGGGTTTAAAAGTCCAGGATGTTATGTAACTGAGGGTGGAGAGGGGAGTGAGTTTAGCCTCCTAACAGTCTGCTGGATGAAGCTGTTGGCGAGTCTGGTGGTGCGAGAGTGCAGGGTACAGCATGTCTTCCCAGAGGGCAGGAGGGTTGAACAAATGGTGAGCGGGGCGGCTTGCATCACTGACAGTTGTGATCGCCCTGCAGGTGAGGCGGGTGGTGTATATGTCTTTCAGGGAGGGGAGTGGGGCACCAATGATCCTGCCGGCTGTGCTGACTATGTGCTGCAGGGCTTTCCTGTAGAGGTGGGCGGATCGATCCTAATATCGATAATATCGATACCAACGCTGGTATTGATTTTGAACGATCCTTGTGTAAAAAGATCAATACTCAAGCTTGTTTCTCTCCCGCACGCACTGACTGCTGTACACGCAGATTCATCAAAGTCTGCTCTCTCTCTGTAAGAGCAGCGCTGCGCTGTGTCACACAACACAGAGCAGTGCACCCTTGTATTGTGGTTTGTCAGCCCTCTACCTCAGGAGATTTTGTTTGAAGTTGTGTTGATTGTGATAATAAAGTATTTTGTTGTCACGTACAATGTTTGGCAAAATTCTATCCTAGGTCTTTTGGATCCTTTGGCTTTATGAAGCTTAAATATGAAAAAGTATCGGTATTGGTATTGATACCGGCGGTACTGGGCCTGAATTTACTTGGTATTGGATCAGTACCAAAATTCCTGGTATCGCCCACCTCTACTTTCCTGTTGTCGTCAGTGGAGCTCCGCCCCACACAGTGACACAGCTAGTGAGGATGCTGTCAATGGTGCCTCAGTAGAATGTGCTCATGATGGGTGGTGGAGCACTTGCCCACTTGAGTTTTCTTAGGGAGTAGAGGTGGTGGTCCAGGAGAGGTCTTCACTGATTTGTACCCCCAGGAATTTGGTGGTGCTCACTCTCTCCACAGCAGCCCCATTGATGGTCAGTGGCAGGTGTTAGGTGTGACCTCTCCGGAAGTCAACAACAATCTCCTTGGTCTTGCTAACGTTCAGCAGGAGGTTCTTGTTTGTGCAGGTTGACCTCCTTCCTTGGGGGGCCCCTGTGCTCAGTGTGATGCTGCTTGAGATGTTGCCAGCACATACTACCTGACGCCTCTGAGTAAGGAAGTCCAGAAGTCAGTTGAAGTGGGAGGTGTTGAGTCCCAGTTTATCCAGTTTGCAAATGAGTTGTTGTGTGTTGAATGCAGAAGTGAAGTCTATGAACAGCATTCTCACATACGAGTCTTTTTTGTCCAGGTGTGTGAGGGCTGGGTGGAGGGCAGAGCAGATTGCATCCTCTGTAGGTTGTTTGGCTCAGTATGCAAACTGGAAGGGGTCCAGGGGAGAGTGGATTTGATGTGTGCCATGACAAGCCGTTCCAAGCAGTTCATGATGATGGGTGTCAATGCCACAGAATGGAGTCACTGAAACAGGATAGAGCAGATTTCTTCTGCACAGGTATGATGGTGGCAGCTTTGAAACATGCTTCAGGGAGGTGTTAAAGACGTCTGTGAAGACATCCTTAAGCTCCTCTGTGCAGTCCTTCAGCACGCGACCAGGGATGTTGTCTGGACCTGTTGCCTTGTGGGTGTTGATAGCAGCAAGTGTCCTCTTCACACTGGCGGCAGAGGGGCAGAGGGTGTGGTCGTGGGGAGGAGTCTTCTGTGGGCGTGTGATGTTTTGTGCTTCAAAGCGTGCAAAAAAGTGATTTAAGATGTTAAGCAGAGGGATGTTGCTCTCGCAGCTCTGTGGCACGGGCTTATAGTCCGTGATGGCCTGAATGCTGTATGCGTCCTTGCTGTCTTTGAAGTGGGTGGTTATCTTCTGAGTGTTGTCCTGTTTTGCTTTCTTGATGCCACAGGACAGGTTCACTCTCAATGTTCTGAAGCCAGATTCATCCCCGACTCTGAAGGCTTTGTCTCCGGCCCTCAGCAGCCTGAGGATGTCACCTGTCAACCCATGGCTTCCAGTTAGAGTGATGATGTTTTTTTTGTGGGTCACATCATCAATGTACTTGGTGATGGAAGAGGTTAGAGTGTCTGTGTGCTCCTCTGTGTCTGTCTGGTTGTTGTAAGTGGCTGCCTGCTTAAACATTCTGCAGTCTGTGTGTTGAAGCAGTGTTGAAGAGCAGAGCAGGCTCCCTCTGGCCACGCTCTCACCAGGGGAGGTGATGGTCTAGTGGTTGTGTTGGGCTTGAGTCCAGAAGATCATGGATTCAAATCCCCGCCTGACTGGAAAATCACTAAGGGCCCTTGGGCAAGGCCTTTAATCCCCTAGTTGCTCCCGGTGTGTAGTGAGCATCTTGTATGGCAGCACCCTGACATCGGGGGTTTGGTGATTTTCACTCTCTGTCTGTATGCCGCCATTAGCATAACAGTGATGTGATCAGACGCTCGTTGTCATACCCACTGTCAAGTCATGTCATCATGAATGTTTCATGGTGATTTTGTTTAAAGTGTCAAGGTCGACATTCGCTTTGTGTTTCTTTTGTTGGTTTCGGGTTTGTTTCTTTCCTTCGTGTAGTCTGGACTCGAAGGCTTTTCGGTGATGGGAGAAGTGCAGGCTCATCCATCCACCTTTTCTCAACGATTTGCGACTGTGTGACTTTTTTTACTTCGTTCAGTTGTCGTCGTGTGCTGTGTGAACAGCCCTTAAAAGAAAGTCAGATATGTGAACTATGTGTTGGTCTGGTGAATCGATATCTGCCTCCTCAGTCTAACTCTTTAATGTCAAACCTGTGCCGGGCTGCACACTGCTTCCTTTATCCGATAAAATGACCTCCATCTGATTATCTCTGTCTGTCTGTTGGATGTTATGGTCCACACAGCAGACGTTGTTAGTGAACACACTCAGGAGGCTGTTTCTCTAATTACAACACTCAACCCAACCAACATTCAACTATCACTGCACAAATGCTGCCAACTGTCACCCCATCCACCATCCGGCCACCATCTTTCAGCAAACAAAACCACTTGTAAACAGCTCTCACCAATTCCCCACATGCTGCTTTTCAGATCTCATGTGCAAAAATCACAAACCATGTTTTCAACACAACACAACCCCCCCTCATATAAATGCACACCCTCGCACACATGCACATGGACTGAAAGCAATGCCAGCACACACACACTGGCAAAATCTTCCAAGCGGCTCCGCAGATCCTATTTCTTCCTCCCATGGAGGAGCTGCAGCTCATTTTCAGGCTGAGGAAAAGCACATTGAGGACAGAAACGAATGATGTGTAGTTGGTAAGTGGGGCAGAATACTCTATTTGTGTTCTATAATATAGTGTGTGCAGCTGGATAATGGAGGCTGATTCAGTCCGTGCCTTGTGATAACATTCTTCCTGCAGGATCATTGCACAAATACACCAATGAACCATTAAACCCACTGTGTCAAATCTCACAAAAGTGTTACCATCACAAACACTGTGAACCTAAACTATATACGGTGGCATCTGGAAGTGTTCACAACATTTCACTTTTTCACATTTTGTTATGTTAAAGCCTTATTGCAAAATGCAGTAAATTCATTTTCCCCTCAAAGTTCTACTCACAACACCCCATAATGACAACATGAAAAAAATGTATTTTTTTGCCTATTTATCAAAAATAATAATAATAAAAAAACTAAGAAATCATGTGTACATAAGTATTCACACCCTTTGCTCAGTACTTTGTTGATGCACCTTTGGCAGCAATGGTGCAGCGCAGCCTCGTTTGAAGTGCTGCATGATATCACAGGATTTGACCACTCCCAGGGACAGCCTGCCATTGGCAAACACAACCTTCACATCACATGGAAAGATGGTGTACACTGTTGGAATAAATTGTACTTCATGCACGTGAAGTACAAATGTACAATGTTCAATGCAGGGTAGCACAGTGGCTTAGTGGTTAGCACTGTTGCCTCACAGCGAGAAGGTCATGGGAAGGTCATGGGTTCAGTTCCCACCTGTGGTCTTTCTGTGTGGAGTTTGCATGTTGTCCCCATGTTTGCGTGGGTTTCCTCTGGGTGCTCCGGTTTCCTTCCACATCCCAAAACATGCAGGTGGATTGGAATCTTTAGATTGTCCATGGGTGTGCGAGTGGGTGTGAATGTGTTTGTTTGTCTGTTTGTGTCCCTGCAACAGACTAGCGTCTTGTCCTGGGCGTACCACACCTCGCACTCTATGACTGCTGGGATAGGCTCCAGCTCCCCGCGACCTTGATTGACGAAGCGGGTTGAAGATGAGTGAGTGAGTGTGTTCAGTGCAGTAAAACATGGTCCTAACTATCTATTTTTTCTCTCCATCACTCTATGGTCGAGGCTGCAGATTGGACTACAAGCTATTGCACGGTGCCTGGCTGGTTGGTCCACGTGACGGAGGAACACGCTGTAATGTTACGGGAGGATGCTTCCACATCATAAACTGAACAGCATGCAGCCACTTTTAGCTTTGCAATAACTAAAATAGAAACAAACGAATGATTTGATAGTGTAGGCTGTCCACAGACATGGACTGTGCCGAGGAACATCTGAGTGATTTGAGCTCATAAACGTAATGCACATCCCCTTGCAGGAGACTTCATGAATATGCTGAGAGAGCCAGAGTGGCTGTCTGGCACCGGGTCAGATCTGATTTGCATATTGTTTATGGCCACTAGTTTAATTTAAAGCAGACATTTGAGCCTGTGATAATGCCAGGCTTATCTGCAGAGTTGGTAAAGTGTCTGCGAGAGTAAACTTCTCAAAGTGATATGCTCCAGCAGGCTGACAAGGAGCAGAGGCCGTGTTGCATTCAGCGTGCTGTGCTGAGTGAAAAATGCTGAGCAAACGGAGAGTGCAGTGTCTGGAAACATGTAATCACTTAAAACCTTATCATGCGTCTTTGTGGTCGCATAAACATCAGCACATCACCACACACACAACACACCCACACATACACACCGACACACACACAGACGCACTGCCCCTTTTTTAACACCTGGGATAGAATGTCTAAATGTACTTTTTTATTATGTTAAGTTTTAGCCTGTTTGTTTGTCTCTTTGTTTGTGAACAGCCTGGAGCTCATATATTTCATATATTCATATTCTGATAGGCAACAGCTCATTCAATTTTCAAAGTCAAAGGACAAATTCTGGAAAATTGCAAAATTGGAAAAATATTTTTCACCCTGTACAAATTTTCAAAAATGTGTAACTGTGAAAAACATTAAATGTATTTCATATTTGAGAGTGTTATGTAGGATGGTATCCTTTATTGACTGACAAAGTTTGATCCGGATCTGATCCAGATTACAGATTTTGTGGCCATTTAAATTTAACACTGAAACCCCATTTACTGTATATTTTCATTATATCTGAAACAAACCTAACCCTACCACCTGACAAAGTTTGATCCGGATCTGATCCAGATTGAATATTTTGTGGACATTAGAATTTAATGTTGAAAAGCCCATGTGGTGAACATTTTGCTTTATATCTCAAACAAAAGTGCCTCGGTCACTCTCCATTTTTGACAATGAGGTAGTAAACAGATCCTCTCAATGAATAGACCAAGTTTGATCTGAATCTAATCCATATTGCAGATTTAGAGGATATTTAATATTAACATTGAATAGCCCTTTTGATTTATATTTTGCATTGTATTTTAGCTTCTCAAAAGCAATTTCTAAAGGGACTTTGACCTTGAATTTTTTTCCAGGTAAAATCCATGGAATTGGAAACTAGTGTTGGCGGAGGTGTGTACTCTACGAGCACGGTGCTTTAGTTTATTTTAGGCTATCTTAAATTTCCAAGCAGTACTTGATAGCTTCCTAATAACTTTGTAAAAATCATTTTCAAAGGTTCCTGAAAGAAAACTTCAGCAGTTTTTACATTTTGAAATTTCACAAGTAATTTCAGTTCGGTTACTGTCACTGATACACCCTGAGAGAATGCAGGTTTTGTTCTGACTGATGACATTAGCAGCTGATTATACAAATAATGTTTATGAGTTCAATGGTACGAATATTTCAAGAGGCGAAAGATGGAATGTTCCATTCAAAGAGGCGAGGCCAACTTTCACCTAATTAAATATTTGTTCCATTGAAAGAATGAAAAAACATTCATTATTTGTTTTATAAAATGGCTAAAATAGATCCTTGTCATTTGATATTAATTTCTAAACAACAGAAAAGGAACTTACATTTTGGTGTGGTGCTTTGACATCAACAATCCAACATGAACTTAAAACAGAAGTCCAAACAGTGAGGTAGTTCAAAAATAATTCTGACAATGTAGTCCATGATGCCGTGCACTGACTTAGTGTACGTCCAAAAAAAAAAAAAACTTTGTGTACTTCCTCAGTCCAGCAAAAAAGCGCACCAGAAATTTGTCCAAGTTTTCATCCATCCTTCATCCTCTTCATCCTAACAGCTCTTCATGCCTCCAGACGGCATCCAGCATAGTGGATTAGTTTGTGTGTCTGTGCATGTGTGTTAGAAGAACTAGCACCATCAGGTAGCTCATTCAAATCATTGTATGTCAGCAAAACAAACTCCGCCATGTTTAGCTAAACGGCGCCCCCACTACTATGTGCTTGGGCAGGGTTCATAGCGTGCAATGGTACAAAATGTATGGAACGAAATTGCACAGCAAAATGTGACGCAACACAAATGGGATGAATAATCCATGTCACATGACCTACAAAGCACCAATCAAGTGACAAGGATCCATTCAGCCATTATATAAAACTGATTAACTCCTCCCCTCTAAACCACAAAAACACTGAGCCGATGGGCAAGCGTGCATGCAGGAACACAGTGCGAAAAAATTGCACAAAACCTGCACTTTCCAAAAGCCAGAATTGCCAGCCAGAAACTTGATCACTGCACTACAGTTGCTGGCCTGTAATAGGTGTGGACCTGAAATCAACAAGGACATGGAGGAGGTGCACTGTGTCCGGCCACTGCATCCTGGTACAAAGGTGAAAGATGATTTATATATTTTCATGTGAGGACAGCAGCCAGAGACACACGCCTCACGGAGGAATGTTGTAAGTTCATGTCCTTCCAGACATGGAACGTGTCCTCCAGCTGGGACATCCAGGAGCAGAGATCTTTACAGCCATGGCTGTGAGCAGACACCCCCCCCCCCATGCATTCAGTGCCCAGACCAACGTGTCACTCTCTGTGTTATGTGGTCATTTATTTTTGTTATTTGTTAATTGCATTTGTAGGTATTGTCATAGTTATTTATATAACTGTCCTGACGGTGGTTTCTGTGTTTCTAATGTGTGCACAGTGTATTGCGATCAGCTGACAGGCCCCTCCCCGTGCTGTGTGCGATCAGATCTTGATGTCTGGCCCCCATGTAATCAGATCTGTACATACATAAAAGCATGCATTTTATACAAGTGTGCTCCCCCCCCGGCACGCCAGATGTGTTGGGGGGAGTGGGGCATGACACACACATTTGTGCGAGACACATGCCCCACATGTGTGTGGCTTTCTGCAAAGCCATACTCGTGGGGGCACTTAGACAAATGTTGCATCCAGCTCCACAGTGATCATCTGCTGACTGTTGTCATGTAAACAGCGCGAATGGCCACACATTTTCGATGTGCCATGCAAGCAGTGTTAGATGTTCATGTGTGTCAGCTGGAATTTGGCCAACATCTGCCGCGAGAGGGTTCGATGGACTCTCACAGGGCACACTCTGTCTTTCAGCCACTGGTGTACGCAAATAGATGTAGCAACAGGTGTATGAGGTGTACAAGGCAGCTACGATTTACAGGTATTGCATACGATTCCTGCTTCATGTGCACTTCATGCACAATTTGGACCAAATTCACACTATGTGTGAACCCACCCCGAAGCGAACATTTGTGAACATCAATCAAACGTTCATAGAATGTTTGTTTACTGTTCAGCAAGTTTGCAAACGTTCATATAATGTTTGCTTACGTTTGTCTAATGTTTGCATGGAAGCAAACAGACAAACATGTAAGCAAACATTTGCAAAAATCAATCAAATGTTTATAGAATGTATGCTTAATGTTCAGTGTAATGTTCACATAATGTTCACGTTGTATGTGTAAAGCTTGCCTCTAAATAAAAGTATATATTCTAAAATTACAGGAAAACATTAAATATCATTTACGGCATACAGAAAGTTAATGTTGGACTCCATTTAAATTATGTGTGCAAACATAGGTAGAATGAACAATAGGAAATAATTTAAACACTCTGGTTACCATGGTAACCAAGAATTTGTCGATTTATGATTTATTCAGGTCTACTGAATATGTAATTTCAAGATTACTGCGGTAAATTGACAGAGCTAACTCAGAAACATGTCTTGGGGCAACTTGGGGAATATTAATTTTTGCTAAATAATTTACATCACTACAGACTGTGATTGTCAGCTACCAAAAATATGTTTTTTATGGAAACAGATTGCAATGGCAGCTTATTATCCAGACGTCCCACAGACCTGATTTACATACATTTTGCCAAATTTTATAAAAGCATAATATATTTAACATTTTTGTAAATATGGAAAAATACATTAAAGTTATTAAAAACTGATTCACAAAATAATGTTTTCAACATGCATGAGCAGGAAACATTGACATTTAAATAAAACAGCTCATAGACAAATAATATTTTTTACGGGTCACTTCACAACTTGCAGTTCAAACATTATCAGACATGTTTTAAACAAACATGCTGAACATGAGACGAACAGTCACATGTTACAGTAGAACATCAACTAGATGTCACATTTCCAGAATGAACATTTGTCCAGGGTTTACTGTTTCACTCAGGCCTCATTTGAGGATGACTTCATGTCACAGTCGAACAGTGTTTGGTGGGAATTGTTACCATAATAACATATTTCTTCCTTTGTGATTCCTTTAATATCAGCTGCTTAATTCATGTTTGCAGTGAGGCATGAGATTATAATTATCCAGGGTAAAACATGTACATTGTACACAATATATGAGGTCTGTTAGAAAAGTATCCGACCTTTTTATTTTTTTCAAAAACCTGATGGATTTGAATCACGTGTGCTTGCATGAGCAAACCTTGAACCTTTGTGTGCATGTGTGATTTTTTTCACGCCTGTCGGTTGCGTCATTTGCTTGTAAGCAGCCTTTGTGTGAGGATGGGTGGAGTATCTCATCGTTTTTTCTTTGCAAGGAAATGGTGGAACGACTGGAGCAGCGCAACTGCATCAAATTTTGCCAGAAACTGGGCGACAGCCAGGTGGAAACCATTCGGATTATTCAGATGGCTTTCGGTGACGATCCTCTGGGCATCACACAGATTAAGGAGCGGTACAACCGGTTTAAAGACGGCCGCACAACGGTGGAGAGCGAGCCGCGCTCCGATCGGCATCAACACGCTGAAATGGCCAGATCATTTCCAAAGTGAACACTGTGGTGATGTGGGACCGTGTGACTATCTGAGAAATTGCGGAAGAGGTGGACATCAGCACTTTATCGGCACATTCCACTGTGAAGATTTTGCCATGAAAAGAGTGGCGGCGAAATTCATCGGCACGAAGCTGATGGCGCAGCAACAGCGTCTCTGTGATGAAGTCTCACAGGACATGTTGTAACATGCCCAGCTCGTCAACCATTCGGAAGATTCAGACGGCTTTCGGTGGCTTTTCAGTCGTGCGACTATCCGAGAAATTGTGGACAAGCTGGACATGTCAGGGCATGTTACAACATGTCCTGTGAGGCTTCAACACGGAGGCGCTTTTGCTGCAAGGTGTTGATGCAATTAAAGTTTAAGTAATGTCAGTGCACAGAAAGAAACTTTATGAAGATAAGTTTATGATAATATTTTTGGATTATTGCTTGCTTCCCCCCCCCAACAGCAACCATGCCTGCTGCTGTAAGAGTTGTTAAATCAGTGAATCCTCCATCTGACCAGTGGGTTGAGTGTGTGCCTGCAGTTGATTCACATCAGCCCGATCCTTATCCAGAGGTTTGTACTACACTCAACAAAAATATAAACGCAACACTTTTGGTTTTGCTCCCATTTTGTATGAGATGAACTCAAAGATCTAAAACTTTTTCCACATACACAATATCACCATTTCCCTCAAATATTGTTCACAAACCAGTCTAAATCTGTGATAGTGACCACTTCTCCTCTACTGAGATAATCCATCCCACCTCACAGGTGTGCCATATCAAGATGCTGATTAGACACCATGATTAGTGCACAGGTGTGCCTTAGACTGCCCACAATAAAAGGCCACTCTGAAAGGTGCAGTTTTGTTTTATTGGGGGGGATACCAGTCAGTATCTGGTGTGACCACCATTTGCCTCATGCAGTGCAACACATCTCCTTCGCATAGTGTTGATCAGGTTGTCAATTGTGGCCTGTGGAATGTTGGTCCACTCCTCTTCAATGGCTGTGCGAAGTTGCTGGATATTGGCAGGAACTGGTACACGCTGTCGTATACGCCGGTCCAGAGCATCCCAAACATGCTCAATGGGTGACATGTCCGGTGAGTATGCCGGCCATGCAAGAACTGGGACATTTTCAGCTTCCAAGAATTGTGTACAGATCCTTGCAACATGGGGCCGTGCATTATCCTGCTGCAACATGAGGTGATGTTCTTGGATGTTGGCACAACAATGGGCCTCAGGATCTCGTCACGGTATCTCTGTGCATTCAAAATGCCATCAATAAAATGCACCTGTGTTCTTCATCCATAACAGACGCCTGCCCATACCATAACCCCACCGCCACCATGGGCCACTCAATCCACAACATTGACATCAGAAAACCGCTCACCCACACGATGCCACACACGCTGTCTGCCATCTGCCCTGAAGAGTGTGAACCGGGATTCATCAGTGAAGAGAACACCTCTCCAATGTGCCAAATGCCAGCGAATGTGAGCATTTGCCCACTCAAGTCGGTTACGACGACGAACTGGAGTCAGGTCAAGACCCCGATGAGGACGACGAGCATGCAGATGAGCTTCCCTGAGACGGTTTCTGACAGTTTCTGCAGATATTCTTTGGTTATGCAAACCGATTGTTTCAGCAGCTGTCCGAGTGGCTGGTCTCAGACGATCTTGGAGGTGAACATGCTGGATGTGGAGGTCCTGGGCTGGTGTGGTTACACGTGGTCTGCGGTTGTGAGGCTGGTTGGATGTACTGCCAAATTCTCTGAAACACCTTTGGAGATGGCTTATGGTAGAGAAATGAACATTCAATACACGAGCAACAGCTCTGGTTGACATTCCTGCTGTCAGCATGCCAATTGCACGCTCCCTCAAATCTTGCAACATCTGTGGCATTGTGCTGTGTGATAAAACTGCACCTTTCAGAGTGGCCTTTTATTGTGGGCAGTCTAAGGCACACCTGTGCACTAATCATGGTGTCTAATCAGCATCTTGATATGGCACACCTGTGAGGTGGGATGGATTATCTCAGCAAAGGAGAAGTGCTCACTATCACAGATTTAGACTGGTTTGTGAACAATATTTGAGGGAAATGGTGATATTGTGTATGTGGAAAAAGTTTTAGATCTTTGAGTTCATCTCATACAAAATGGGAGCAAAACCAAAAGTGTTGCGTTTATATTTTTGTTGAGTGTATAATAAACAACTATTTTAACACTTTATAAAGGTTGTTTGAGGTCTTGTTTAAAATATGTACAAAAATAAATGTTTAAAAATAAACACAAATGCACATTTTGAATAATATATACAAAATGGTCTATGCGTTTTGTTTGTCTTTATGTTACATCTCAAAGCAATTTCTGTCTGCTATTACACAAAGGCTTACAACACAAACTTTTTATTTCCATGGAGTTTGACTCTCTCTTGGAATGTATTCCTGCAGTGTAAACAGCCTCTCCTCAGACTCAGAGGCTCTCGTCACACACCCCCATTCAATTCATATGCGTAAACGGCACTTTACTAGTGAGAGCGAGAGAGGCTTATTCAGCAGTTCCTGGCCAAGTAGTGAGTTATTTCTCCCAGTGACAAAGATTGTCACTGGGAGAACTTAGACCGCGTGAGGTTGTATGAGGCCTTCTTGCTCTGATCACCTTCATTCATATGCGCAACGCGGCACTTTTATGCATGGAGCAAGCAGCAAGGGGGCACTTCAAACAGCATTCACATGCCAGAGAGTAACACATTTCTTCTAGAAATGATCTTTGAGATACCATGTGAGACTGCTCTGCCCTATGATTGGATATTGGAAAACCATGTGACGGTGAACCAATTTCGATTGGACACACATTGGGCACGTCATCACACAGCTTCTATGAGGAGTACAAAAATGGTGAACGGCTGACTCGAAAGTCTGCGGAGTTAACATTTCAGAAAAAAGTATGTTTCTATCTCATATCATTAAAACATTATTTATAATTTAGTAAAACTTAGTCTCAGCCGTCGTGTACGACGGCATTGGCCCCAGAGGGTTAATCTGTGTTCACGTTTGTTTCAGTGTCTTTCATTTGGAAGCTTTCTTTCACAACCATGATCCAAATTCTTTATATCGTTTATTTTGTCGTCCTTTGTAATATAATTAAATGTATTTATTTTTAATTCCATTTTGGTAAAATATTTGAAGGTTCTTTCATAAAAAAATCCATTCAGCTTTTATTTTGTTACATTTTTTGTTTCAGTTTTAAAAAGGCTGAACACAGTTAAAAGAAAAAAAAACTTTTAAAAAATCCTTTCTTTTTACTCCCTCCCCCAGAAAAAAAAACAAAGAACAAACAAACAAAAAAACTTTTCAAAGCTCAACAACGGAAAAGGCAATCTTTTGTTTTCAGTGTTGGATGTCTTGAGGTCAGCTGAGGGGATGATTTATTTATTTATTATTTTACGCCTTGGCCTTGCTATGCATTGACTTTTTTCCTCGTCTACATATATAGCAATGGGAAAAGCAACACTGGCAGATATATATTTATATACATAAATACACATATATGCAATTTGTTCTTGCAAGACAGATAGTATGCAGTGCATAAATGAATAGCGCCGCATCAAATTTTGCCAGAAATTGGGCGACAGCCAGGTGGAAACCATTCGGAAGATTCAGACGGCTTTCGGTGACGATGCTATGGGCATCACACAGATTAAGGAGCGGTACAACTGGTTTAAAGACGTCCGCACAACGGTGGAGAGTGAGCCACGCTCTGGTCGGCCATCAACATGCTGAAATGACCAGATCATTTCCAAAGTGAACGTTGTGGTGATGCGGAACCGTCGTGTGACTGTCCAAGAAATTGTGGAAGAGGTGGACATCAGCACTTTTTCGGTACATTTTGGCCATGAAAAGAGTGGCAGTGAAATTCATGCTGCTGCTAACGGTGGAGCAAAAGTGCCTCCGTGTTGAAGTCTCACAGGACATGCTGTGACATGCCCACCTCTTCCACAATTTCTCGGATAGTCACACGACTGAAAAGTCACCGAAAGCCGTCTGAATCTTCCGAATGGTTTCCACCTTGCTGACGCTCAGTTTCTGGCAAAATTTGATGCGGCACTGCTCCAGTCGTTACATCTTTTTCCTTGAAATCAAAATCCGCCAAGCGCACTGCACACGTCCCACACAAAGGCTGCTTACCAGCAAATGATGCAATCAACAGGTGTGAAAAAGTTCACGCATGCACACGAAAGTGATTCAAATCCATCAGGTTTTTGCAAAAAATAAAAAGGTCTGATACTTTTCTAACAGACCTCGTATATTATACAACCCCTGGCAATAATTATGGAATCACCGGCCTCGGAGGATGTTCATTCAATTGTTTAATTTTGTAGGAAAAAAGCAGATCACAGACATGACACAAAACTAAAGTCATTTCAAATGGCAACTTTCTGGCTTTAAGAAACACTATAAGAAATCAGAAAAAAAAATTGTGGCAGTCAGTAACAGTTACTTTTTTAGACCAAGCAGAGGGAAAAAAAATATGGAATCACTCAATTCTGTGGAATAAATTATGGAATCACCCTGTAAATTTCCATCCCCAAAGCTAACACCTGCATCAAATCATATCTGCTCATTAGTCTGCATCTAAAAAGGAGTGATCACACCTTGGAGAGCTGTTGCACCAAGTGGACTGACATGAATCATGGCTCCAACACAAGAGATGTCAATTGAAACAAAGGAGAGGATTATCAAACTCTTAAAAGAGGGTAAATCATCACACAATGTTGCAAAAGATGTTGGTTGTTCACAGTCAGCTGTGTCTAAACTCTGGACGAAATACAAACAACATGGGAAGGTTGTTAAAGGCAAACATACTGGTAGACCAAGGAAGACATCAAAGCATCAAGACAGAACACTTAAAGCAATATGTCTCAAAAATTGAAAATGCACAACAAAACAAATGAGAAACGAATGGGAGGAAACTGGAGTCAACGTCTGTGACCGAACTGTAAGAAACCGCCTAAAGGAAATGGGATTTACATACAGAAAAGCTAAACGAAAGCCATCATTAACACCTAAACAGAAAAAAAAACAAGGTTACAATGGGCTAAGGAAAAGCAATCTTGGACTGTGGATGACTGGATGAAAGTCATATTCAGTGATGAATCTCGAATCTGCATTGGGCAAGGTAATGATGCTGGAACGTTTGTTTGCTGCCGTTCCAATGAGATTTATAAAGATGACTGCCTGAAGAGAACATGTAAATTTCCACAGTCATTGATGATATGGGGCTGCAGGTAAAGGCACTGGGGAGATGGCTGTCATTACATCATCAATAAATGCACAAGTTTACATTTATATTTTGGACACTTTTCTTATCCCATCAATTGAAAGGATGTTTGGGGATGATGAAATCATTTTTCAAGATGATAATGCATCTTGCCATAGAGCAAAAACTGTGAAAACATTCCTTGCAAAAAGACACATAGGGTCAATGTCATGGCCTGCAAATAGTCCGGAGAAAATGGTCCATGACAAGGCTCCAACCTGCAAAGCTGATCTGGCAACAGCAATCAGAGAAAGTTGGAGCCAGATTGATGAAGAGTACTGTTTGTCACTCATTAAGTCCATGTCTCAGAGACTGCAAGCTGTTATAAAAGCCAGAGGTGGTGCAACACAATACCAGTGATGTCTTGGAGCGTTCTTTTGTTTTTCATGATTCCATACTTTTTTCCTCAGAATTGAGTGATTCCATATTTTTTTCCCTCTGCTTGGTCTAAAAAAGTAACCATTACTGACTGCCACAATTTTTTTTCCTGATTTCTTATAGTATTTGTTAAGTCCAGAAAGTTGCCATTTGAAATGACTTTAGTTTTGTGTCCTGTCTGTGATCTGCTTTTTTCTACAAAATTAAACAACTGAATGAACATCCTCCGAGGCCGGTGATTCCATAATTTTTGCCAGGGGTTGTATTCCAATTCTAAGGTGGAACTATGCCAGTATACAAAGATATATCTAAATATCTAAAAAAGGAAGAGTAAAAGAGGAGAGTAGAAAAGAGTAGAGTAGAGCCACTTAGGTGCCTGGTCTTGAGAACCAGGGATGGTCAGGAGCCATACGGTCGACCTCATGCAACAGACGGGAATGTGTCTAGGATGCAGGGCCCCAGGAGAAAGAAGGAGAAAAAGCACAGTAGAAGGGCACAGGGACAACGAAGGGCACCCACCAGAGCCACAGGGGTTGCCTGACGAACCACCAGGGGAATGGCCCAGGCGACTCCAGAATGCACCCCCACATGTCCCCATGGAGGGAAGCAACCCCATACACCAGGGGAAGCACATAGGGTGCCGGCATAGGCCCACCAAAGGGGACGCCCTAGAACGACACCACATGGGCCATGGCCCCCAAAGGTAGGATCGAGCTGCAGCAAGAACGAGGGGCCAAGCAACCAGCATGAAGGAACACAAGGCCCGGGCAGGGACCACTGAGCCCAGTAAGGGTGGGATCCGGCCCCCAGACAAGGGGACCAAACCCCCAAAACAGGAAGCACATGAGAATCCCCCAACACAGCCAGCAGTACTCCCCTAAGCCCCCCCCCAATGTGTAGGACTAAGTGTGTGCATTAAAATGGCAGGGCAGGAGTGGCAGAGAGGCTGCAGTGCACAGCTTTGCCACAGACTGCCCTGCAAACCCATTGCCAACACCTGACCGCAATCCTAAATGAACCCTATAATGTGCTACTTAAAACCCAATATAATGTGCGTGCAAGTACTGAGCTCGTGAAGTGCATTAAAATCATGCGACGTGAGGCCTAACCCCAAGCAGCCGGCAAAAGGGAGAGGCATGGTGCAGGGAGTGGGCTGCACACTGCCCCCACTGGACACCATGGCCCACCCCAAGACCCAAGGGAGGTGCCAGGGCAACCACAAGATGGGGAAGAGGCGGGCAGTCCCAGAGGCGCACCGGAAGCTCAGGGGTAGAACAAACCAACGGGCAACAGGAGAAGGATGAGTCACCCTGCGGGGCAGTCCCTCAAACAGGGAAGGCGTGAGATGAGACCCAAGAGCAGCAGGGGCAACTGAGGAGCTAGAGGGAGACAGGCAGGCCCCACAAACCCGGAGGGAGAGACAGGGGCATGGAGTGCCACATATGTGCCGAGCTCCAGGGAGAGGCACCACCCCCCACCCAGGCACCATATACCAGCCCTCCCACAGCAGAGCAGACAAAACCCCCACACAAGAAGAACCTATGGCTGCCCAATTACTTGACCCCACCACCCCCACCCCCCAACAGGACTAGCAGCCCCACAGCACAGCTCTGGGCCCCCCCCACGCAGGCCGACCCACCGCCCAGCACCCCCCCCAGGCATGGAGGTGCACCCACGCTCCGCAAGGGAGGAGTCGGAAGGGTGTGCGGGCCAGCACCTGACTCGCTCCTCCAGAAGCCTGCAGAGTGACCAGGCAGCACCGGAAAGCAACACCCCCCCCCAGACCCTCAAGGCCCCATCCCGGATCTGCAAGCAAACCCGGGACCCCACTGCCTGAACAGCCAAACCATCCCCACATGCATCAGGCCGCACAGCCCCACCAATGCAAACATTTTCAAGAAAGAACACATAACGTCATTCTCTGTCAACAAGCGTACCACAATGAGCTGCAACCTGGATCTGTAGCACAAGAGAGAAGAGTTAGTAGGTCAACAATAACAGAAATAAGTCATAATCTAATATTAATATGGTACATTAACAGGTGCAAGAGTGGCATTCCCAAACAGGCAAAAATCAGACCTCCAAATTCCAATTCAAATTTGAGTTGATAATGTTTCATGAATGTTTCCATTGATATATATTCGAAAAGGAGGTTTGACCAGTGGTTAATATTGATTGATTGTTTATCATTGCAGTTCAGCAAAATTGTTTTTTTTTGTTTGTTTGGTTGGTTTTTTTTGGCGATAATCAGTGCTCCATGTATAGTTTTAGATTGTTTAGTTGGCAGTTCAATGACTGTTGTGTCTCCAGTAAGTCCCTTCAGCTGCTCCGTTGTTTGCACTCAGGGTTGCCACAGCAAATCCAAGGTGGATCTGCATGTTGAATTGGCACAGGTTTTATGCCTGATGCCCTTCCTGATGCAACTCCATGTCTCCAAGTAAGCATAAATTAGGAGATAAGGGGATTATGTATCCTGAGATGGAGGACAATGTTTCATTGACTTTTGACCAAAAACACTGGACAGGTGAGCAGAGCCAAAGGGCATGAAACTAGGTATCAGTGGTGTTTATCTTACACTGTGAGCTATGAAGAATTTTGTATTGGATGAGTTGTAAGTTGGTATTTTTTGTCATTGAAAAAGTGTTTTTACAGATCTGTGTCCAGTGGTCAGGGTCTCTACTGCCACCTACTGACCAGTAATGTTCATGGCAGTATTTGCCCTAACTACTAATCGTCTGGGCACCAGATCTGTTTTGACCCCGTTATATTCAGACAGTTATCAAATCAACTTTTGGCTTTTGGCTTATGTTTTTTTTTTTTTAACAATAAAAAAATGGCATATTTTACAAAAACACAGACAGACCTCACATTAACATGTGGTTTTACATAGAATGAATGAGTCAACCAATCCGTGTTAGCAGAGGCTCATTTACTCATAATCCTTTGGACATCTGTCTGTGTTTGCTACAAACCTTCAGAATTAGTGCATTATTTAAATTAAAAGATATATGTTATATTTTAATTGTACAAATGACAGATTGATATTAATGGAGTTATTCTATCTGTATTCATTTTTTTTACACTTCAAAACCATAAGTCAGTACTGCTTTATTTTCCAAGACCTCTGCCTCATGGCAACATTGCTACTGCGTAGAGAGCTGAGCTTTGCGGCTGTTCACAGCTATTTCACTGCTCGAAGCTATGTAGCAAATAGGAGCTTCCAGCAGGGGGCAGGGCACTCAAAGACAGAAGTGCTGACTCGTTTGGGTCTGGGGTCATCTTTAACGCTACCAGACACGATTCAGCTTGTTAGTTGCAAGTGTACCAGGAACAATACTGAAAGTTATCGCTCAGCTGTAGCTTTCGATAATTTTTTTGGGTGGTTTATCAGTTTACTCCATAAAAGGTCACTTTTCAGTTAGCTGATTATCTGTTATCGAAACTAACTGTTTGCTTAGCTGTGCCCACCACTGGGTAAATGTAAAGCAGTGTCCATGCATGATATTAACTTATATACATCAAAGTTTTCTTTATTGGGAGGAGGTTCTTGATGCCTGTCACTAATGTGGGTGGTTGTGGTGGGCACTGACAGGTCTGAAAGTCTGGTCATCACTGCATACTTTACTTGATGGTAATGAATAAAATTTCCTCCTATAATTCCAAACCTCTGCATCAAGTTATTAAATGACAAGAACATGTTATTTTGAAAGAGGTGGTGAAAGTGTGTAATTCCTTGCTGTTTCCATGTACTCACATGAAGAGTTGCTTTATTTATCTTGAAGTCTGGGTTGTGCCAAATAGCAGAATCTATACAAATTTCCATTAGTGAGTTTGTCATTTCTAAAGTTTTCCACCAGCCAGAGTGGAAGAAATCAAAGGATTTTTAAAGCATTTATGGCATTTAATGGAAGTAGTAATAAAGGGTAAATCTGAGAGATTGATGTTGTTACATCCTAACTGTTCTAATTCTATCCAGGAGCTGTGGACTGGATCAGGAATAATCCATTTTATCACGTATTGTATCTGGTTTGCTAGATAGTAATGTAGAAAATTTGGTGCTTCCAGACCATGTTGAGATTTATTTTTCTGAAGAGTAGCTAGACTAATTTTAGCTTTTTTATTTTTCCAGTAAAACTTTGAAATGGCCAAATCTAAAGACTGAAACCATTTAACTGTGGATTTGAATGGAATCACTGAAAAAAGGTAATTAATTTGTGGTAATATTTTTATTTTGATAGTTGCTATTCATCCTAATAAGGAGATGGGGATGTTTCTGTGAAGGCTCTCAGTTGTCCAGGTGGTTTCCATAGTAGAGAAGCTTGAATCTTCGACTGGACTGGGTTGCTTGACGCGAGGATGTTTCGCTTCACATCGCAGAAGCTTCTTCAGCTAAAATTCTTGCTCTGGTAGTCTGACTTCTGTCTTGAGTCTTGTACAGAAGAATAAACAGAAGCCAGAAAGCTGGAGTTTTAAACCTAACCAGACCCCTCCTTCTGAGAGGCAGACTGCTTTAGGCTAGTGACTAAACAATAGCTCGAATTAGCACCTATTGTGCTCTAGTTAGCACCCTCCTAATGACAGGGCAGCTGTCCCTCCTAATGATGGGACGGACGCCTCTCCTGACGGCTCCCCTGATGACTCTCCTGATGACGCGAATGACTCATTACCATGAACAAAAGACTGAAACTGCTTTGACCTGAGTAATCAATCAATCAATTTTTTTATATAGCGCCAAATCACAACAAACAGTTACCCCAAGGCGCTTTATATTGTAAGGCAAGGCCATACAATAATTATGTAAAACCCCAACGGTCAAAACGACCCCCTGTGAGCAAGCACTTGGCTACAGTGGGAAGAAAAAACTCCCTTTTAACAGGAAGAAACCTCCAGCAGAACCAGGCTCAGGGAGGGGCAGTCTTCTGCTGGGACTGGTTGGGGCTGAGGGAGAGAACCAGGAAAAAGACATGCTGTGGAGGGGAGCAGAGATCGATCACTAATGATTAAATGCAGAGTGGTGCATACAGAGCAAAAAGAGAAAGAAACAGTGCATCATGGGAACCCCCCAGCAGTCTACGTCTATAGCAGCATAACTAAGGGATGGTTCAGGGTCACCTGATCCAGCCCTAACTATAAGCTTTAGCAAAAAGGAAAGTTTTAAGCCTAATCTTAAAAGTAGAGAGGGTGTCTGTCTCCCTGATCTGAATTGGGAGCTGGTTCCACAGGAGAGGAGCCTGAAAGCTGAAGGCTCTGCCTCCCATACTACTCTTACAAACCCTAGGAACTACAAGTAAGCCTGCAGTCTGAGAGCGAAGCGCTCTATTGGGGTGATATGGTACTACGAGGTCCCTAAGATAAGATGGGTCCTGATTATTCAAAACCTTATAAGTAAGAAGAAGAATTTTAAATTCTATTCTAGAATTAACAGGAAGCCAATGAAGAGAGGCCAATATGGGTGAGATATGCTCTCTCCTTCTAGTCCCCGTCAGTACTCTAGCTGCAGCATTTTGAATTAACTGAAGGCTTTTTAGGGAACTTTTAGGACAACCTGATAATAATGAATTACAATAGTCCAGCCTAGAGGAAATAAATGCATGAATTAGTTTTTCAGCATCACTCTGAGACAAGACCTTTCTGATTTTAGAGATATTGCGTAAATGCAAAAAAGCAGTCCTACATATTTGTTTAATATGCGCTTGAATGACATATCCTGATCAAAAATGACTCCAAGATTTCTCACAGTATTACTAGAGGTCAGGGTAATGCCATCCAGAGTAAGGATCTGGTTAGACACCATGTTTCTAAGATTTGTGGGGCCAAGTACAATAACTTCAGTTTTATCTGAGTTTAAAAGCAGGAAATTAGAGGTCATCCATGTCTTTATGTCTGTAAGACAATCCTGACAAATATGATTCAAACCACCGCAGCGCAGTGCCTTTAATACCTATGGCATGCTCTAATCTCTGTAATAAAATTTTATGGTCAACAGTATCAAAAGCAGCACTGAGGTCTAACAGAACAAGCACAGAGATGAGTCCACTGTCCAAGGCCATAAGAAGATCATTTGTAACCTTCACTAATGCTGTTTCTGTACTATGATGAATTCTAAAACCTGACTGAAACTCTTCAAATAGACCATTCCTCTGCAGATGATCAGTTAGCTGTTTTACAACTACCCTTTCAAGAATTTTTGAGAGAAAAGTAAGGTATCATATTTAAGATCGAAGCATTAAATAATGGTAGGGCTTCCTTGAGCAGCCTGGTAGGAATGGGGTCTAATAAACATGTTGATGGTTTGGATGAAGTAACTAATGAAAATAACTCAGACAGAACAATCGGAGAGAAAGAGTCTAACCAAATACCGGCATCACTGAAAGCAGCCAAAGATAACGATACGTCTTTGGGATGGTTATGAGTAATTTTTTCTCTAATAGTTAAAATTTTGTTAGCAAAGAAAGTCATGAAGTCATTACTAGTTAAAGTTAATGGAAAACTCAGCTCAATAGAGCTCTGACTCTTTGTCAGCCTGGCTACAGTGCTGAAAAGAAACCTGGGGTTGTTCTTATTTTCTTCAATTAGTGATGAGTAGAAAGATGCCCTAGCTTTACGGAGGGCTTTTTTATAGAGCAACAGACTCTTTTTCCAGGCTAAGTGAAGATCATCTAAATTAGTGAGACGCCATTTCCTCTCCAACTTACGGGTTATCTGCTTTAAGCTACGAGTTTGTGAGTTATACCACGGAGTCAGACACTTCTGATTTAAAGCTCTCTTTTTCAGAGGAGCTACAGCATCCAAAGTTGTCTTCAATGAGGATGTAAAACTATTGACGAGATACTCTATCTCCCTTACAGAGTTTAGGTAGCTACTCTGCACTGTGTTGGTATATGGCATTAGAGAACATAAAGAAGGAATCATATCCTTAAACCTAGTTACAGCGCTTTCTGAAAGACTTCTAGTGTAATGAAACTTATTCCCCACTGCTGGGTAGTCCATCAGAGTAAATGTAAATGTTATTAAGAAATGATCAGACAGAAGCGAGTTTTCAGGGAATACTGTTAAGTCTTCTATTTCCATACCATAAGTCAGAACAAGATGTAAGATATGATTAAAGTGGTTGGTGGACTCATTTACTTTTTGAGCAAAGCCAATAGAGTCTAATAATAGATTAAATGCAGTGTTGAGGCTGTCATTCTCAGCATCTGTGTGGATGTTAAAATCGCTCACTATAATTATCTTATCTGAGCTAAACACTAAGTCAGACAAAAGGTCTGAAAATTCACAGAGAAACTCACAGTAACGACCAGGTGGACGATAGATAATAACAAATAAAACTGGTTTTTTGGACTTCCAATTTGGATGGACAAGACTAAGAGACAAGCTTTCAAATGAATTAAAGCTCTGTCTGGGTTTTTGATTAATTAATAAGCTGGAATGGAAGATTGCTGCTAATTCTCCGCCCCGGCCCGTGCTACGAGCATTCTGACAATTAGTGTGACTCGGGGGTGTACCCCATTGTAAACAGGGGACAAACCATGTCTGAGACCCCCTCCCCGGTTAAGGCTGGGTTTCAACTGTTTTACAAAGAATTCTTCCTTGACAGCTCTCTCAAACCATTTCTTCTCTCTGGCTAAGATTTTAACTTCCTTGTCCTCAAACATGTGGTTAGTGTCTTTAAGGTGGAGATGAACTGCACACTGAGGTCCACCGGCGCCCTCTCTGCGGTGCTGTTATAACCTTTTGTGTAACAGCTGCTTAGTCTTACCTATGTATTGTTCATTACAGTTTTCCTGGCATCTGATAGAATTCACTACATTGCTCTGTTTGTAACTAGGGATCCTGTTCTTAGGGTGAACTAATTTCTGTCTCAAGGTGTTAACAGGTTTAAAGTAAACTGGGATTTTGTACTGTCTGAAGATCCTCTGTAGTTTTCCCCCTACTCCTGTTAAATAAGGGAGAGACACTCCTCTTCTTCTTGGCTCCGTCTCCTGTCTGTCTGGTCTCTTTGTTCTTTGTGACTTTTGCACTTTATCCAGGGACCATCGTGGGTAACCACATACTGTGAGGGCTTTCCGGACATGTTGTTGTTCTTTAGCCCTTCCCTCTGTAGTTGTGGGCACCTGTAGTGTTGAAGAGTCCTGACCACCCCGAGCTTGTGTTCAATGGGATGGTTTGAGCCAAAGAGCAGCTATTGGTCAGTGTGAGTGGGTTTTCTGTAAACCTCTGTCTGGAGCTGCCTGTTCTCTCCAATCGGAACATCACACTCCAAGAAGGCTAAATGGTTGCTTCTGGCATCCTCACATGTGAACTTGATATTGGAGTCCACCGAGTTCCTGTTGCTTGATTTTAACCCATGTGTCAATCTGAACCAGTGACTGGGAGCGATGCCTGTGAATGACTCCAAGGCTCTCTTCTCCACTAGCTCCATGTACAGATTGGCCACAATGGGTGACACCGGAGACCCCATCACACAACCATGGATCTGCCTGTAGTAATTCCTCCTAAATAGGACATACGTGGTGTTGAGACAGATCTCCAAGAGTTGGCAGATGTGGTCTGGTGTAAGTTTGGTCCTTTCAAGTAGAGATGCATCCTCCAGCAGCCTCTGCCTCACAGCTGTGACGGCCTCCGCAGTGGGGATGCAGGTGAACAACGATGTCACATCAAACTATGGTGTCATTTGATGCTTCCACTGTTTCATGCCATGACAGGCTGCAATGTCACATCAGCTCTGTATGGCATTGGCAAGAAGACTGCTTGGAATGCCTGGAAAGGCCTTCCACAGGTCACCGAGACCTTTGTGGCTCTGATGCAAGACCCTGCATGTCTCAGCATCAATTCCCCTCACATTCAGACACTAGAGCACTGGGTTGTACACATGTACTGCAAAGACAGTGAAGCAGTTTCCCTGAATGCAGCAAGGAGGCAGATGTTTACAAATGGATTGAAAGGTCTTGACTCCATCCCTCCTACCAAGAATGCATTTTTCCAACATGCAAAGCGGGCACTGCTCTGTGCAGCTCTCATCTGGAAGCAGTCTCTCTGTCAGACTCCTCAGTTTCCATCTCCTGCCGACCTGGAATGCTAGAACGAAGGAGTGGGTGCCGCATTGGATAGACCTGCCAGAGGTGAGCCAAGCATGCTCTCTCTTACTGCACTGTGCATGCACAGTCGCTTGCAGAGGCAACTGCAAGTGTAGTAAAGCTGGCCTTTGCTGCACTTCACTGTACAAATGTCAGGGAGGCTGCACAAACAGCAACCCATAAGTCCAGATTCCATGTTACCAAAGCTTGTCACCAGTTCAGTGGAAACATACATTACACAGAAGGAATGGAAGTTCTGAAACTCAAATCTAGTATCTATTTTTAGGAATTTGCTGCTCAGTTCTCTCTTGACATTGAATTTATATTTTCCATAAAGTAGGTTTACTGGTCGAACACCCAAAGGAACACGAGTAATTCCAATACTCATCAATTCAATCAATTTTTTTTTTTATATATAGCGCCAAATCACAACAAACAGTTGCCCCAAGGCGCTTTATGTTGTAAGGCAAGGCCATACAATAATTACGTAAAAAACCCCAACGGTCAAAACGACCCCCTGTGAGCAAGCACTTGGCTACAGTGGGAAGGAAAAACTCACTTTTAACAGGAAGAAACCTCCAGCAGAACCAGGCTCAGGGAGGGGTAAATAATGATAGAAAAGGAAATAAAAAACAATGAAATAAATACAACAATAGAATCATATAAAATGTGCATGTGTATGTGAAAAAGGTACAGTATGTCTTTGCGTTAATAATAAAATTGTATCAAGAAATTTCACAGTGCTCCTAATTTTTATCTGTGCTCCTAGTGAAAAACCTAAGCGTACAGCCCTGCTTTGATAATTGCTCATTTGCTGATCATCTTTAATCCACCCCAGAACTCTGGCAGAGAGCAGACATGGACACAGGAACAGTTCAGAGTCTTTATATGCGATTTGGTTGCCTAACAGATGAACTTGAATGGCTCAGTTAACATGCAGGGAGCACAGGAGTTGGAATGAAACATCCATAAACCACTGAATGGTCTGAATTAATAGTTTGGATGAATTAATGGTTTCCTCTTCACGAAGGAATTCTACTTTAAAAGCAGCGTTGTTGGAGCCAAAAATAACTGGTCCTAACGCGACCGAAGCTAACAGCGCATTGTCCACTCATGTATGCATCAGGATTGGAATCTCAGATGGGAAATGTTTATGTACTTCATGTATTTGCTACAAATAAGCTGATACACAAATTTGTAATGATGATGCCTATTGACTGCTCAGAAGGTTGAAATTTTGTTCTAGAAGTAATAGGTAAGATTACCAGAACCTGTTGTCCTGTTGGTATAGTTTGATTGTAATGCTAGTCAATAAGCAGATACACAAATGACATTGTCTAATGATGATGCTAATTGTCTGCTCGGAAGGTTGAAGATATGTTCTACAACCCCTGGCAAAAATTATGGAATCACCGGCCTCGGAGGATGTTCATTCAGTTGTTTAATTTTGTAGAAAAAAAGCAGATCACAGACATGACACAAAACTAAAGTCATTTCAAATGGCAACTTTCTGGATTTAAGAAACGCTATAAGAAATCAGGAAAAAAAAATTGTGGCAGTCAGTAATGGTTACTTTTTTAGACCAAGCAGAGGGAAAAAAAATATTGAATCACTCAATTCTGAGGAAAAAAATTATGGAATCATGAAAAACAAAAGAACGCTCCAACACATCACTAGTATTTTGTTGCACCACCTCTGGCTTTTATAACAGCTTGCAGTCTCTGAGGCATGGACTTAATGAGTGACAAACAGTACTCTTCATCAATCTGGCTCCAACTTTCTCTGATTGCTGTTGCCAGATCAGCTTTGCAGGTTGGAGCCTTGTCATGGACCATTTTCTTCAACTTCCACCAAAGATTTTCAATTGGATTAAGATCCGGACTATTTGCAGGCCATGACATTGACCCTATGTGTCTTTTTGCAAGGAATGTTTTCACAGTTTTTGCTCTATGGCAAGATGCATTATCATCTTAAAAAAAAAGGATTTCATCATCCCCAAACATCCTTTCAATTGATGGGATAAGAAAAGTGTCCAAAATATCAACGTAAACTTGTGCATTTATTGATGATGTAATGACAGCCATCTCCACAGTGCATTTACCTGACATGCAGCCCCATATCATCAATGACTGTGGAAATTTACATGTTCTCTTCAGGCAGTCATCTTTATAAATCTCATTGGAACGGCACCAAACAAAAGTTTCAGCATCATCACCTTGCCCAATGCAGATTCTAGATTCATTACTGAATATGACTTTCATCCAGTCATCCACAGTCCACGATTGCTTTTCCTTAGCCCATTGTAACGTTGTTTTTTTCTGTTTAGGTGTTAATGATGGCTTTCGTTTAGCTTCTCTGTATGTAAATCCCATTTCCTTTAGGTGGCTTCTTACAGTTTGGTCACAGACGTTGACTCCAGTTTCCTCCCATTCGTTCATTTGTTTTGTTGTGCATTTTCGATTTTTGAGACATATTGCTTTAAGTTTTCTGTCTTGATGCTTTGATGTCTTCCTTGGTCTACCAGTATGTTTGCCTTTAACAACCTTCCCATGTTGTTTGTATTTGGTCCAGAGTTTAGACACAGCTGACTATGAACAACCAACATCTTTTGCAACATTGCGTGATGATTTACCCTCTTTTAAGAGTTTGATAATCCTCTCCTTTGTTTCAATTGACATCTCTCGTGTTGGAGCCATGATTCATGTCAGTCCACTTTGTGCAACAGCTCTCCAAGGTGTGATCACTCCTTTTTAGATGCAGACTAACGAGCAGATCTGATTTGATGCAGGTGTTAGTTTTGGGGATGAAAATTTACAGGGTGATTCCATAATTTATTCCTCAGAATTGAGTGAGTCCATATTTTTTCCCTCTGCTTGGTCTAAAAAAGTAACCGTTACTGACTGCCACAATTATTTTTCCTGATTTCTTATAGTGTTTCTTAAAGCCAGAAAGTTGCCATTTGAAATGACTTTAGTTTTGTGTCATGTCTGTGATATGCTTTTTTTCTACAAAATTAAACATCTGAATGAACATCCTCCGAGGCCGGTGATTCTATAATTATTGCCAGGGGTTGTAGGAGTAGTAGGTAAGGTTACCAATACCTGTTGTTCTTTTGGTATTGTTTGTTGATAACAGTCAATAAGTCTGATTTGTCCAAACTAACCTGGGACATGTATATGTTTATAAGTTTGCATTGATTGTAGTTTAAGAAGTTCTTTATTTAAATATTTATCCAAGAGAAGCTGAAAAGTGACCTATCTCAGCTTTCAGTGGCTTACCAGTCGAGTGAGTATAAGAGAAATTGTGGAGAGCTGGGCATGTCCCAACTTGTCCTCTGACACTCCAAAACGGAGGCGTTCTTTGTCTCGCTCCATCAGCAAATCCGTTGTGATGCGCGAAGCCTCTGCGCGGCTTTCCATTACAAAATCTCTTGTTAAAAGTGAAATCTGCCGGAAAATGGCTGATGTCCAGCTCTTGTGATAACCAGAGAAATTGCACACGATGGTCCCGGATCCATACAGTCATCCGTTTAGAAATGAAATGGTCATTTCAGCCTGTCGATTGCGGCTCGGAGTGCGGCGCGCCGTGTGCCATTGTGGTCTGTCCTTAAAGCGGTAGTAACACTCCTTAATCTCTCTGAAGCCCATAAAATTTTCACCGAAAGCCATGTGAATTTTCTTAATAGTTTCCAGCTGCCTGTCTCTAACAGTTTCTGAAAAAATTCTGATGGAACAAAGCCCAAATCATTCCGCCATTTCCTCGCAATGAAAAAACGATGAGAGGGGTGGACCAGTGCTCACTCAAAACCTGCCCACAGGTAAATGACGCAACCGACAGGCGTGAAAAAACTCACGCATGCGCACGAAGGTTCAAGCTTGGCTGACGTAAAAACATATGAATCAAATCCATATATTTTTTGCATAAAATAAAAAGGTCGGATACTTTTCTCACAGACCTCGTAGTTACAGAGATATGATGTTTTTCCTATTTTGAGGTGGCCATCTTGGATTTTGCGCATACTGGACACCAGGGGGCAGTGCCACTTTGTATGTGGTGGTTTTTGAAATGTACTGAGTCATATCTACCACCATGCCAAATTCTAAAAACTTGTCACCAAGTGCACAATTTTTACAGGTTCCCTCCCAGCTATAGCACCCTGGCCTGCAATTCAGTGCATGAATGTGTGGAATATTCCAGAAGAATTATCATGATGAGGTTTAGACCTCAGGCCAGTCTCCTCCAAATGTGCCATAAAATTATAGATTAGGTTTACTGAAAATCAAAAAAGGCCTGTTTCAAAAATCTCGACACCATTCGTTTTCCGCTGTTTATTTAAAATCCTGCTGTGGCAATAAAAATGAATTTTGGTGTTGAAATTTACAATCTAGCTTCAAATAAACATCAGAAACACATTGGCCATCATCAAAAATGCTGAAAAAGAGGTATTGCACATTAATTTACACCAAACAGTAACTGAGATATGACGTTTTCCCTTTTTCGAGGTGGACATCTTGGATTTTGCGCATACCGAACACCAGGGGGCAGTGTCACTTTGTATGCGGTGGTTTTTGACATGTACTGAGTCATATCTACCACCATGCCAAATTATAAAAACTTGTCACCAAGTGGACAATATTGGGAAATCCTGACAGGTTCCCTCCCCGATACTAACACACTCTTCCACTGCTGTTCAGTTCTCAGCCTCTAATGAAGACTGTGTCATTCCTGAGTTTGTGTGTAGCACAGAGGTGCTTCACTCATGGTTTCATTCCACCATGATGCTGTGGCTCCTTTCAAAATTAGGCAACCAAAAACTAAATCTGAGCCCTGGCTAAATGACATAACTCATGTTGTTAGACACGAGTGCCATAGAGCTGAATGCAAGTGTCAAAGGACAAACTGACAAACTTCAAATGCTAAGAGACTGTTGGCATCATTATCAAACAACTGTGAAAAATGCAAAAAGAAGGCATTTATCTGATATTCTGTCAAACTGTCACAAGCCTCATGTTTTGTTTAAGGCTATGGACTTGGTTTTTAAGTCCCACAGACTGTCTGTATGGAGACCTCCCCTGCTGTCTGTGAAATTTTTCTTCACTTTTTTTTATTGACAGTCTCACATCTATTAGGGCTCTTATTTCATCCTCTGCTTATGACCCCACAATCTCTGTCCAATGTTCTGCTGTCGTTGACCCCTTTGAGCCTGTGAATCTGTGTCACAGATAGACCAGAAACCAGGTTAGGACTGAAATGTAGAGAGACAATGAGTGAAAAGAAGCAACAATTTATTGTGAAATACAAAATGAATGATAAATGTACAAGGCTAAATGGGAGACAGTGATGGAAGGAGACGCCGGCTGGACCAGAACGTGGAAAGCTGTCAGGATTTGACCCGGTCCTGACCTGTGTCTTGTTTTGTCCTCTGTCTGTGCCCTTGCCCACCACGTCAATCCTCAGTCTTTGATTTTCTGTCATTATATTCTTGCCACTGGTTTTGTTTTCTGTTCATCATTTATTGTCTGTTCATCATACCTCAGTTATGTCTGTCTGTCAGTTGTACTTTAGTGAAGTGTGTAGTTCTGTTCTAGTTGTTCTGTTCTAGTTTCTGTACAGCTGTTGTTTTCCACAGTGTAATCAGTTGTATTTTATTATCATCACTTTTGCCACATGTGAGTCCTGTTTTAGTTTTGGTTTAATTCTATGTTCCTTGGTGTTGGGTCTTTTTTATTTTATTTCTTCTTTATTAGGCCCTGTGTTTTGTTCAGCTTTGGTTTTGGTATTTTGTTTAGTCCACTGTGGTTTTAGGTTCATCTTTTAGTTGGGTCCTGTTCACTTTGCTTTTGTCTTTTTATTGCACTGTCTTGTCTGGTGTTCAGGGTTTGGTATGGGTGTGTCTTGTCCATTCTGTTTGCCACAACCCTTTTCAGATTGTTCTCCCACACCTGTGTCTTATTCACCTAATCACCTCCTACCCTATTTAAGGCCGTTGTGTTCACCTCCTCTCCGTTAGTTCGTCGCACATTTTTGTCGTCCTCCCAGCCATACTCACTGCCTTGGTTTTTATACCTCAGCCTCAGCAGTTCATTGGGGATAGCGAAAAATCAGCTAACATTGATCCCCAGACTCAGGGTGTTTTGTCATTGTCCTCTCCTTCTTTATCTACCTGTATCTGACCTTGCTAGTTTTTGACCTTGACTCTGTCTTGCCTCCGAACTCCTTCTCCCCATGTAACTGAACCCTGCTTGTTTTTTGGACCATGCCTCAGCACCACGTCTGCCTGTATTTCTGCCCCACTCACTGACTAGTATCTGGAAAAGCACAGGAACAGTAAAACTAGAAACAGAGGTAAGGATACCATGAAGGTAGAACTGAGTTTCTGGCAATAGTAGAGAGGGATGACCAGGGTTTAAATACAGGTGGAGGTGATTGCTTACAGGTGTGCTGAATCAGCTCCATGATACATCTGCGTGGAGACACAGGAAGCGAGGAGGAGCAGCACAGATCCAAGGCAGCACTATAGTATCCCCCCAGTGGGAGCCCCTAGGTGACCTACCAGGCCAGTCTGGGTGGTCACAATAGATGTTCCAGAGAAGGGAGGAGGCCTGGCAAGACCTAGGACCATTCTTCGGGCCATAATCCTCCCAGTCCACCAGATACTGGAAACCCCGGCATTAGTGCCACATGTCGAGGATAGTGCATGGTCCAAGCTGGATGGCCATCCATGAGCCGGGCAGAAAGAGGGGGATCAGCCGGGGGGCACAACGAGCTGATGCAAACTGGCTTGAGGTGAGATGTTATGTGCTGACGCAGGGTCAGAGAACCGAACCAGCATCTGACAATGGCCCAGCGCTAAATAACCAGAAAGCGGTTCCAAGAAACAAATTTATTCCCCCTCATGTGCAATAATTCGTGTATAACATAAATATTCAGCTGTCTTGGCAAGGTGAAGGACGGCGCGCTCTCCAGTGCCCAAATGGATCAAAGCCCGGCACTTCTGGACTCAGATTCACAGCCGAACACCCCCCAGGTGGATACGACAAACTGACTCTGTGAAGGACGGAAAAGGTGAGGTAAGTCAACAAATATCCTTCAGAGGCACACACTATCAGCAACACATTCAGGTCTGAATTTAAGCCTTATGTAAATGAGCAGCTTCTCACAACAGGTGGAGGATCATCAATCCGTACGCCACGGCAGTGAGAAGCAAACTGCACAATTCTCATCAATGTTCAAATATACTGCGTAACAAAACGCCAAATTACTATTAATGATTATTCAGACGATAATCACCTCTGATGTGTGCTGACAGCATGTGTCCCTCACCCGTCCTCCTTCACAGGCATGATATGTCAAACCCTGGCGCGGTCCTCAGCGTCTCACAACCGAATGTCACAAGGTCGAGTTCCCGGCAATTCTGCTCAAATCACTCATGGCCCAAATGCAGAACGCCATCTCACCATCTGCTTCAGCTGAAAGTCTTCAAGTCTGCACGTGAGCATCATACACAGGTGCTGCAAGTTGTTAGGCCTGCATGTGAACATCCTCCACAGGTGCAGCCAGTAGTTCTGATGAGGGTGAAGGACTCCTCCGCCAGCACCTTCTCCACAGAAAAAATCAGTTTGCATACCACCTGGAGAGCAAAGAAAAGAAAACAGCACCAAAATGTCCAGCCAAACCCCCCAACACACAACATGAGAGACATGAAAAGCAGGATGAATGTGAAGTGCTGGTGGTAACTTGAGCTTGACCGCCACAGGGTTGATGATCTTGTTGATCTGAAAAGGGCCCAAGTATTGCGGTGCAAGCTTATGGGTCTCCACTTGAAGAGGAAAATCCCTGGCTGTAAGCTACACATCCTGGTCCAACTGATACTGGGAAGCTGGGGTTCATCCTGGGCTGCATGGCAGATGGTCCAGAGCAAAGCAGAATGGGCCATCGTCCACACCCGACAACACCACTTACTTCTGATGCGGATGGTGCAGGCCTTGATGTATTCTTGCACATCTGTCCAGACTGTGTATCACCAGAAATGTTGTTGAAGGAAGCTGAATGTACATAGGGTCCCATGATTGCAAGATGACTTGGAGTTATGGACATAGAAGTAGAGAAATGAAATGGCAACTTCTAATCTCAGGGGCTGAGGTTGTGCCGCGCATGCACGAGAGGAGATGAGGTTCTTCACTTAAGGTGTTTTGATCTGCAGTCAGCACTTTGATCACAGGAATTATAAACTCCAATATTCTGCTGGGTATCGACAATATTAAACATCACAAAATAAGGTTCAAGATTAATATATATTTTGATCAACTCATCTGAATAATTTACAGGATTTACATTTTGTAGCTGCCCCAATTATTGCCCACAGAATCACTCTGCCAGGGCTGTGAAAACTCTGTGGATCCGGGGGATTCCGCGGATTTCATCATGGGTGGGGTGGTGGGGGGGTGGTGGTGGTGTTAGTGTTGTACTCTTTAATCGTGATCGTTACCGAGTTTTTAAAATGCTTATTGCAAAGCGTTCTTTTTTTATGACATCATGCAAGTTTTATAAGTCTGCGGACACTGACCTGTGTGTTGCAGATACAATCCGCGGAGTTTTGCGGAGTAATAATGCCACTCAAAGCCTGGCTGTTACAACAGTTGTCGTAAAGCAGGACTGGTTGGTTGCTGCGGTGACACTGTGTGGCTCCTGTGCGAAGCTTAGCTAAACGTAGCATGTGGACATCGTAGCATGTGGACATCGTAGCATGTGGACATCGCAAACCTTCAGAACTTTAAAGTTTTTAAAAGAAGAACTTTGCAGCATGTCTGTGTCATGGAGCGACATCAGACAGAGCGAAGATGGCGAGAAAGGCGGTTTGAAAAAGTGTGATAAGGACAAGAATCTGTGGAGTTGTTGCTGGCTTCATGAACACACCTGAAAGATAAACGGGGAAAGTGAACTGGTAAGAATTTTTTTCATTGTGCTGTTCAAACAGAATTTCAGAAAAGATTATGTGACTTTTTTTCTTTCATTAATCTAGACTTTCTTTCATTGAAAAGAAAAACATTGTGGCTTTGAATGAATTTAGGCTAAAAACTGACTTCACTTGCCACTTAGTTTTACCTTTAATGCATCCAAAAAGAAAACACTAATTTATGAGGGGGAAGACTTTACGCATAACAATATGGCATAACTGCTGCAAATTATATGTAGTTTTGTAGATACAGTTACTGATTCGCTGTGCCCCGTGAGTCACCGTGCCCTGGTTTCACCTATTTTACATAATATCTTATTCAAATGTGCCCCAATCACTCTCATAATTCAAAGTTACGTGCAGAGTGGCACTCAGTATCACATGACAAAGTTTGATCTGGTTCTGATCCGGATTGTGGATTTTGTGGACATTTGAATTTATTATTGTACAGCCCACCTGGTATACATTTTGCATTATATCTCAGTCACTCTCATCTTTACCTCCACCAATGAAGATGTTTTCACCCCTGTTTGATTGTCTGTTTGTTCACAACCTGGAACCCACAATTTTTCATATATCAATATGAAAATTTTACTGAAGATTCATATTCAAGAACTGATAAAATTTTTAAGGTCATAGGTCAAAGATCAAAGCCAGAAAATGGGAATTGGAAAAAAATCCCTGTATTATACTTTGATTTTTTTTTAATTCATAACTCTCTCAACAAAGATCAAATTTCTTTCATATTTGGAAATGTTACATAGGGTAGTATCCTGTACTGAATGATAAAGTTTGATCCAGAATTGATCTGGATTGTGGATATTGTGGCCATTTAAATTTAACATTTAAAACACCATTTAATGTATATTTTACATAATATCTTTATCAAAATTGCCCCAATCACTCTCACATTTGACAGTGAGGTGCAGACTGGCACCCACTATCACCTGCCAAAGTTTGATCTGGATTTGATCTGGAATGTGAATTTTTTGGGGCATTTGAATTTAATGTTGTATTGTCCATTTGGTGTACATTTTGCATTGTATTTCAATCAAACGTGCCTCAGTCACTCATTTTTTTTCTTATGGATTTACCTACACCAACAAAATTGGATGGAGGTTCCAATTTGACGTCTGTTTGTCTTCCAGTTATCAGTCGCAAACCATCCATCCATCCATCCATCCATTTTCTTCCACTTTATCCGGAGTCGGGTCGTGGGGGTAAAGCTGCCCAGACCTCCCGATCCACACACACCTCCCCCAGCTCCTCCAGGGGAACCCCAAGGCATTCCAAAGCCAGCCAAGAGATGTAGTCCCTCCAGCGTGTCCTGGGTCTAAACTGTACATAGCCGAGATAACCAATGTTCAGTGAAAATGATCTGAAAAGGAATTCAGAAACTGAAAACATTGGGAAAAAACCTGACAACCCCACAAAAAAAAAACAAAAAAAAAACCTTTGAGTCAAGTGCATGAACTAAATACATCCTCCTGACATTTGATCACTTATAATTTAGTTTATGAAAACACTTCTAACAGGACTTTCACCTTGAAAATTTATTCCAAGGTTTTTTTTTTTTGTTGTTGTTTTTTTGTGGAGGTTTGCACTCTAAGAGCATGGTGCTCCAGTTATTGTTTTATTTATTTATTTATTTAACTCTGCCAAAATTCCATGTATTGTTGAGGAACGCCAAAGGGTGGAGCTTATATGAATGCATACAAAAACTCAAAGTGAAAAATCAGTAACATGCTGGAGTTTAACCAGCAGTGACTTGTAATGTCTCACATTCTACCGGAAAGTCCCTGTCGTGTAGATTTGACTAAAACGTGAAGGGAAATTTGAAGTTTAATGTGTGTCTTTACTGTCCATCAGCACAAATGGTATGTTGAGCTGAGTATTCCATTAACTTTAACTAGTAATGACTTCATGACTTTCTTTGCTAACAAAATTTTGACTATTAGAGAAAAAATTACTCATAACCATCCCAAAGACATATCGTTATCTTTGGCTGCTTTCAGTGATGCCGGTATTTGGTTAGACTCTTTCTCTCTGATTGTTCTGTCTGAGTTATTTTCATTAGTTACTTCATCCAAACCATCAACATGTTTATTAGACCCCATTCCTACCAGGCTGCTCAAGGAAGCCCTACCATTATTTAATGCTTCGATCTTAAATATGATCAATCTATCTTTGTTAGTTGGCTATGTACCACAGGCTTTTAAGGTGGCAGTAATTAAACCATTACTTAAAAAGCCATCACTTGACCCAGCTATCTTAGCTAATTATAGGCCAATCTCCAACCTTCCTTTTCTCTCAAAAATTCTTGAAAGGGTAGTTGTAAAACAGCTAACTGATCATCTGCAGAGGAATGGTCTATTTGAAGAGTTTCAGTCAGGTTTTAGAATTCATCATAGTACAGAAACAGCATTAATGAAGGTTACAAATGATCTTCTTATGGCTTCGGACAGTGGACTCATCTCTGTGCTTGTTCTGTTAGACCTCAGTGCTGCTTTTGATACTGTTGACCATAAAATTTTATTACAGAGATTAGAGCATGCCATAGGTATTAAAGGCACTGCGCTGCGGTGGTTTGAATCATATTTGTCTAATAGATTACAATTTGTTCATGTAAATGGGGAATCTTCTTCACAGACTAAAGTTAATTATGGAGTTCCACAAGGTTCTGTGCTAGGACCAATTTTATTCACTTTATACATGCTTCCCTTAGGCAGTATTATTAGACGGTATTGCTTAAATTTTCATTGTTACGCAGATGATACCCAGCTTTATCTATCCATGAAGCCAGAGGATATACACCAATTAGCTAAACTGCAGGATTGTCTTACAGACATAAAGACATGGATGACCTCTAATTTCCTGCTTTTAAACTCAGATAAAACTGAAGTTACTGTACTTGGCCCCACAAATCTTAGAAGCATGGTGTCTAACCAGATCGTTACTCTGGATGGCATTTCCCTGATCTCTAGTAATACTGTGAGAAATCTTGGAGTCATTTTTGATCAGGATATGTCATTCAAAGTGCATATTAAACAAATATGTAGGACTGCCTTTTTTCATTTACGCAATATCTCTAAAATCAGAAAGGTCTTGTCTCAGAGTGATGCTGAAAAACTAATTCATGCATTTATTTCCTCTAGGCTGGACTATTGTAATTCATTATTATCAGGTTGTCCTAAAAGTTCCCTAAAAAGCCTTCAGTTGGTTCAGAATGCTGCAGCTAGAGTACTGACGGGGACTAGCAGGAGAGAGCATATCTCACCCGTGTTGGCCTCTCTTCATTGGCTTCCTGTTAATTCTAGAATAGAATTTAAAATTCTTCTTCTTACTTATAAGGTTTTGAATAATCAGGTCCCATCTTATCTTAGGGACCTCGTAGTACCATATTACCCCATTAGAGCGCTTCGCTCTCAGACTGCGGGCTTACTTGTAGTTCCTAGGGTTTGTAAGAGTAGAATGGGAGGCAGAGCCTTCAGCTTTCAGGCTCCTCTCCTGTGGAACCAGCTCCCAATTCAGATCAGGGAGACAGATACCCTCTCTACTTTTAAGATTAGGCTTAAAACTTTCCTTTTCGCTAAGGCTTATAGTTAGGGCTGGATCGGGTGACCCTGGACCATCCCTTGGTTATGCTGCTTTAGACGTAGATTGTGGGGGGGTTCCCATGATGCACTGTTTCTTTCTCTTTTTGCTCCGTATGCATCACTCTGCATTTAATCATTAGTGATCGATCTCTGCCCCCCTTCACGGCATGTCTTTTTCCTGTTTTTTTCCCTCAGCCCCAACCAGTCTCAGCAGAAGACTGCCCCTCCCTGAGCCTGGTTCTGCTGGAGGTTTCTTCCTGTTAAAAGGGAGTTTTTTCCTTCCCACTGTGGCCAAGTGCTTGCTCATAGGGGGTCGTTTTGACCGTTGGGGTTTTTCATAATTATTGTATGGCCTTGCCTTACAATATGGAGCACCTTGGGGCAACTGTTTGTTGTGATTTGGCGCTATATAAGAAAAAAGTTGATTGATTGAGTTGACTGATGTGCAGCCGGACAGACAGATTGACGCTCACAGCTGGTCGGGAAGGAGCTCCCTCCCTCTGGGTGACATCAGAGAGGCCTGTTCTTCTCCACCTCATGTGGCTGGACCCCCAGCTGGCTGGGGTCAAAGAAGGCGCTGCTACATGCAGATGTTGTTTACTTGACGATGGGACGGTGTCCACCAGGCAGCTCTTTTTGATTCTAGCCAGCAGTGTTTGGCAGATGCTCTGGTCATGGTGCCAACTATGGCTCCAACACACAACAGAAGCCCTGTGACACGCAGATCCTGTTTCTCCTGTTGGGATGCACAACATTCCAAGGTTTTGTTCTGCGTGCATGCTTAGTGCTAATGCCGTCAGCTGTAAACAAGTGATTGTTACTATACTTGGAGGATTACACTGAGTCTGAATAAGCCTGCTGCTTTTTTGGGTCAGCAAACATTAAAATAATACATACCCAAAAATGTGAGTGTTATTGCTCCTTTCACTGCTGGTGTTCATCACCGGTGCAGATTTTCACAGCACTGTCGAGTCACTAGGCAGGTCCCCAATTACCCCCTATGGCTCAATTATGTTAAGAAAAAAAGAAAAAAAAAAGAACTTGAGGACAAGTATATAAGACACTGACGGTAAAGGCCTGTCATCTTCTTCTTCTTCTTCTTCTCACATAACTGTTTTTGAGTTTGGAATGAAACCTGATGTCAGGTATGGACATTGACTGATCTGACTAATTTTCCTTAAAGAGGTGTGATGTGCTGTCTATTCCAGAATTGTTGCAGACTGGTTGCAACAAAGGAATTTTGACAAATGTACATTAATAATAAGTAGATTACCCACATCCTTCAGTGACTTTCTCTGATGTTTCACCTTTGAGAAGAACAGAGAAAGACTTTGTTAAACAGAAGACATGAAACATCAGTGAAATTCACCCATGCACCTTTAGGCAGTCTGGGATATTTCATTCAGTGACAGCTGACTGGATGATTGTTAAAGATTTTGTATATATGTTATCACTGTTAAACATTTGTACATTTGTCTTCTTTCTCATGAGAACGGTGTTGTGCTGTTTTGCACTTCACCCTGAGAATGTACGTGTTATTCAACCTTGTTTTAGCTTTGTCTTCTTTCTCATGAGAACGGTGTTGTGCTGTTTTGCACCTGTCTTAACCAAGCCTGAGAATTCAATTTTGTTTTAGCACTCTGGGGTCAATCTGAGCTGGGAATGAAGGGCTGGATGTACTTATTATTATAATATAACTTTGTTTTCGCAGCCTCTAACGACTGGGAGTAAGAGAACGTTTTGACTGTTGTGATGTGGTGCTTAGTGTGAAGGAGTGTGAAGGACAGGACACTTCAGGCAGATGCAGAACAGCTGATAACTGCAACAGACGAACGAGATGTGCTGACCTGTGTAAAAGAAAGTGTTCTTCCTTACAGCTGCACTTATTGACATATGCGTTTATGTTACGGGAAGAAACTTGTCTTGCGTCATCACCCCCACCCTTAGGACAAGTTTTTTGTTTATGTGATGAGGGCGTCTCTTAATAAAAAGAGCGGAAAAGCAGGCCAGACTTTAGTGTAGCCTTGGTGTACAGCCTGACTGCACTCCGCGCGTAAAATTTGACTTTCTGTCTCACTGGTGTTTCTTGACTCTGTTTGTCTTGTTAAAGGTTTTAAAAATGTTTGGAGGAGAAAATACCCAACATTGACTGGGGGCTCGTCCGGGATCTCAACAACACCGGAGGTGTCCGGCGGAGGTCGTCAAGTCCAGACGTAAATCCTTGGCCAAGGTCCAATCGATCGATTGATCGTGTCTGCAATTGTCGACCACCGTTGGCATCGTCTGGTTGACGAGATTTTCCCGAAGAAGACAGACAGGAAGTCGAGTCAGTGAGTAAAATTTCTTTGTAAACAGTACTGAGTGAGTGGTGATCAGATCGCATAAAACAGTTAAATTCCGCAAGCGATGATACAGAATCGTCTGTTAATGCAAAGCAGTTAAACTCTGTAAGGAGGGTGCGGACTCCTCTGTTTATATACGCGTACCGGTAGGGGATAAAAGTGATCACATAAAACAGTTAAACTCCGTAAGCGATGATACAGAATCGTCTGTTAATGAAACACAGTTAAACTCTGTAAGGAGGGCGGACTCCTCTACGGTTGCGAGGGACGCACGTAGTTAAATTCCGGAAGGAGGATACGGACTCCTCTGTTTTAATACGTAAAGGAAATCCCGGGTAGAAATACGTGCACTGTAAAAAAGCAGTTAAATTTGGCAGGGACGGCGGCGTCCCCTAATGCAGGACATTAGTTAAATTTCACGGGAGGGCGAGCTCCCCTGGCATAAGAATACGCGTACGATTATTAAAAGTGTTTCTATGTGTACATAGTGTATTGTGTAAGTGTAAATAACTGTGTGAAAGTGTAATACTTTGGACAACGTTAGTGACAACCGTGCGTGTGGAAGCAGAGGCAAGTGATTCCGCTTCCTACGGGGAGGTGAAAGGAATCAACCACACGACGGCAAATTAATTGTCACGTCCAAAGAAAGTGTGAAAACTTCAGATTTAGAACACCCTAGGTGTGCCCCCGTCTGAAGTCCAAATTATAACAAGGGATAATAAAAATGGGGGGTAAGACGTCTAAAAATAAGGAAAATTTATCAACTGACGACTGGAAATTTATGGAGGCAAAAAATCCAAAAGCAACAAAGAAATTGGAGACCTGGATAAATAAACATGACTTTGACGGATGACTGAACCTGATCAGCATACAAAAGCTGAAGAAGGAGTTAGAACGGGAACATAAAGGTGATGAGAAAAAGATGCAGAAAGTAGGGGCAGATTTAGTGGCATTTTGGGAGGAAGAAGCAGAGAACAGACAGAAAGGAGCAGAGAAGCGACGATTAGAGAAAGCAAGGAAAAAGAAAGCTGTAGGTAAGGCAGAAGAAGATGTGATAATTCAGCACAGAGAACCAGAACAGCCTCAACAATCACCGCCGGCTGGATCGTCGGTGACAAAGAGACCTTTATCTCCTCTACCAGAGGATGACGATGTACCGCCATCACAGTATGATTTGGCAGTAAAACCTAAGGTAAAAAGAGAAAAACCAGAAAAACCACAAACACGCAGTCAAGCGAAAGTGCCTACAGCCCCTCCCATGGTGGAACATAGTGATCAGGGAGGTGCCTATCCTATGATAGAAGTACCAAATCCTCGTGCAGGAACAGCAGGACAGCTATCAACCATGCTCGTTTATCGGACATGGAATGCTGATGATATCAAAGCAGCAGTCGACATGATACCATCGCCACATGTCGATATCGAGGGCTTTCTGCAGGATATAGAAAACATTAGAACATCTTACCACCTTAATGGACCTGAAGTCCAACAGGTGTGGATGAAAGCATGTGGCCCTAAATGGAGTCAGGTACGCGGAGACTGGAATCCTGCAGATCAACAAGGCGTACCACTGACACATGATGATCTAGTCTTAGAAACAAGAGTGGAAGCTATGATTACACGTGCAAAAGGAGTGTTAGGACCAAAGATAAATTATACTGAAATTACCAGGACAACTCAGAAAGAAGGAGAACCATGGACAGAGTTTAGATGCAGATTTGAGAGTGTATTTAGGGTCCATAGTGGCATATTGCCAGGAACACCTGTGTATGAACAACAATTGAAAAACGCTCTGATCCAACATTCCAATAAGGATATAAAAGCTTGGATACAGAAACATTGGATTGGACTGCCAACAGGCACATTGGAAGAAACACATACACACTGCTGTCATGCAGAAGAAGTCTTAAAGCAGAAAAAGACAAGAAACAGCGACAAAGGAGTGTATGTAGCACATGGAGATGATGAAATATATTACCAGCAGGGTAACTTATGACAGCAGAAGCAGTGCAAACGCCCCAAAAAGCCATGGCAAAATAGACAAGGTGGACAGCCACAACATCAAGGACCATGGCAACCACAACAGCAGCACAGACAGGGAGGGCCACCACGTGGTCCCCTGATTTGTTGGAACTGTGGAAGAGAGGGACATATGTATAGAAATTGTCCGAATCCACCTACTGAGGGAGCAGCAGGGAGAATTCCACAATGGAATAATCCTCCGCAGCCACAGTATCCACAATGACTAGAATCCATAATCCATGATTCCACATCAGATAGGCAGTCTGATTGTGATATGGATCTGTGTGCCTTGCTGGGAAATCCGGTACCAAAACCAGAAGTGACTTTGTTGGTAAATGGACGACCAGTGACATTCCTTTGTGATACAGGAGCATGTAGAACCACATGTAATGACAACATACCTGTCCATCAATTAAGCAACGAAATCTTTAGGGTTCGCTCTGCAAATGGACAAACATCAGACGTCCCTATCACCAAACCCATAACGTTGACAGATCCATTTGGCCTGACATGTACTATGTCAGTGTTGAACATGCCACAATGTCCAGTTAACCTCCTAGGACGAGACGGATTGACTGCATTGGGCTTGTCCATAATTGTGGAACAAGGGAAATTAGTTGTTGAGCGCACAGGAGGCGTTAACATGGTAAGAGAAGAAAGCGCTGACCCCACATTCCACTATTACTATACATTTGACATTTCAGAAGAAGATGCTGCAGGATGGGGTAAAGATGTTGTCTTGCAAGCGACAGCCCTACTAAAAAATCCTGAACAACAGATGTCACCACCTGACCTGCATGTCACAATGTGGCATAAAGATCCTCCAGGTCCGGATGGTGACTATGAAAACAAATTGAAAAAACGTTTCACCTGTGAAGCTGACAATGACCGATTTGATTCATGATGGCAACTCAACAGCTGTCATAACAGTAACAGACGCCACTGAAGATGTTTTAAAATTGAGATTCACAGGTATGCCATTACATGTGTCACTTTGTAAGCCATATTTGACAGAATGGCAAGAATTGGGACTGACAGTCATAACAGCTTTGTCAGCCTCTGATTGGAGCAGAGTTGGACCACGAACGGAGTTCAGTCCATCAACCAAGTTGTATAAAGTGCCAGTTAATGTCTCATTGGTGCTGACAGCTGGAACACACATTGATGTGTCCACTTCACAATCCTGAGTGTTTCAGTTGAGTCCTGAAGAAGATGCTCTTCTCTCTTCAGTACCGTCAGGATTGTGGACAACAGGTCCTTCAGACGTAGGACTGATTAAAAATGCACAACCTGTAGTTATAAGGCCAAAAACAGAATACAGACCATGTGTAAGACAGTATCCATTGAAACCTGATGCAATTGACGGAATCAGGCCAGTAATAGAGGATTTATTAACAGCAGGAGTAATAGTGCCATGTCCAGATTCACCATGTAACACACCCATATTTCCTGTAAAAAAGGCTCCGCCCTCAGTGGGGTGGAGAATGATTCAAGATCTGCAGGCAGTAAATGCTGCTGTGATTAAAAGAGCACCATGTGTTCCAGATCCACACACCTTGTTAAATTCGCTGAGACCAAATTCTAATAGTTTCTCAGTAATTGACATAAGTAATGCATTTTTCTCTGTGCCAGTACACCCAGATAGTCAATTCTGGTTTGCTTTTACCTTTAAAGGACAACGATATACATTCACCAGATTACCGCAGGGTTACGCAGAGAGTCCAACTATTTATTCTCAAGTCATGTCAGCATGTTTAGCCAATTTCGTTCCACCGGCAGATAGCCAACTATTAGTGTATGTTGATGACATTTTGATTGCCTCTGACACACGAGAAAACTGCATAACTGACACAGTAGCATTATTATGTTTCTTATTTGATAATGGCCACAAAGTGAGTAAAAACAAAGTTCAGTTGTGTAGGGGTAAAGTAAAATATTTAGGACATGAATTATCAGCCACAGGGCGCACGATCCTGTCTGACAGGAAGGAAGCAATTTTGCACGCTCCAAAACCACAAACCAAAAAGCAGATGATGTCATTTCTTGGATTGACAAATTACTGCAGGGCATGGATTCCCTGCTATGCAGAATTGACTAGTCCACTTTCTGATTTGATGTACAAAGATGATATTTCAATGTCAACCGTGTTGGAATGGAACAAAGATGCTGAGGAAGCCTTTGTAAAAGTAAAACAAACATTAGTGTCATCCACAGTTTTGGCACTACCAGATTATAGTAAACCATTAATTCAAACAGCTGATTGTAAGAATAAGTTCATGACTAGTGTTTTGGTTCAAGTGTATGGCTCAAAATTGAGGCCAGTTGCCTACTACTCATCTAAATTGGATGCAGTAGCAAGTGCTCTACCACCATGTGTACAGGCTGTTGTTGCAGCCTCTATGGCTGTTCAAAGTAGCAGTAATGTTGTTCTATTCCATCAGCTGACATTGAAAGTTCCACATGCAGTTTCTGCACTTCTGTTGCAGACAAACATGAGCCTTTTGTCCCCAGCAAGACATCTTTCGTGCATGTCCTTGCTATTATCACAACCACATCTTACGGTAGAGCGCTGTACAACATTGAATCCATCCACATTGATACCTTTACCTGAGGATGGTGAGCCGCACAATTGTCTTGATGTAGCTACGGTCTGTACGAAAGCACGCCCAGACCTCCAGGACACACCCATCCCAAACAGTACAATCGTGTATGTGGATGGTTCTTCCACTAAAAATGCTTATGGACAAACGCAATCTGGATATGCTGTCGTCACAAATTCAGAAGTATTAGATTCTGCTTCATTGCCATCGTCATTTTCAGCACAAGCAGCTGAATTAGTTGCTTTAACTGCAGCTTGCTATCTGTTACAAGGTACGGCCGTATCAATTTATACAGACAGCCAGTACGCTTTCAGCACAGTGCATGTGTTTGCAAAACTGTGGGAGGAGCGTGCAATGGTGACATCATCTGGAAAGTCAGTGACTCATGCCACTCTCCTAACTGCCCTACTGCAAGCTGTGAAGTTGCCTCAACAAATTGCTATATGCAAATGTGCGGCTCACACCAATGGCTCTGACAGTGTTTCAAAAGGAAATGATTTTGCTGACAGAGCAGCAAAAGAGGCAGCAGCAGCTTCTTCTATTTTTGTTGTACAGGAAACTACTCCAGATTTGCATTTAGGTCATACACTGCTTGCTGACATGCAACAGCAGGCAACTGACAGAGAAAAACAAATGTGGATAGCTAAAGGAGCTACGTATGCAAATGACTTGTACGTATGACCACAAAAGAAACCCATATTGCCAAAAAATATGTTTAAATGGGCAGCTATTATGAGCCATGGCGTGACGCATGTCTCATCAGGGGGTATGATATCGCAATTGCAATCTATTTTTTGTCTTTATGGGTTCGATGCATATGCAAAACAGCATTGTAGAGCATGCATGATATGTGCAAAACACAACTCACAAGGCAATTTGAGACCCCAAACAGGTAAATTTCCAACACCACATTATCCCTTTCAAGTGATTCATATGGATTATATACAGCTGAGTAAACATGAAGGGAAGGAATTTTGTTTAGTCATAATTGATGCCTTCTCAAAATGGGTAGAATTGTTCCCTACAAAACATGCAGATTCACTTACAGTGGCTAAAGCATTATGCAAAGACATCATCCCACGATTTGGAATACCAGAAACAGTCTATTCAGATAATGGAGCGCATTTTGTTAATACAATAGTGCAATACGTAGGAGAAGCACTACAGGTTAATCTCAAAAATCATTGTGCTTATCATCCACAAAGCGCCGGATTAGTGGAAAGGATGAATGGAACAGTAAAAAACAGACTTAGAAAGACAATGGAGGAAACAGGCAGACCATGGACGCATTGTGTAGATTTGGTAAAAATGTATATAAACATAACTAGTACCATGGGGTTGACACCGTATGAAACATTGTTTGGCAGAAAATATCGATTGCCATATTATGGACAAATTTGGGATGTACCTGAGGAAGCCAATTTGGCGGATTACATGAGAAAAATGTTAGAAGGACAACGAGGGAGAGTTCCAAACACTGATGATCCCATTTCTCCACAGGAGGACCCTAAAGTGGTACCTGGAGACTGGGTGTGATAAGAAGCATCAAGAGAAAACACTGGCATTCACCTAAATGGGAAGGGCCCTATCAAGTACTACTCACAACACCCACAGCTTTGAAAATTGGGGAAAGAAGTACATGGATTCATTTAACTCACTGTAAGAAAGTCATTTCTGCAGACACAGACCAACAGTAAGAACAGTAGGACAAGACTAGTAATAGTGTGTGAGCTTGGTGTTAAGATCCAGGTTAGACACGAAAGCTAGCAGAAGACATTAAGAAGCCACTGTTCTGAACATAGGTGTGCTGTAGTGTGCAGAAATGGCGAAAGAAAAAAAAAAAAAGAACGAGGGTTGCTGGACCCCACGGACAGTCCTTGTTATGCTACTTTTCTTTTTTGAATTGGGATTATTATTAAAAGCCATGAGCACGGGACATGATAATAAGGATCACATCCGCAGATTGCAGAGACCAAAAAGAAGTAACGAAGACCCCAGTCCGATAATAAATGCCACAGTACATAGCTGTGATGGGAATAATGCGTACCGATTTGGTGTACAAGCCTGCATTCCTAGAAATACTTCTGTGATCATCTCTGTACCATATAGTGGTCTTACCCATGGAATGCCGGATGGTGACAGAGGGACTAATTACGGAAATAGTTTCTCATGGTATATGACCAACGATCAACAAGATAGGAGATGGGAAACGTTGGTAGCCGATGAATGGAGTAGATGGACACCAAGATGGGCACAAACCGAGTGGGCTAAGTACCAGAGTCAAATTCTCAAAATGTATCAAACAGATGATAAGCTGTCTATAGTGGTGAATACCACAGAAAAAGGAACCATATTCCCACCTGATATAGAGGGAGACTGTTGGTTGTTCCTCCTTTGGGTATACAAACAAGGAAAAGATCCGTATTTCCATTTCTTCCTCTGTGAAACAGATAGAGTACAGCAACCAATATTGACCGAATTAAGTACGTCAAAGGGGGTGTCCATACAAGCAAGGGGGTGCCCATACAAGCAAAGGGGGTGTCTGTACAAGGCACAAAAGACATGAAGGCAGATGACTGGTTCCTAGTAACTACAGGAATTAGTGGACAAAATAACAATTGGCTTTTAATGGCAGAACAAGCAGGACTAGCAGCAAAGAAGGACTGTGTTGTATGTATGGGACCCAGACCTATATTACAGGTATACCGGCAGCATTACCCAAAGACTGTCTACTGACTGCTATGACACAGACATACATTGCGGCAAACAACAATTGTTCTAAGTGGGACAAGATCTATCCAGTGACCAAATTGACTAAGATTAAACCTTTATTCTCAAGCAAAGTTGGGCATGCTAACCATACATGTGTACACTTGACAGGGACAAGTAAGACTTTGGGTAGCTTAAACCACACCGCCTGGTGTAAGAATGTGGTCCATAGTACTCCCACATTCAAACCTGTCGGGAGGAGTGACGTATGGTGGTGGTGTGGGGATAACAGAATCTTTGACAGACTGCCACGGAATGTGTCAGGTTATTGTGCATTAATATCATTATTGTTACCAGTTGAAGCCATACCCATGACCCCTGAAGACGTTACGACATATGCAGCCTCTCTTATTCCTGAAGATTGGCAGAAAGGCATAGCCAGACATAGAGTAAAAAGAGATTGGAAAGGAGTGGGAAATCCAACATATATTGACGCAATAGGAGTCCCCAGGGGAGTGCCTGACGAGTATAAACTGGTTGATCAAATAGCAGCTGGATTCGAATCTTCCATCTGTTGGTGGTGTTCAATTAATAAAAACGTGGACAGAATAAACTACATCCACTACAATGTACAGAAATTAGGAAATTGGACTGAGGAAGGATTTAAGGCTGTCCATTCACAGTTAGAAGCCACGTCCCTTATGGCCTTCCAGAATCGTATTGCTCTGGATATGTTGTTGGCAGAGAAAGGAGGTGTTTGTGCCATGTTCGGAGAACAATGCTGCACATTCATTCCCAACAACACGGCTGCAGACGGCAGTCTCACTCAAGCCATTGACGGGCTGAGGACGTTGAACAGGAAGATGAAAGAGCACAGTGGAGTAAACACCGAAGGCTGGGATTGGTGGCTGGAAGGGATGGGAAAATGGAGGTCTTTGATTTCTTCACTATTAGTGTCTATAGCAGTATTTGCTGCAATTCTAACATTGTGTGGATGTTGTTGTATTCCATGTCTCCGAGGCCTTGTAAATAGAATGATAACCACAGCAATAAGTCCAGGACCAGGAGGGGGTCCGGCATCATATCCACTTCTGGGGACAGACGACGAGGAGGAGGACGATGGCTCTCCTGACCTGTACCCAGACCAATGGAAGTATGATGACCCAGACACCGATGATGGTGACAATGATGACATCACCTCTGGGGTGTAAGCCTATAGAGAAAACATACCATGATGAACCTCTTAGTGAAAATCTCAAAAAGAAGTGCTAAGCTGAGTGATGCCTACTGTATGTTTAACAGGCGATAAACAGGAGGGGAATGTTAAAGATTTTGTATATATGTTATCACTGTTAAACATTTGTACATTTGTCTTCTTTCTCATGAGAACGGTGTTGTGCTGTTTTGCACTTCACCCTGAGAATGTACGTGTTATTCAACCTTGTTTTAGCTTTGTCTTCTTTCTCATGAGAACGGTGTTGTGCTGTTTTGCACCTGTCTTAACCAAGCCTGAGAATTCAATTTTGTTTTAGCACTCTGGGGTCAATCTGAGCTGGGAATGAAGGGCTGGATGTACTTATTATTATAATATAACTTTGTTTTCGCAGCCTCTAACGACTGGGAGTAAGAACGTTTTGACTGTTGTGATGTGGTGCTTAGTGTGAAGGAGTGTGAAGGACAGGACACTTCAGGCAGATGCAGAACAGCTGATAACTGCAACAGACGAACGAGATGTGCTGACCTGTGTAAAAGAAAGTGTTCTTCCTTACAGCTGCACTTATTGACGTATGCGTTTATGTTACGGGAAGAAACTTGTCTTGCGTCATCACCCTACCCTTAGGACAAGTTTTTGTTATGTGATGAGGGCGTCTCTTAATAAAAAGAGCGGAAAGCAGGCCAGACTTTAGTGTAGCCTTGGTGTACAGCCTGACTGCACTCCGCGCGTAAAATTTGACTTTCTGTCTCACTGGTGTTTCTTGACTCTGTTTGTCTTGTTAAAGGTTTTAAAAATGTTTGGAGGAGAAAATACCCAACAATGATAAAGCTCATGTAAGTTATTTTCTTTCAACTCACATCTCTAAAATCATCATTATGTTCAGAAATAAGTTGTGCCACGTCCAAATATATACGAACCAAACTATCTTCACTTTGATGACAATGAATTCTTGATGTCTGAAATTTGCTTCAGGGAAACTGTTTCTACTAATAACAAAATGTCACATTTAGTGGTACAATCTCACACATTTCCTCTGTGTGCACCGCACCAGATCAGCATCAAACACAAGCCAAAGTCAGCTTTCAGATGGAAAAACAGTTTGTTGGTTAGTATCAGCTTTTACCTGTGAATTATTCACATGGCGTGAAGCGTGGTTGTGTTATATATGGTGTGTGTGCGTGTGCACATGCATGTGTATGTGTGTGTGTTGCTGAGCACCGTGCTGAAGGTTTGGACCACCGCCTACAGCACAGTAACACTTAAAGAATAAAGATTTCCCTTCAAGAGCTGAGAATAAACCTGCCACATGTAATTGATGAAAATAAATCATCTGTTCATTGCTGTTTGTGTTTTACTTAACTTTGTATGTGTTTGTGTTTGTTTGTGTTTGTATGTGTTTGTGTTAATCATTGTATCAATCAAAATAATGTCAGACATAATGTCTCCTGCTGTGAACATTTTCTTTTCTCTATTTTCATAATGAACAATATGAAACTGCAAACGTTGACCTCGGCCACCTGAGGTCATAGTGTGCAAAGTGCTCTGACCTTTGAAATAATAATTCACTTTTCTTATACAGCACCAAATCACAGCATATGGCATCTCAAGGTGCGAAACATGAGTAGGCTCTTGAGCTTTTGTTGTGCAGCCCGTGGCTTTGGCTGCACAAATCAGGAACAAAAACAGATAATAAAAGCAATACAGATAAAGAAGCAGTTTGCAGGAAACCCAAGGCAAGTCCACAGGAACATGACAAAGGACACAACAGAAGTGCACCAGTCACCTGGGAGAGAAGAAGATCAAAGATTTTGGTGAACACTATTGGAAGACCTAAAACAACACCAGGAGGCCAAGTGGTTAGAAGTAATTAAAAGACAAACCAGCAGCTATAATGACTGAAGAAGGGATCAGAAAGAAACTTCAAGGCACCTGACCTTGATGAATCCAAACATTTTGCTTGAAAAGGTTGACAGCAGTGCCCTACCACTACACAGCGACTTTCACCAAAGTACTGAATGGAGAAGAGGACACGGAAGACTGGCTAACTACTGCAAACACAAGCCCACTACTGAAGACCAAGGAAACACAAAAGGTACAGACCCATCTATTGCCTAACAACAATATAAAAATGGCTGATGTGATTTATAGCTAACGCAATTAATGAACATCTCGACACTGTTAGCTACCTGGAAAATAAACAAAAAGGTCGCGTGAGGAAAAGATTTGGAACTAAAGACCAATTATTTATGAATAAAGCTATCATGGATGACTGCAAAAAAAAAAAAAAATGAAGAGAAACCACAGCATGTCATGATCTGGCCCTTTAGGGCCAGTTGTTATAGTTCTGGACTCCTTTCCACTTCTGTGCTCTGAGCCTTCTTTGTTTTGATTTGATTTGATCATGTCAGGTAATCATGGTCATGCTTCAGTTATGATGGGTTTTGTTTCATTTATTCTCTGTGTATCATTTGCTTGCTACATATAGAGTTTTGCTTTATTGTTTATTGTTTGCTTTCACTCTTTGTCCCTTATGTTGCTTTAGTCTTAGTTTAATTCTGTTTATCACATTTATTGTATTATGCTTTAGTCAGGTTTTGGTTATTATTATCTTCAAGTGTTTCTTATCTGATTATGTTCTGTTTGTTGCATTCTCTGTTTATCAGTTAGTTCGTTTTATTTATTGCATCATTATGTAGTCTCTGGTTTTGTCATTCTGTTCATTTATTTTCAGTGTAGTCTTAGTTTATGTTGTTACCATATTATCGGTTATTGCATTTACTTCTATATTTTAATCAGTTCTGTCCTAGTTTTGATTATTATCATTGATCTTCTTGTTTCCCGCTTTTTAGATTAGTTACATTATTTCCTCGTTTTTCTCCTTTTGTTTTGTTCATGTTAATTATTATTTGCCAAGCACATCATGTTTCGCACCGTTGGTTTTTCTGTCACTTCTTTATCTTGCCCCAGTTCGCTTTGCTTTTGTCTCACTGCACTCTCTTGCACTCTCTTACCTTTTTGTCTTCCCTGACCACACCCCCTTCCAGAGCCATCCACACACCTGCACCTCATTACACCTTGATTACTGCTCCCTATTTAAGCCCTCACAGTCTCACAGCTCACTAGCAGATTGTTGATTTCGTGGCACTTTCCAGCTGTCGCCCCTTGCTTTGCTTTGTCCTGTTTTGCCTGCTGGTATTTTGACTTTGCCTGTTTTTGACCTCGAGCTCGTCTTGCCTCTGGTAGCCTTTACACTGTGTATTTTTGACCTGCACCTGTTTATTGAACTATGCCTCAGCCTCTTGTCTGTCTGCTACCTCTGCCTCATGGCTGGACCACAAGCGTACCGACCCCCTGCTTGTTGTGCATATTAAACCTCTTTTGGAACTCTATCAGTTGTGTGAGTTTGCAGCTGTGTCCATACAGTTTGTGCCACACCTGATATAGCATGGCTTACAAAAAGGCATTTGACAGCATGCCACATGCCTAGATATTGAGGTGCTTCATACTCTACAACATCAATGAACAAGTGGAACACCACCATCACCTTAAATCACACAGAGGGACAAATAATAATCCCAGATGTTCAGAGAGGGATATTCCAGGGAGACAGCATCTCACCACTTTTATTCTGCTTAACCATGGACCCACTCAGCAAGATCCTGAAGGAGCATGACATCGGGTATGACTTAAGTAGAGGGAGAGGAAGGAGACATCAAAAGTAGTAAACCATCTGCTGTACATGGATGACTTAAAAATCTTTGCTGACTCAGATCAGGGATTCAGTCGGCTCATGGAAGGAGTCCACAAGTTCTCCAAAGACATCGGTATGAAAATTGGACTGGATAAATGCACAATTTAAGCACCTTGAGGCAACCTTGTTGTGATTTGGTGCTGTATGAATGAAAATAAATTGAAAAAAACAATCAGAAAAGGTCCACAGTAAATTTTGCAGAGTAAAATTTACTCTGCTGGGATAACATTTGGTCCCAGTCCAAATAGAGTTAAATATACTCTATCACAGTGCTAAATCAACTCTATAACAGTGTAAACTCAACTCTTATTGGAGTAGAACCACTTGAATGACAAGACAGTAGAGCTGATTTCACTCTATACAAGAGTGCATTTTACTCTATTTAGACTGGGACCAAATGTTACCCCGGCAGAGTAAATTTTAGTCAGTAAATCTATGGTGTAGGAAAGTAGCAGCAGAAAACACTGAGTTGGAATGAAGATTTAGCTCAGGATTCCACATACAAATACTTGGGAATTGAATAAAATGCTACAATAGAACAAAAGAAAATGGAAGAGAGTAACACAAGAACACCTGAACCGCTTAAAAAAGATTTGCAAATTGGAATTAACACCAAAGAACAAGATCACAGCCATAACCAGTTTGCATTGCCAGTTTGGCATAGCAGACTGGCCACAGGGTGAGTTTAATAAGTTAGAAAACCAGGAAGATGCTCACTCTCTACAAAGTTACATACAAAATTTGTTGCATGGACAGAAAATAACTCTCACAGAGAAGGCAGTCAAGGTCTTTGTGACATCAATCAGGCTTACAGAGTATTGATGATAAGTATTGCAGAGTACTTAAAGAGCTCTGTAGAAGAAATCATGAAAAAGGTACAACCCCAGTTCCAATGAAGTTGGGAGGTTACATCACCTTTCCTTCTAACAACACTCAATAAGCATTTGGGAACTGAGGACACTAATTGTTGAAGCTTTGTAGGTGGAATTCTTTCCCATTTTTGCTTGATGTACGACTTCAGTTGTTCAACAGTCCGGGGTCTCTGTTCTCATATTTTGCGCTTCACACATTTTCAATGGGCGACAGGTCTGGACTGCAGGCAGGCCAGTCGAGTACCCGCACTCTTTTATTACGAAGCCACGCTGTTGTAACACATGCAGAATGTAGCTTGGCATTGTCTTGCTGAAATACAACCCCAATTCCATTGTTGGGACATTGTGTAAAATGTAAATACAAACAGAATACAATGATTTGTAAATCCTCTTCAACCTATATTCAATTGAATAAACCACAAAGACAAGATATTTAATGTTCAAACTGATAAACTTTACTGCTTTTGTGCCAATATTCGCTCATTTTGAAATGGATGCCTGCAACATGTTTCAAAAAAGCTGGGACAGTGGTATGTTTACCACTGTGTTACATCACCTTTCCTTCTAACAACACTCAATAAGCGTTTGGGAACTGAGGACACTAATTGTTGAAGCATTGTAGGTGGAATTATTTCCCATTCTTGCTTGATGTACGGCTTCAGTTGTTCAACAGTCCGGGGTCTCCGTTGTCGTATTTTGCGCTTCATAATGCGCCACACATTTTCAATAGGCGACAGGTCTGGACTGCAGGCGGGCCAGTCTAGTACCCGCACTCTTTTACTACGAAGCCACATTGTTGTAACACGTGCAGAATGTGGCTTGGCATTGTCTTGCTGAAATTATCAGGGACGTCCCTGAAAAAGACGTTGCTTGGATGGCAGCATGTGTTGCTCCAAAACCTGGATGTACCTTTCAGCATTGATGGTGCCATCACGGATGTGTAAGGTGCCCATGCCATGGGCACTAACACACCCTCATGCCATTACAGATTCTGGCTTTTGAACTTTGCGCTGGTAACAGTCTCGATGTCTTTTCCTCTTTTGTCCAGAGGACACAACGTTCATGATTTCCAAAAACAATTGGTAATGCGGACTCATCAAACCACGGCACTCTTTTCCACTTTGTGTCTGTCCATTTCAAATGAGCTCAGGCCCAGAGAAGGTGGTGGCATTTCTGGATGTTGTTGAGGTATGGCTTTTGCTTTGCATGGTAGAGTTTTTAACTTGCACTTGTAGATGTAGCGACAAACTATGTTAACTGACAAAGGTTTTCTGAAGTTTTCCTGAGCCCACATGGTAAGATCCTTTACATAATGATGTTGGTTTTTAATGCAGTGCCGCCTGAGGGATTGAAGGTCACGGGCATTCAATTGTGGCTTTTGGCCTTGCTGCTTACATGTAGAACGCTCTCCAGATTCTCTGAATTTTCTGATTATATTATGGACTGTAGATGATGGAATCCCTAAATTCCTTGCAATAGAACATTGAGAAACATTGTTCTTAAACTGTTGGACTATTTTTTTTCATGCAGTTGTTCACAAAGTGGTGATCCGCACCCCATCTTTGCTTGTGAATGGCTGAGACTTTTGGGGATGCTCCTTTCATACCTAGTCATGAGTGTCCTCAGTTCCCAAACACATTGAGTGTTGTTAGAAGGAAAGGTGATGTAACACAATTGTAAAAACACCACTGTCCAGTTTTTTTAGAAACGTGTTCCAGGCATCCATTTCAAAATGAGCAAATATTTGCACAAAAACAATAAATTTTATCAGTTTGAACATTAAACATCTTATCTTTGTGGTGTATTCAATTGAATTGAAGGTTGAAGAGGATTTGCAGATCATAGTATTCTGTTTTATTTACATTTTACACAATGTCCCAACTTCATTGGAATTGACGTCTTTTTTCAGGGATGTCCCTGAAAAAGACGTTTGGATCTCAGCATGTGTTGCTCCAAAACCTGGATGTACCTTTCAGCATTGATGGTGCCATCACAGATGTGTACGTTGCCCATGCCATGGGCGCTAACACACCCCATACCATCACAGATGCTGGATTTTGAATTTTGAGCTGGTAACAATTTGAATTGACTTTCCTCTTTTGTCCATTTCTGGATGTTGTTGATGTATGGCTTTCACTTTGCAAGGTAGAGTTTCCACTTGCACTTGTAGATGTAGCGACGAACTGTGTTAACTGACATTGGTTTTCTGAAGTGTTCCTGAGCCCACGCGGTAAGATCCTTTACACAATGATGTCAGTTTTTAATGCAGTGCCGCCTGAGGGATCGAAGGTCACGGGCATTCAATGTTGGCTTTCGGCCTTGCCACTTGCATGTAGAAAGTTCTCCAGATTCTCTGAATCTTCTGATTATTTTATGGACTGTAGATGATGAAATCCCTAATCTTTGCAACTGAACGTTGAGAAACATTGTTCTTAAACTGTTGGACTATTTTTTCATGCAGTTGTTCACAAAGTGGTGATCCATCTTTGCTTGTGAATGGCTGAGCCTTTTGGGGATGCTCCTTTTACACCCAGTCATGACAATCAACTTTCTCAGTCTTCTGTTGCCCCGTCCCAACTTTTTTGAAATGTGTTGCAGGCATCCAGTTCAAAATGAGCAAATATTTGCACAAAAACAAAAAAAAAGTCTATCAGTTTGAACATTAAATATCTTGTCTTTGTGGTGTATTCAATTGAATATAAACTGAAGAGGATTGGCAAATCATTGTATTCTGTTTTTTATTTAGATTTTACACAACGTCCCAACTTCATTGAAATTGGGGTTGTAGGTCAACATCACAATGACACTTTGTACCAACAGACCTCAATGATCAAACTGTCAAAAAAAAAAAAAAAACCTGGTGGAGAAAACGCAACAATCTGACACCAGTGACAAAACGAGGAAAACAGACCAGGGGAAAATACAGCAGAAGAGAACACAAACCTCAACTGGAAGGATGGAAACAGCACAGAAGGGCTGGATAATTCCAAGAAGAATTCTTAAAGGAATACCTTGACAACTACAGCATGGCACTCATAGAGCGCAAACATCCGCCAAGGTTCCAATTTCATAAAAACTCCAAAGTAAAAGTCCTGTTTGATGTGGCTTTTCATCAACTAAATTAGATGTAATGAAATGTCAGGAGTTTTTTTTTTTGTTGTTGTTTTTTATTTTGTGGCGATGTCAGTTTTTTTTTAACTGGTTCAGTTTCTGAATTCTTTTCCAGATAATTATCACAGAACATTGGTTATCTTTGCAATCTACAATTTCTCATTGCTTTTTGGCACTTGGTTTCTGATTGATAAATGGAAGACAAAAAGGCACAAAGGCTCCTTCACACATAACAAGAATAAATATGAATCAGGGCGAATCATAGTGAAATGGCCCAAATGAGCGAACCATGAAAACAATGAGCCAACGTCGGGAGGGAAACACGGTCGGGCAGGCATGAATGATCTCACTGTGACGGTTTTGTGCACACTCATGAGCGTGAACAAACAGTGCGAGGAGCTGGAACGTGCTGCGCCACATTGCACTGCTGCTGTGGAGAAACAATATGAAAGCCACACAGCATATAAAACATGTCAATTTCCAATATTTAATCCCTCTTATTGAACGGACGATACAAGTATGATCTCTCTGTTCCTCTGTGTCTGACCCATGGTCGTAGACGTACAGTCATGAAATGACATGAATGAAGCAAGCAGTGCACTCTCATTATGTGTTATTATGTCCAGCCGGGTATATAAATAATTACTACAATCACCAGACACTGATAGATTAGATATCGGTGTATAATTAGTGAAAATCACTGGGTTGATGTAAATAATAAATAAAAGGGGACCCAATACAGAACCCTGTGGTTAAATAACCTTGGTTAAATATCAAATCAAATCAAATCAATTTTATTTATATAGCGCCAAATCACAACAAACATTCGCCTCAAGGTGCTTTATATTGTAAGGCAAAAGCCATACAATAATTACAGAAAAACCCCAACGGTCAAAGTGACCCCCTATTAGCAAGCACTTGGCGACAGTGGGAAGGAAAACTCCCTTTTAACAGGAAGAAACCTCCAGCAGAACCAGGCTCAGGGAGGGGCAGTCTTCTGCTGGGACTGGTTGGGGCTGAGGGGAGAGAATCAGGAAAAAGACATGCTGTGGAAGAGAGCAGAGATCAATCACTAATGATTAAATGCAGAGTGGTTCATAAAGAGCAAAAAGAGGTGAATAAAAAGAAACACTGGGTGCATCATGGGAAACCCCCCAGCAGTCTAAGTCTATAACAGCATAACTAAGGGATGGTTCAGGGTCACCTGATCCAGCCCTAACTATAAGCTTTTTCAAAAAGGAAAGTTTTAAGCTTAATCTTAAAAGTAGAGAGGGTGTCTGTCTCCCTGATCCGAATTGGGAGCTGGTTCCACAGGAGAGGAGCCTGAAAGCTGAAGGCTCTGACTCCCATTCTACTCTTACAAACCCTAGGAACTACAAGTAAGCCTGCAGTCTGAGAGCGAAGCGCTCTATTGGGGTGATATGGTACTATGAGGTCCCTAAGATAAGATCAGACCTGATTATTCAAAACCTTATAAGTAAGAAGAAGAATTTTAAATTCTATTCTAGAATTAACAGGGAGCCAATGAAGAGAAGCCAATATGGGTGAAATATGCTCTCTCCTTCTAGTCCCTGTCAGTACTCTAGCTGCAGCATTTTGAATTAACTGAAGGCTTTTCAGGGAACTTTTAGGACAACCTGATAATAATGAATTACAATAGTCCAGCCTAGAAGAAATAAATGCATGAATTAGCTTTTCAGCATCACTCTGAGACAAGACCTCTCTAATGTTAGAGATATTGCGCAAATGCAAAAAAGCAGTCCTACATATTTGCTTAATATGCGCATTGAAGGACATATCCTGATCAAAAGTGACTCCAAGATTTCTCACAGTATTACTGGAGGTCAGGGTAATGCCATCAAGAGTAAGGATCTGGTTAGACATCATGTTTCTAAGATTTGTGGGGCCAAGTACAATAACTTCAGTTTTATCTGAATTTAAAAGCAGGAAATTAGAGGTCATCCATGTCTTTATGTCTGAAAGACATTCCTGCAGTTTAACTAATTGGTGTGTGTCCTTTGGCTTCATGGATAGATAAAGCTGGGTATCATCTGCATAACAATGAAAATTTAAGCAGTGCTTTCTAATAATACTGCCTAAGGGAAGCATGTATAAAGTTAATAAAATCAGTCCTAGCACAGAACCTTGTGGAACTCCATAATTAACCTTAGACTGTGAAGAAGACTCCCCATTTACATGAACAAATTGTAATCTATTAGATAAATATGATTCAAACCACTACAGTGCAGTGCCTTTAATACCTATGGTATGCTCTAATCTCTGTAATAAAATTTTATGGTCAACAGTATCAAAACCTGCACTGAGGTCTAACAGGATGAGCACAGAGATGAGTCCACTGTCTGAGGCCATAAGAAGATCATTTGTAACCTTCACTAATGCTGTTTCTGTACTATGATGAATTCTAAAACCTGACTGAAACTCTTCAAATAGACCATTCCTCTGCAGATGATCAGTTAGCTGTTTTACAACTACCCTTTCAAGAATTTTTGAGAGAAAAGGAAGGTTGGAGATTGGCCTATAATTAGCTAAGATAGCTGGTTCAAGTGATGGCTTTTTAAGTAATGGTTTAATTACTGCCACCTTAAAAGCCTGTGGTACATAGCCAACTAATAAAGATAGATTGATCATATTTAAGATCGAAGCATTAATTAATGGTAGGGTTCCTTGAGCAGCCTGGTAGGAATGGGGTCTAATAGACATGTTGATGGTTTGGAGGAAGTGACTAATGAAAATAACTCAGAAAGAACAATCGGAGAGAAAGAGTCTAACCAAATACCAACATTACTGAAAGTAGTCGAACATAAAGATATGTCTTTGGGATGGTTATGAATAATTTTTTCTCTAATAGTTAAAATTTTATTTGCAAAGAAAGTCATGAAGTCATTACTAGTTAAAGTTAAAGGAATACTCGGCTCAATAGAGCTCTGAGGTTGTTCTTTTTTTCTTCAATTAGTGATGAATAGTAAGATGTCCTAGCTTTACGGAGGGCTTTTTTATAGAGCAACAGACTCTTTTTCCAGGCTAAATGAAGATCTTCTAAATTAGTGAGAAGCCATTTGCTCTCGAACATACGGGTTATCTGCTTTAAGCTGTGAGTTGTGGGTTAAACCACGGAGTCAGACACTTCTGATTTAAAGCTCTCTTTTTCAGAGGAGCTACAGCATCCAAAGTTGTGCTCAATGAGGATGTAAAGCTATTGATGAGATAATCTATCTCACTCACAGAGTTTAGGTAGCTACTCTGCACTGTGTTGGTATATGGCATTGAAGAACATAACAAAGAAGGAATCATATACATAAACCTAGTTACAGCGCTTTCAGAAAGACTTCTACTGTAATGAAACTTATTCCCCACTGCTGGGTAGTCCATTAAAGTAAATGTAAATGTTATTAAGAAATGATCAGACAACAAGGGGTTTTCAGGGAATACTGTTAAGTGTTCAATTTCTATGCCATATGTCAGAACAAGATCTAAAGTATGATTAAAGTGGTGGGTGGGCTCATTTACATTTTGAGCAAAGCCAACTGAGTCTAATAATAGATTAAATGCAGTGTTGAGGCTGTCATTCTCAGCATCTATTGTTATGTTTCGGACGCGGTCAGAGCACCGATCCAGCGTCTGAAAGGACCCAGCATAAAATAAGCAGAGCACGGTTCAAAAGGTAGCAGAATTGAATAAACATAACAGTGGGTGAAGTGCTAAACAACTAAAAAGTCCGCGGTCTGGTGAGGTGGAAACATGGCGCGCTCTCAACAGCGCAAACGGTCCAGAGCCACAGCAGTTCAGACCCAGGGACCCCGCCAACACCCCCCAGGTGGCCGCGACAAACCAAGTCTGTGAAGAAAGAAAACATGGAGGTGAGTCCAACTCCACACAGGGAGACACAACTCAAAGGTGCACACAATCAGCAAACACTTCCTGGCTTAAATCAATACATCAGCTTCTCACCCTGCAGGCACGGAACAACTCAGTTCAAATCTCCACTGCAGCAGAAGCTGATTAGACAATTAGCATAATATGACAGCTCAATAACACAAGGTGTGAGGGACACCAAATCCACTGTCATTACTTCATAAAAGTCACCAAAACCAAATTACCTCAGGAAGTGTGCTGAAGAGCGTGAGACCTCACCCAATCCTCCTTCACAGACTGTGGCGTCAAACCTGGAGCGGTCTCTGCGTCCGTGATTTTGAGATTGTTCTCCTGACGTCGATCTCACACGTCTGCTCACAAGGTCGAGTCTCTGGCAATCACACACTGTGCATTCAAGGTTTAAATGCAGCAATCTCTGATTAAGACAAAATACACCACAGCTGTGAGTCCTGATGACCTGCATGTGAAAACAAGCCTCAGGTGTTCAGGGTGAGGTCCTAATGCTCAGCCACTCAGTCCTGAATGCATACCACCTGGTGGGAGAAACAGAAAACAAAAACCAAGCCAGCCAAACACCCCAGCCCACAGCATCTATGTGGATGTTAAAATCACCCACTATAATTATCTTATCTGAGCTAAGCACTAAGTCAGACAAAAGGTCTGAACAATCACTAAGAAACTCACAGTAACGACCAGGAGGACGATAGATAATAACAAATAAAACTGGTTTTTGGGACTTCCAATTTGGACGGACAAGACTAAGAGTCAAGCTTTCAAATGAATTAAAGCTCTGTCTGGGTCTTTGATTAATTAATAAGCTGGAATGGAAGATTGCTGCTAATCCTCCGCCCCGGCCCGTGCTTCGAGCATTCTGACAGTTAGTGTGACTCGGGGGGTGTTGACTCATTTAAACTAACATATTCATCCTGCTGTAACCAGGTTTCTGTAAGGCAGAATAAATCAATATGTTGATCAATTATTATATAATTTACTAACAGGGACTTAGAAGAGAGAGACCTAATGTTTAATACACCACATGTAACTGTTTTAGTCTGTGGTGCAGTTGAAGGTGCTATATTATTTTTTCTTTTTGAATTTTTATGCTTAAATAGATTTTTTCTGGTTATGGGTGGTCTGGGAGCAGGCACCGTCTCTACGGGGATGGGGTATTGGGGGGATGGCAGGGGGAGAGAAGCTGCAGAGAGGTGTGTAAGACTACAACTCTGCTTCCTGGTCCCAACCCTGGATAGTCACGATTTGGAGGGTTTAAGAAAATTGGCCAGATTTCTAGAGATGAGAGCTGCTCCATCCAAAGTGGGATGGATGCCATCTCTCCTAACAAGACCAGGTTTTCCCCAGAATATTTGCCAATTATCTATGAAGGCCACCTCATTTTTTGGACACCACTCAATTCAAGACAGCCAGCAATTCAATTCAAGGAGAACATGCGGCTAAACATGTCACTCCCAGTCTGATTGGGGAGGGGCCCAGAGAAAACTACAGAGTCCGACATTGTTTTTGCAAAGTTACACACCGATTCAATATTAATTTTAGTAACCTCCGATTGGCGTAACCGGGTGTCATTACTGCTGACGTGAATTACAATCTTACCAAATTTATGCTTAGCCTTAGCCAGCAGTTTCAAATTTCCTTCAATGTCACCTGCTCTGGCCCCCGGAAGACATTTGACTATGGTTGCTGGTGTCGCTAACTTCACATTTCTCAAAACAGAGTCGCCAATAACCAGAGTTTGATCCTCGGCGGGTGTGTCGCCAAGTGGGGAAAAATGGTTAGAGATGTGAACAGGTTGATGGTGTACAGTGGGCTTCTGTTCAGAACTATGCTTCTTCCTCACAGTCACCCAGCCTGCCTGCTTTCCCGGCTGCTCGGGATCTGCTGGGGGACAGCTAACGGCAGCTAAGCTACCTTGATCCGCACCAACTACAGGGGCCTGGCTAGCTGTAGGATTTTCCAAGGTGCGGAGCCGAGTCTCCAATTCGCCCAGCCTGGCCTCCAAAGCTACGAACAAGGTACACTTATTACAAGTACCGTTACTGCTAAAGGAGGCCGAGGAATAACTAAACATTTCACACCCAGCGCAGAAAAGTGCGGGAGAGACAGAAGAAGCCGCCATGCTAAACCGGCTAAGGTCTAATAGCTGCGCTAAGCTAGCGGATTCCTAAAAACACACAAAGTGAAGAATGTGAAAATAATTTAGAGGTGATTCAGCAGAGAGGGTGCTTTAGTTAAGGCATGTGAAGATTACACTGTGAAATAAATTGTTATCTAGATCAATCTAAGTACGCAGATTAAACAGCTAACAGACACAGCAAAACACCGCTGTGCGCCGGAACAGGAAGTGATACAATGCCGCAGTGAGAGCCAACCACCAGTAGAGTACAGGAGTACAGATAAAAAATAAATGCCACTCCTGGGATTCAAACCTGCAATTTACAAAATTTCTGATGAACAGACAGAAACTTTACCACTGCGCTACAATCACTGTCTTATAACAGGAGCGTAAAATACCTAAAATCAACAAGGACACAAATTTATTTTTAAAAAAAAGAGAAATTAGAGGATGTAGATGAAGAGGAAGTTTTTGTCGTCTTTTATTATGGTGATAAAAGGGCTGTTAAACGGGGTATTTTTGGTGATGTGTGACTGAAAGTGGGGTATTTGTTACACTTGTCACTTGGCTTGTCATAGCCCTGCGGCGCGCTGCTCACAGGACCCACGTGTCCTGTCAGACATGTGATGTTCAGATTGCCCACATGATCTGACGGTCCATTTCACCTGGGACAGCTTGTCAATGTGCATGCTGTGTGAGCGCTCCAGCTCCTCGCAAAAGCCATATATGTTTTATGTATTTCCACATGATGACAGCAAACACACACGAGCACACGCATGTACGAGGCATTAGAGGCAGCTCTGATTTTGCATGCAATTCCACCTTTGTGCGCTAGTCGGCTTGAATCATGTTATGTTTGAAGGGGCCCTAAAATTGGAACCCCCATCCAATTTTGGTGGTGATGGTAATTCCATTAAAAAAATAGTGATTGAGGCACTTTTGTTTGACATGCAAAATATTCACCAAATTGACTTTTCAATATTAAATTCAAATGTCCATAAAATCCACAATCCAGATCAGATCCAGATCAAACATTGTCAGGTGATAGTGAGTGTCAGTCTGCACCTTACTGTCAAATATGACAGTGATTGGAGCATGTTTGATTAAGAAATAATTAAAAATATATATTAAATGGGGTTTTCTATGTTAAATTTAATTGGTACAAAATCTGTAATCCAGTGCAGATCTGGATCAAACTTTGTCAGTGCATAAAGGATACCGCCCTACATAACAATCTCAAATATGAAAAATTGTGGGCTCCAGGCTGTTCACAAACAGACAAACAAAACAAAACAACAGTCAAACAAACAAATAAACAAGGGTGATAACAGTTAAAAATGAGAGTGATCGAGGCACTTTTGACTGAGATACAATGCAAAATGTTAACCAATTGGGCCTTTCAATATTAAATTCAAATGTTCATAAAATCCACAATGACCACAAAATGTGTAACCTGGATCAGATCCAGATCAAACGGGCTCCAGGTTGTTCACAAATAGTGGCGAAAACAGTGTGAGTTTTAGTCCAACAGTGTACCCCGGAAAAAAGTTAGCATGTACCCCTCTTCATTTGTACACATTGTGCCTTGATTACTTGGAAGTGTATCAGAACACCACCAATTTGGGCAATGGTCAACGGGGAATAGTATAAAAAACAATCATGGATCATTGTCAGTGACAAATAATACATATTAAAATTCAGGGTCCATGCAGCAAAGGTGCAATGTTCTTCAACTTCTCAAAAGATGTTTGTTCAGAAAGACTATAAGACTGGGAACACGCCTCTCCAACCTGCCCTGAATATTTTCCATTTCTATCTGATCTAATCTAGTCCCACCTGGTCAATTAATATTTGTGTTTCCCACTTCTTGATTGACTGAGTACAGCTGACTGAGTTAGTTGGGTGTGGATGGAGTAAAGAGAGCCAGTTTAGGCCAGTTGATGTGTTCTTTGGCAAATTATAACCTCTTCTATTTAACAGAGGGACTTTTGCGGGGGATTCTTGCAAATAAATTAGCTTCACACAGGCATCTTCTAACTGTCACAGCACTTACAGGTAACTCCAGACTGTCTTTGATCATCCTGGAGCTGATCATTGGGTGAGCCTTTGCCATTCTGGTTATTCTTCTATCCATTTTGATGGTTGTTTTCCGTTTTCTTCCACACATCTCTGGTTTTTTGTCCATTTTAAAGCATTGGAGATCATTGTAGATGAACAGCCTATAATTTTTTTGCACCTGCGTATAAGTTTTCCCCTCTCCAATCAACTTTTTAATCAAACTACGCTGTTCTTCTGAACAATGTCTTGAACATCCCATTTTCCTCAGGCTTTCAAAGAGAAAAGCATGTTCAACAGGTGCTGGCTTCATCCTTACATAGGGGACACCTGATTCACACCTGTTTGTTCCACAAAATAGACGAACTCACTGACTGAATGTCACACTACTATTATTGTGAACACCCACTCAGATCAGTGTCATTTAAGTGTCAAAGCCATGACGCCTCTAAATGCTTCATTACTTGAAGTTTCTTCTCAGCAGCTCCTTATCATGAGTGCAATATTCCTGAGCATGCAGATGCAGCTTTACGCATCATTTTAATGAAAAGAGTCAATGATTTGTGGCCGAGTGACGCAGATGATATTTTAGAACATGAACTTAAGATGTAATTCAAACATATACGAGGTCTGTTAGAAAACTATCCGACCTTTTTATTTTTTGCAAAAACTATATGGATTTGAATCATGTGCACTTGCATCAGCAAAGCTTGAACCTTTGTGCGCATGCATGAGTTTTTTCACGCCTGTCGGTTGCGTCATTCGCCTGTGAGCACGCTTTGAGTGAGCAGTGGTCCACCCCTCTCATCGGATTTTTATTGTGAGGAAAATGTTTGAACGATTTGGAGCTTTGCTGCATCCAATTTTTCCAGAAACTGTGAGAGACAGCCAGGTGGAAACCATTCAGAAGATTCAGACGGCTTTCAGGGACGATTCTATGGGGATCACACAGGTTAAGGAGTGTTACAACCGGAAATAAAGGAAATAAACACTACATGTGCAAGGGGCGGAGCTATCGCATGACAGCTGTCAACGTGAGAAGGAGGAAGCTTCACAAAGACAGCTGTCAAAACAAACAAGCGAGCGCGGGCTGACACAGAACCTGAGGAAACACAAACAAACCAAAACCATGGAAGAAATATAATGAAAAACCAAAAAACCTGGGTGGACAAAAACTGGATGGCAACAACCGGGGAAACCCCTAGAAGCACCGCACAAATGAAAGGAAACCCCGGACCCCATACGCAGCAGAAACAAGTAAGACTCATGCCACACATTAGCATCACAGACACGCATTCTTACATACGCACGACAGAACACAGGATCAACCACACACACATTCACCCCTCCTCAGGCACACACGCACACAGACAGACTTACATAGGATCAACCACACACACATTCACCCCTACTCAGGCACACACGCACACAGACAGAGTTACACTGGATCAACCACACACACATTCACCCCTACTCAGGCACACATGCACACAGATAGAGTTACACTGGATCAACCACTCACACATTCACCCCTGCTCAGGCACACACGCACACAGACAGAGTTACACTGGATCAACCACACACACATTCACCCCTACTCAGGCACACATGCACACAGATAGAGTTACACTGGATCAACCACTCACACATTCACCCCTGCTCAGGCACACACGCACACAGACAGAGTTACACTGGATCAACCACACACACATTCACCCCTACTCAGGCACACATGCACACAGATAGAGTTACACTGGATCAACCACTCACACATTCACCCCTGCTCAGGCACACACGCACACAGACAGTTACACTGGATCAACCACACACACATTCACCCCTACTCAGGCACACATGCACACAGATAGAGTTACACTGGATCAACCACTCACACATTCACCCCTGCTCAGGCACACACGCACACAGACAGAGTTACACTGGATCAACCACACACACATTCACCCCTACTCAGGCACACATGCACACAGATAGAGTTACACTGGATCAACCACTCACACATTCACCCCTGCTCAGGCACACACGCACACAGACAGAGTTACACTGGATCAACCACACACACATTCACCCCTACTCAGGCACACACACACACAGACAGAGTTACACTGGATCAACCACACACACATTCACCCCTACTCAGGCACGCACGCACACAGACAGAGTTACACTGGATCAACCACACACACATTCACCCCTACTCAGGCACACATGCACACAGATAGAGTTACACTGGATCAACCACACACACATTCACCCCTACTCAGGCACACATGCACACAGATAGAGTTACACTGGATCAACCACTCACACATTCACCCCTGCTCAGGCACACACGCACGCACACAGAATTACACTGGATCAACCACTCACACATTCACCCCTGCTCAGGCACACACGCACACAGACAGAGTTACACTGGATCAACCACACACACATTCACCCCTACTCAGGCACACATGCACACAGATAGAGTTACACTGGATCAACCACACACACATTCACCCCTACTCAGGCACACACGCACACAGACAGAGTTACACTGGATCAACCACACACACATTCACCCCTACTCAGGCACACATGCACACAGATAGAGTTACACTGGATCAACCACACACACATTCACCCCTACTCAGGCACACACGCACACAGACAGAGTTACACTGGATCAACCACACACACATTCACCCCTACTCAGGCACACATGCACACAGATAGAGTTACACTGGATCAACCACACACACATTCACCCCTACTCAGGCACACATGCACACAGATAGAGTTACACTGGATCAACCACACACACATTCACCCCTACTCAGGCACACATGCACACAGATAGAGTTACACTGGATCAACCACTCACACATTCACCCCTGCTCAGGCACACACGCACGCACACAGAATTACACTGGATCAACCACGCACACATTCACCCCTTCTCACGCATGCACACAGCCAGAGTTACACTGGATCAACCACACACACATTCACCCCTATTCAGGCACGCACGCACACAGACAGAGGTACACTCGATCAACCACACACACATTCACCCCTACTCAGGCATGCACGCATGCACACAGACAGAGTTACACTGGATCAACCACACACACATTCACCCCTACTCATGCACACAGACAGAGTTACACGGGATCAATCACGCACACATTCACCCCTACTCAGGCACCCACGCACGCATACAGACAGAGTTACATGGGATCAACCACACACATTCACCCCTACTCAGGCATGCACACACACAGACAGAGTTACACTGGATCAACCATGCACACATTCACCCCTACTCAGGCACGCACGCACGCACACAGACAGACTTACACCGGATCAACCACGCACACATTCACCCCTAGTCAGGCACACACGCACACAGACAGAGTTACACTGGATTAATCATACACACATTCACACCTACTCAGGCACGCACGCACTCAGAGTTACACTGGATCAACCACACACACATTCACCCCTACTCAGGCACACATGCACACAGATAGAGTTACACTGGATCAACCACACACACATTCACCCCTACTCAGGCACACACGCACACAGACAGAGTTACACTGGATCAACCACACACACATTCACCCCTACTCAGGCACGCACGCACACAGACAGAGTTACACTGGATCAACCACACACACATTCACCCCTACTCAGGCACACATGCACACAGATAGAGTTACACTGGATCAACCACACACACATTCACCCCTACTCAGGCACACATGCACACAGATAGAGTTACACTGGATCAACCACTCACACATTCACCCCTGCTCAGGCACACACGCACGCACACAGAATTACACTGGATCAACCACGCACACATTCACCCCTTCTCACGCACGCACACAGCCAGAGTTACACTGGATCAACCACACACACATTCACCCCTATTCAGGCACGCACGCACACAGACAGAGGTACACTCGATCAACCACACACACATTCACCCCTACTCAGGCATGCACGCATGCACACAGACAGAGTTACACTGGATCAACCACACACACATTCACCCCTACTCATGCACACAGACAGAGTTACACGGGATCAATCATGCACACATTCACCCCTACTCAGGCACCCACGCACGCATACAGACAGAGTTACATGGGATCAACCACACACATTCACCCCTACTCAGGCATGCACACACACAGACAGAGTTACACTGGATCAACCATGCACACATTCACCCCTACTCAGGCACGCACGCACGCACACAGACAGACTTACACCGGATCAACCACGCACACATTCACCCCTAGTCAGGCACACACGCACACAGACAGAGTTACACTGGATTAATCATACACACATTCACACCTACTCAGGCACGCACGCACACAGAGTTACACTGGTTCAACCACACACGGTCACCCCGACTCACGCACTCATGCACACAGACGGAGTTACACGGGATCAATCATGCACACATTCACCCCTACTCAGGCACGCATGCACACAGACAGAGTTACACTGGATCAACCATGCACACATTCACCCCTACTCAGGCACGCACGCACACAGACAGAGTTACACTGGATCAACCACACACACATTCACACCTACTCAGGCACACACGCACACAGAGTTACACTGAATCAACCACTCACACATTCACTCCTATTCAGGCACGCACGCATGCACACAGACAGAGTTACACTGAATCAATCATGCACACATTCACCCCTACTCAAGCCCGCACGCACACACAGACAGAGTTACACGGGATCAGTCTCGCACACATTCACCCCTACTCAGGCACCCACGCACGCACACAGACAGAGTTATATGGGATCAACCATGCACACATTTACCCCTACTCAGGCATGGACGCACACAGACAGAGTTACACTGGATCAACCATGCACACATTCACCCCTACTCAGGCACGCATGCACACACACAGGCAGAGTTACACTGGATCAACCACTCACACATTCACCCCTACTTACGCACGCACGCACACAGACAGAGTTACACGGGATCAACCACGCACACATTCACCCCTTCTCAGACATGCACGCGCACACAAAGAGTTACACTGGATCAACCACGCACACATTCACACCTACTCAGGCATGCACACACAAAGACAGAGTTACACTGGATCAACCACGCACACATTCACACCTACTCAGGCACGCACGCACACAGACAGAGTTACACAGGATCAACCATGCACACATTCACACCTACTCAGGCACGCACGCACACAGACAGAGTTACACAGGATCAACCACGCACACATTCACACCTACTCAGGCACGCACACACACAGACAGAGTTACACGGGATCAACCATGCACACATTCACCCCTTCTCAGACATGCACGCGCACACAAAGAGTTACACTGGATCAACCACGCACACATTCACACCTACTCAGGCATGCACACACAAATACAGAGTTACACTGGATCAACCATGCACACATTCACACCTACTCAGGCACGCATGCACACAGAGTTACACTGAATCAACCATGCACACATTCACACCTACTCAGGCACGCACGCACACAGACAGAGTTACACAGGATCAACCACGCACACATTCACACCTACTCAGGCACGCACACACACAGACAGAGTTACACGGGATCAACCATGCACACATTCACCCCTACTCACGCACGCTTGCACACAGACAGAGTTACACGGGATCAACCACACACACATTCACCCCTACTCACGCACGCACGCACACAGACAGAGTTACACGGGATCAACCATGCACACATTCACCCCTACTCACGCACGCACGCACACAGACACAGAGGTACCAGCATTACCAACACATGCAGACCACTAACAGAACAGAGAGTGAGACACATGGTCATTCACAATCCTTCAACCAGAAAACAACAGGAAAGGAAAACACTAAGACACGAAAGGACATGGGGACCAGGGACGCATCCAACACAACCCCCAGAACTGAACCCCAACAATTTAAAGTAAATTTTACTCCACACAGTTTTCAGTGTATTACAGGGCTTGTTCTATATGAGGGAATTTACAACCACAGGGAAACTTACAGAAAGATAACAAATGTTGTGGGAGTTGTCTGTGTACAGGCTCAGGAGGAGACGGGTCAGCAGGACACGGGTGGACTGACCACTGATGGCCAGCTAAAGCTTATTTATCCTTGAGGGCAATTTGTCCTCTGCGTTTGACCCTTCCTAACTATTTATGGGCAATGAGGGGCCTGTCTTCTCCATCTGGGGATTAACGCCAGCTCTAAGGCCACTGCCTTGGTCAAGGGCAAAGGCAGGACTCCCGGGGAGGCCAGCAGGTTCTGGTCCTAAGCAAAGCAGCGTGGTCAGGGAGGGCATAGGGTAGAAGGGGCACAAGCAACACATCTGTCACAAGTGTTTTCATTTCTGTGTTGTGGTCCTCGAACAGGGCATCTCCTCTTCAGACACCACAAACTTTGGCCGTGAAGGACAATTTGAAGGTCCAGTCCTGGAGGAACATTGATTCTGTGACTCCATTTCTTCCTTGGTTCTCACTGAAAACAGTCGCATTTGTTGAAAATCCTGTTTCTTGGTGAGTTAGAATCAATTTTTATATTTACTTTTTTACACCTTTGCACTATGGGAGTTGTCTCTTAATTTCTTTGTACCTTGTGTATAATGACAATAAAAAGCATTCTATTCTATTCTATTCTATTCTATATCTATACGTTTGTCTTGTCTTCTTTTTCTCCAGCTAAACTCTGATTGGCAGCTCCCAGATCGAGCTCACCCCCCCATAATACACCTGAGGAAAAACAAAAACAATCAAAAGGAAAGTTCAAGTTGTGCTCCAGTGACAGAGACTCACAATGGAAGATGTAAAGTTTTGAAGTTAGTTCATATTTGACTTCATCACAGTCCCCAGAGCTAATTACAATTTAAAATATGGCAGCTGCAGCTTCTGCTTAGTCAGTTGATGAAATGCTTCAGCAATGACATGTGTAGGAGCCTGCGGTCCTGTCCGTCAAACCCACTTAAAATTACAAGTCCAGTAAGAAAATGCAAATCATTAATCAGCAATCTAATGTTGTGCATTCAAGTGGAGGATTGGACCAGAAACCCAACTTTCAGGTGCTGAACTCTGAACATTGAGCAAACAAATAAAATAAAACTCCTCAGTGTAAAGACAGTCTGTCAGATGTCTTCTGTTCTTTCCGACTTCTGGAACCGATGATGAGTTAAAAAAAAAATCTTTATAAATGCGAATTAAATGCACATTTTCTGGATTTAATTTTTCTACCTTATTGTTTGTGTGTTCGGTTTCTGAATGATTCCATGAAGAAGCTCAGACCATAAGTTCACACCAGACCTACAAACTTTCAAACGTGTCCCTCGTCCACATGGACGCTGGTATTTGAACAGCAGAGCTATTTCGATGTATTTCGACTTTACCTCACAGTAACTGTTTGAGTCAGTCAGAATTTATATGCCATTTTCATATAGTTACAGTGTTTAAAAATAAAAGTTAAAAACAGATTTATCTTCTTTTAAGTGTTTATTCATTATCTGGCAGCACAGTGGTTTAGTGGTTAGCACTGTTGTCTCACAGCAAGAAGGTCATGGGCTCAATTCTCATCTGTGTTCTTTCTGTGTGGAGTTTGCATGTTCTTGCCGTGTCTCTGTGGGTTCCCTCTGGGTGCTTTGACTTCCTCCTACATCCAAAAACATGCAGATTAGGTGGATTGTAAGCTTTAAATTGTCTGTAGGTTTGCGTGCAGGTGTGACTCTGTTTGTTTGTCTGTCTCTGTGTCCCTGCCACAGACTGGCATCCTGTCCAGGGTGAACCCCGCCTCCTGCCCTATGACTGCTGGGACAGGCTCCAGCCATCTGTGGCCCTTATTTGGAGTAAGGGGTTGAAGATGAGTGAGTGTATTCATTATATCAGATTTTGAGTGAGTCAAAGGTTTACATACACCAAGATGAACCGCTTCTTTTTGAATATACTTTTGGAACCAGTGAGTAATTCCTGTCATTTATGGTTATTTGGAGCACCCGTGGCTGCATTTAAGGGTCTTCCTGTAGAATCAGCACCTTCTTGGATTTCAGAAAAAAACTGTGGCTCTTCATAAATCAGCTTGCTTCAATGCATCCATCTCCAAAAAACTCATGGTTGCACGCACAAGTGCCCAAAAATGTACCAGACATTCAGCCGTATCTTACAGCTGGTGCCACACCGTGCACACTGCAGTGCAGGAGGCACAGCTAGCATCCTGTGTGGGTGTGAGTTCTCTCCAGCTTCCTCTCACTTCTAAAGACATGCAGATTAGGTGAAACTGGCCACGTGTGAGAGTCTGGATGTGTTTGTCTAACTTTAGGTGTCAGATCTGTGATAGACTGGTGTCCAGTGCAGGGTGAACCCTGGACCTCTCACCCATGGGGGGCAAGCCCCCCACCGGGCTCTGCAAAATGCTCAAATTCGGGCAGATGGGCTGGGAAATTTGGGCATGGGCCAAGTAGACTCTGAATACAGAATAGAATGTAAGACTTATTTTCGCAATTAATGTAAACAATCAAACCGCTATTTGGTCACCAATACAAATAAAAATATGGGTATATAAATATTAGGACCCGACCGATATGGATTTTTTGAGGCCGATGCCGTTAACAATATTTGGATGAAAAAAAATGCAGATAATCCATAAATCGGCTGATTTGCCGATAGCTGATAAATCAGCCATTTTTTAAAATGTAAAATTTTTTAAAATGTTCTTTTTTGGACCCTTAACAAAAAAGGTATGAGCTAAAAGCTGAAGCTTTGTCCTCATATTGATTAACTTTATAACAGAGAAGAAATTTTAAATAAAAAAAAATGCAATCAAGAATTAAACATTTGTGAAATTAGCAAATACATATCCTTAAAAAGAGTTGTGAAATACATCTGATCTTGTACCTCTTGTTGCTGCAACTTAGATATAGGTTCAGGATAAGGATATAGATCCTTATAAACTTCCTTGTATGCTTTTGTCAGCCGATCAGTGCAGTGTGACGGTGAACTACAGGGGCCGGTGATGAACACATTTAAGCAGGGGTGTAAGCAGCTCTCAGTTGAATGGAGTCAGAGCTCCATCTACTGGACAAACGGTGCAAGGACATTTTACATTGCTGACAAACATTATTTCAGTAACTGTTCTGTTTACAAGAAATTATCGGCGTTCTATCGGCAAAATTTCGGCCAATAATGAGTACTTTGAAAAGGGCTTATATCAGCCGATAATATTGGCCGGCCGATATATCGGTCAGGCTCTAATAAATATATGGTAATTTAAAGAGTCATGGGGGTTTCTGAAATTCTGGCAAATTTGGTGTCGCCCCCCCCAAATAGATCCCCACCTCCTACGCTTATGCTTTCACCCAATGACTGCTGGGATAGTCTCTGGCTCCACACATGACCCTGAACAGGACTAAACAGGTTGACAAAATGGATGGATACAATAAAGATCGTGGTTGCAGCTGCTGCATCACCAGTCACAGCTTCCTTTGGAACAAAGAAAGATTTTATGAAAAGAAGCTGTGAAAATTCAGTTACAGTTTACCAGGACGGCACATAGGAAACCCAAGCCAGAATCTGATCTCTTTTCTTCAGTTTTTTTCTATGAAAATCTATCTGTTCCACTCCACCATTAAGTTGTCACTGGGTGATGCAACACACTAACGTTGCACTGTGCAGAGTTTCTATGCATTTAACTCCTTCAGAGTTTTCTTGGTGGCTTCCCGCATTAAGCCCTGGTCCCACCAAATAATGAACAGTGAATAAAGAGCCACGCAGCATGTTTTTTTTGTTGTTGTTGTTGTTTTTGGTACAAGAGGAGGTATTCAACAAACATGGGAGAATAGTGGCTCTGAGAGGCTCTTCAAGGCAGAATATTCAGCTATGAGGCTCCTCTCTGAGCGTGGCCCTAATTTCAAGAAGTAAAATTTTGCAACAACAGTGTGGGAAGTTTGTGTATGAGTACTATGAGGAAAATGAGGATTTTAGAGGCATTTTTGTGGTGAGGACGAGGCTGTTCAAAGCCTATTATCCGAGCACCTGGCAGCTACGAGGACAGGACAGGCTATTTTGGACAGGCCCCCGCCCTCTTGTGCACTACAATTCCACCTGCTTTGCGCGCTGGATGCTGTATATGAAATAATTATTTTGTAGCGGATTAATCATTTTTCTGTCAGTTTGGATGTAGAAAACATCTCTAATCGCTTCTGGAATCACAGAGGATTGTTCATCTGGACCCTTTTTTTCCCTCTCCTGCTCCGTGAGGAACATATTTTGAACAACTTAAACAGTAAGTGTTTGTAATGTTTATAGCTTGGTAAAAACAGTTGCATGTTCATTCCTTTTCTATATGCAGCTGTAAAGTATGTTTCTGATAGATTTAACATTTTGTTATAATGGATCAGAATGAGCTGTGTGTGCACTGACATAGTGACTCTCACTCAAGACGAGCATTTACGCCAAACACCCAGCTCACAAAAGAGTGATTTGCCGTCAATAACAGACGAATACAAAGTTAAAGGTTTTGATCAAGTTGGTGTCAAAATGACTGTGTGTTTAAAGCCACAGAATTAATAACCACACAGATCTGTTAGGGTGTGTATATAATTAAAGCAGCCACCTCATTGGTGGTGTCTTTTTTTGATGAACACACAGAACTGCTGCATTTACTGATCTGAAACACAGGTGAACAGCAGCCTGGCGCACGGATGCACACACTGGCCAGTGTCGTGCCAAAGTAGTTATCCCTGTTAGAAATTGGATCCCCTGGCATGGGAGCGCGCATTCACTCAGTGCGCATCTTTTTTTGGACTGCGTTTACAAAATGTGACAACATCTTGAATGGATGCTGTGAATTGAAAATCCACACGTCAAAGAGAACCAAGTGTGGGAGGGCTGGAGGTTTGGACCAAACCCATACCTAAACGAGCACCAACGTTGCGTAAATGGCGCTACATTGATCATGTGTGGCTTGACGTGGATCATATGCAGGCGACACGCGCCATTGGAGGCTGGGCGGGGCTCAATGACAGGTCAGTCGTCGCTCACTAGAGACTGATACCTGGCACATGTTGAGGTACAGAGAGGCACATAGAGGCACCTAGTAGCGGATACATGACGGCTTAAACGTGGACCATTCTTCAAATAATTCACTCAGCTTTTGAGAACTGCCTATGTGACACTGATTTATCAAACAGTACCATGATGTTTGTATTCGTTAATAACTGATGGAACTGAAGTGCACGACATATTAAGTGACTTGGAAATGTTCATGTTGTCCATCCCCTGATGCGTTAAAAAAAAACTGGCTACAAAGCGTATGATTATACTCACAAAAATGTTGAATTTGTCCAGTTACTCATGGGCTCTGAAAATGAAGGGACTGTGGATAAAAATGTCTGTAACTCCTAAATGGTTTGTTTTTGAAATTTTCAAGTCCAGACTTAAGATGCACTTATATTCCCTTTCATATGGCTAGCATACTGGTACAATTTAGTTTTACGCTTTTTACTCTTTTAATTCATTTATTAGTAATTGGAGCAGGCCGCAGCCTCAACTTTACCTAAATTCTGGGTCTGTTAGTGAAGTTTAGGGCTAGTGGCCAGCGATCACCTTAGTATTTTTTGTTTTTCTTGTTGCTTAATGCTGACAAATTACACTGTATTTCTTGTCTTTCTGATGCCTGATTCTGTTTTTTCTCTCTGTTTAAGGTGCAGCTCCATCCAGAGATGGGAGTTGTATTTCTGTTAGTGATCCTCCTGTCCTGTGCGCCAACAGCATTTCTTGTATATTCATCCATGAATTGTTCTGTGAATTGTTCTGTAATTTATGTCTGTATCATGGCCCAAGCAGAGGGTCACCCCTTTGAGTCTGGTCTGCTTGAGGTTTCTTCCTCAGAGGGAGTTTTTCCTTACCACTGTTGCTCTGGGGGTTGGTAAGTTTAGACCTTACCTGTGTGAAGCGCCTTGAGGCAACTCTGTTGTGATTTGGCGCGATATACGAGATCTATTAGAAAAGAAAACCGACCGTTTATTTTTTTAAAAAACTATATGAATTGATTCATATGTTTTTACAGCAGCCAAACCTTGAACCTTCGTGCGCATAGCGTGAGTTTTTCCACGGCCTGTCGGTGACATCATTCGCCTGTGAGCACGCCTTGTGGGAGGAGTGGTCCAGCCCCCTCATCGGATTTTCATTGTCTGAGAAGTTGCTGAGAGACTGGCGCTGTGCTTCATCAAACCTTTTTTCAAAAAAACTGTGAGGCACATCCAAGTGGATACCATTTGACAAATTAAGCTGGTTTTCTGGTGAACATTTTAACGGCTGATGAGAGATTTTGGATTGTTTCTATCGCTGTAAGGACTTCCCACGGAGTGGAGTCGCGCAGCGCTCCGAGGCGACATCGTCATCCTGTTTCAAGCTGAAAACCTCCAAAATTAAGCCTCTGTTGACCCAGAACGTCGTGAGAGAACAGAGAACTTTCAGAAGAGGTCGGAATCAGCAGTTTATCCGGACATTCCACTGTTAAAGGAGAGTTTTTTAATGAAAGACGTGCGGACGGATTGGCACGTCGGCTCGCAGCCGGCACAGCGCGCCCGTCACAGGAAAAACACCTCCGTGTTGATAACCATTTGTAAAATCCAGGCGGCTTTTGGTGGCTTTCAGTTGAGTGAGTATCTGAGAAATTGTTTAACAGCAGGGCGTGTTCCAACTTGTCCTTAAGGCTTCCAACGGAGGTGCTTTTCCTGTGGCGGGTGCGCTGCGCTGGCTGCGAGCCGACGCGCCAATCCGTCCGCACGTCTTTCATTAAAACAATCTCCTTTAACAGTGGAATGTCCGGATAAACTGCTGATTCCGACCTCTTCTGAAAGTTCTCTGTTCTCTCACGACGTCCTGGGTCAACAGAGGCTTAAATTTGGAGGTTTTCAGCTTGAAACAGGATGACGACATCGCCTCGGAGCGCTGCGCGACATCCCACTCCGTGGGAAGTCCTTACAGCGATAGAAACAATCCAAAATCTCTCATCAGCCGTTAAAATTTTCACCGAAAACCAGCTTAATTTGTCGAATGGTGTCCACTCGGATGTGCCTCACAGTTTTGGAAAAAATTTTTGATGAAGCACAGCGCCAGTCTCTCAGCAACTTCTCAGACAAAGGAATTCCGACGAGGGGGCTGGACCACTCCTCCCACAAGGCGTGCTCATAGGTGAATGACATCACCGACAGGCGTGAAAAAACTCTCGCATGCCCATGAGGGTTCAAGCTTGGCTGATGTAATCACACGTGATTCAAATCCATGTTTTTTTTTTTTATAATAAGTTTGGATACTTTTCTAATAGACCTCGTAAATGAAAATAAATTGAAATAAATAAATAAATAAATTGAAAAATTCTTAATTAAAACTGACATTCGATGTTTCAGCTCCATTGTGGAGGTGTACAGAAAGAAAATAAACACGGTGTCTGGACAGACCTGGACCTGTGTTTAGGTATAATGCGCCGTGTTTAGTGCTAACACTTGGATTGCTTCTCGCTCCCTCAGTGATATTTCGTGTTTTTGTGTTTTTCACAGTGTTGTTAACTCTTTGATGGGCATCACACCTCAGCATACCCTAATACTGCCTCCACAATCCTTTCAGCGCCTGCCGCGCCTTGTTTGTTGGCCTGCTTAGCTTTCTCCTCGCCTTTCCTCCTGCTTTCATTAATGTTGGCTGTCTGCCCCTCGTGAACCCGCCTCCACCGCCGCCTCTCTCACCCCCACTTTCTCTCCGCTGCCTGCTTTGCCCCTTGTGAACTGTGTAAAAATATAGATTAGTTTAGAAATTCATTAGCCTAGTCGTTATCTGTCATTGGCGTGCACCACACCATAACAAGCCCCCAGGGTGAGCTGGGGGGCAGATGGGGGGGGAGGCTGAGATAAGCAATGACTTCCTATTTTTCATGGTGTCAAAGTGAGAAAAGGCTGGAAGAAACTTAATAGAAAGAATGTGCAACAGCAACAGATATAAATAGGTGGCGGGGGTACTGAGGCTGTGAAGGGTGATGGATGCAGCAGCAGGCGCAGACAGCACTCTGAACATCTGTTTGCATGCTGCACATTCAGATCATACGGACACACATGCAATTTACCAACACGCAGCGGCGTGGTGAGGCAGACTGTGTCAGAAGTCCAGCTGTTCACTCACTGATGGATTCGTTTCCGTGGCTGTTTGTGAGCAGCATATGTCACCGGCATCGCCAAAAAGAAAACTCTCAAGACAAGAGTGTCTCTTTATTACTGCTTTCATCAGCGCTGCTGCACATTTGATCCTCACTTCCTATGACAGGCTGCACGACACCAACGGAGCACATGCTCAAAGTGAAATAAACAACGCTCCGTCTGTGTGTGTGTGTGTGTGTGTGTGTGTGTGTGTGTGTGTGTGTGTGTGTGTGTGTGGTGTGTGTGTGTGTGTGTGTGTGTGTGGTGTTGTGGGTGCACATGGATGAAATCGGGACTTTGGATTAACCTGCTGTCACTTCAGTACAGACAAACGGAGGCACAGCTTAATTCAAAATACATTCTTCTTTCAGTCGAACAAGCCAGCAAAGACGTTTTTTTCTCCCAGAGAGCAGCAGCCACAGCTTTGCTTCTGAAACCACTCAAATGTAATAAGTGTTCTAATGGAAACGTTTGGGCACAAACCATTCATCTGGAGAAAACACAATGTGCATTATAATATGACAGCAGACATCACAGAAAATGCACTGTTGAAAAGCTCTGCCCCCAATTATTTTATTTTGAGATGGTTTGTTGTTGTTCCTTCTGCAATTTGGAGGTAATTAATCATCTAAATTTTTCATTTTTACCATATCAGTAGACTGGACTCTGGGGTTGTGAGCAAACTCCTAATTGGGCCTCAAAGAGAGAAGAAACATTTCTTCAGCTGTTTGCACAGATGTGATTGTGTGTAGTTATGAAGTTGCAAACTTCTCCGTGCCCATTAAGCACATACACAGGAAATACACAAACCAAATTCATTTGTATGTTTGAAGTTGCATCCCAGGAAAACGTGCGTGTGTGCTGCAGAACAAAGTACCAGAGGACTTTATTCTGCTGGAATCAGAAACAGTCAAAGCGTGTACATTTAATGATTTAGTGGTGACAAGGAACAAATGAGAGGAAGAAGCTGGAGGAAAGCTGTTGACTGGATCATGGTGGTGAATCTGCACTGTGAACAGCTGCACAACACTGAAATTACTCCTTTGAAATGAATAAAATTCTCTTTCCCTGTCATCAAACAATGGGATTTCATTCTGTTTGAAATAACTTTATAATACATGTACGTGGTTCATTTAGATTTTATTATTTTGGTCATTTCTTCCAGAGGTCTGGTTCTCTGAGGTCAGAGTGATGTGGACCCGATTAGACACAGACACAGATTAAGCATCCAAACACTATTCCTCCTTTAGGGCCCCTTCACTCAAAACACGAAAGACACAGAAACTAAGAAAATCCACCAACCAGACACGGAATGTGAAACAACAACAACAACATCAACCTGCTGTCGTGAGGAACACGAGCAGCTGGAACGTGTTGCTCCACATCGTGCTGCTGATGTGGAGAAAAATAAAATAAAAAACCCTGATATTAGGGATGAGCGAGTACACCACTGTCTGCATCTGTATCTGTTCAACCATCTAAATGATGTGTAGCTGTACTCGGAGTGGGCGGGGCCTAAAATAGAGGGGGCATGGTTTAACTGGAAATGGGTGGGGCTTACATCTGTACATTATTTTAAGTCTGAAACTGATCAGGAATGATCAGAAGTTGCTATATTTATTGTTTATTTGAAAATTATTTACAACTTCAGAATTGACATTCAAATCAATGTTTTTGATCACAAAAGTAAGAGAACTATTTACAGAACAAGTTTTTTTATGAACTCAGAACATGAATGTTCTCAAGTGTATGAATAATATTTACAGAACAGCCTCAGAAATGAGATTCAGTGTTTTGATTACAATAGAAAGGAACTATACTGAACAAAAATATAAACGCAACACTTTTGGTTTTGCTCCCATTTTGTATGAGATGAACTCAAAGATCTAAAACTTTTTCCACATACACAATATCACCATTTCCCTCAAATATTGTTCACAAACCAGTCTAAATCTGTGATAGTGAGCACTTCTCCTTTGCTGAGATAATCCATCCCACCTCACAGGTGTGCCATATCAAGATGCTGATTAGACACCATGATTAGTGCACAGGTGTGCCTTAGACTGCCCACAATAAAAGGCCACTCTGAAAGGTGCAGTTTTGTTTGATTGGGGGGGGATACCAGTCAGTATCTGGTGTGACCACCATTTGCCTCATGCAGTGCAACACATCTCCTTCGCATCATCCGTGAAGAGAACACCTCTCCAACGTGCCAAACACCAGCGAATGTGAGCATTTGCCCACTCAAGTCGGTTACAACGAACTGGAGTCAGGTCGAGACCCTGATGAGGACGATGAGCATGCAGATGAGCTTCCCTGAGACGGTTTCTGACAGTTTGTGCAGAAATTCTTTGGTTATGCAAACCGATTGTTTCAGCAGCTGTCTGAGTGGCTGGTCTCAGACGATCTTGGAGGTGAACATGCTGGATGTGGAGGTCCTGGGCTGGTGTGGTTACACGTGGTCTGTGGTTGTGAGGCTGGTTGGATGTACTGCCAAATTCTCTGAAACGCCTTTGGAGACGGCTTATGGTAGAGAAATGAACATTCAATAGACGAGCAACAGCTCTGGTTGACATTCCTGCTGTCAGCATGCCAATTGCACGCTCCCTCAAATCTTGTAACATCTGTGGCATTGTGCTGTGTGATAAAACTGCACCTTTCAGAGTGGCCTTTTATTGTGGGCAGTCTAAGGCACACCTGTGCACTAATCATGGTGTCTAATCAGCATCTTGATATGGCACACCTGTGAGGTGGGATGGATTATCTCAGCAAAGGAGAAGTGCTCACTATCACAGATTTAGACTGGTTTGTGAACAATATTTGAGGGAAATGGTGATATTATGTGGAAAAAGTTTTAGATCTTTGAGTTCATCTCATACAAAATGGGAGCAAAACCAAAAGTGTTGCGTTTATATTTTTGTTGAGTATATTTATAGAAGTGGAACTATTTATAGAACTATTTATATAGTGTGCCATCAAATCGTGATTTTTTTTCAATTATTTATTTATTTTACTACCTAATGTTCTTGGCATTTTGATTAAGGTGTCTGTGCATGTGTGTCTGGTGCATGTGTGTGTGACTGAGTGAGAGCTACAGAGAGAGTTGTTGTTCCTAAGACTGTTTTTTTATTGATCTGTGTGAACTTGGTGATTCATGCAAACATCCAGTGATGGATGTTTCCAGTGATGGATGTTTGCATGAATCAGGTCAGCTTTTACAGGTATCTAGGCATTTACTTAGATAACCAGTTCAGCTGGGAAACACGTTAATAACTTATGCTCTCGTTTACAGCAGAGGTTATATTTTCTGCACAGACTCAGGGTGTTTGGGGTTGATCAGAAAATCTTGTTTTTGTTTTATCAGGCTGTTTTGGAAAGCATTATCCGGTATGGGATGTCATCTTGGTACGGTAATCTCTCTGTCCAGTTAAAATCTAGGCTTGCTCGTCTGGTGAAGACTGCTATGAAAGTTATAGGGAGGATGGGAAACTCTTCCCTGCAGTCCATGTATGAACAGTCTGTTCTCAAACAAGAGCAGCGAGCTTTGTCAGATCCTTCCCACATCCTCTATCCTGAGTATGAACTCCTACCGTCTGGTAGGCGATACAGAGTCCCTCAGTGCAAATTGAATCGCTTTAAAAACTCATTTGTGCCCACATCAATTAGAGTCTTAAATATGGTTCCTGGGATAGGTAGTAGGATTGTGCGTTAATGACATGGTGGCATTGTTATTTTAGTGTTATTTATTCACTGTTAGTATTTTTCTTAACCATATGTGGGGATGGCTGTGCAATAGGGGTATGTGTTTTTAGGGATATGTGCAATATGCATGAATTATTTATGGGAAACCGCTGTGTAATAGGGGTATGTGCAATTTGGATATGTGTATTAGGGATGTGCAATATGTATGATTGATGTGTGTATTAAGTTATGTAATATGTATGAGTCATGTAATTATGGCAGTTTTACTTTTTACTTGTGCAGCTCTTGGAGTCTAAGACAAATTTCCCGGAAGGGACAATAAAGTGTATCATATCGTATCGTATCGTATCGTATGGCAAACAGGGAAATAATATGTCAGCCTTTTTCAATGTATTCTTCACAAAAGCATCGCGTTTTCTAACTGACTTCATATCAGCCAGCAAACAAACGGTTAAAAAAAAACTCGACCGGAGCAGAGGCAGTGACCGACACACCACGAGCCGTTTCCAGTGCTGTCTTGTCAAACGCACTGCATACGTTATGAAACAAGTTCACCAAGTAACTTTAAATATGACACAAACCAAAACAGAGGCGAACTGAAGAAAAATTAAGGAGCACTGACACAGCAACATGAGGCAGAGTCAAGCCAAGCACAGAGAGACAGATCCTGTGTGTGTGCCAGAAGCTGCAGAGAGACATGTCTGTGTAGGGAGGGGCGGGGGCTGTGAGTGACTGGCCAATCACAGAGCGTGAAGACAGTCAGTTAAACAATCAGGATTTTCCTTTAGCACAAGCACAGACATTGATGAGTTTTACTTGGATCCTGCTTGTGCTCGTCAAAACTGCTTTATCCGTACCGGATACTCCGTACCGGAAACAAGTATCCGGCTCAATCCTAATAGATATCAGCATGTCATGCAAGTGTGCTCTCCCCCTGCATGCCACATGCATTGGGAGAGTGTGTGGGGGGGACACACATGCACGCCACATGTGTTGGTGGGTGTGACACACACGCACACGTGCAATACACACGCAAGCCACATGTGTGTTGTTTTGCAACACATTTATGGGGGCACTTAGACAAATTTCACTGCCAGCTCGAAAGTGATCATCTGCTCACTATTTTCATGCTAACAGGGTGAATGGCCACATTTTCTAAGTGCCAGCAAGCGGTGTTGGATGTTTGTCTGTGACACCTGGAATTTGGCTGACACCTGCCACGAGAGGGATTGAATGGGTACTCTCTGTCTTTCAACCACTGGTGTGCACGAGTAGTCATAGCGACGGGTGTATGAGACGTGGGGTGTGGCTCTGATTTTTCAGGAATGGCATGCAAGTCCTCCTTCGTGCGCTAGTCGGCTTCAATCGTGTTATGTGTGAAGGGGTCATTCTTCTTTATCTTCTTCTATGCCTTAGTCTGGGTGAGAATCGTGACTGTGTGGAACTGTTTCACCACTGCGTGTATGCCATATTGGGCTACACAAATAACTGCAACTTCACTTGTGAGCAGGGTTACTCAGAGCTTGATTTTCATGAAAATGTGGCACAGTAACTTTTAAAACCGTGGCTGTTTTGTGCATTTTCCAATAAAATTACACCCAAAGGCTTATTGATGGTGAAAACATGAGGAAGGAACCACTTATTTTGGACAAAATTAAACATTTCAGGAAAATACAGTACATCCAGAAAGTATCCACAGCCCTTCACATTTTGTTATGTTACAGCCTTATTCCAAAATGGGTGAAATACATTTTTCCCTCAAAATTCCACAAACAACATACATCCAACATGACATTGTGAATTTTTTTTTTTAGATTTTTCCAATTTTATTAAAAAAAAAACAACAAAAACAAAACAAAAGAAAACAAAAAAAAAAAACTAAGAAATCACATGTACATAAGTATTCACAGCCTTTGCCATGAAACTCAAAATTAAGCTCAGGTCCATCCTGTCTCCGCTGATCATCCTTGAGATGTTTCTACAGCTTAATTGGTCAGCTTAAGTCAGTTGATTGGACATGATTTGGAAAGACACACACCTGTCTACATAAAAGGTCCCACAGTTGACAGTCAGAGCACAAACCAAGCATGAAGTCAAAGGAATTGTCTGTAGACCTCCCAGTCAGGATTGCCTGGAGGCACAAATCTGGGGAAGTGTACAGAAACATTTCTGCTGCACTGAAGGTCCCAGTGAGCACAGTAGCCTCTGTCATCCATAGAGGTTTGGCTCCACCAGGACTGGCTGCCTGTCTAAACTGAACCATTGGGGGAGAAGGGCCTTAGTTAGGAATCAGTAATCCACCAATCAGGCCTGTGTGGTAGAGTGGCCAGACAGAAGCCACTCCTTAGTAAAAGGCACGACAGCCCGTCTACAGTTTGACAAAAGGCACCTGAAGGACTCTCGGACCAGGAGAAACAAAATTCTCTGGTCTGATGAGACAAAGATTGAACTCTTTGGAGTCATGTTTGGAGGAAACCAGGCACCATCCCTACAGTGAAGCATGGTGGTGGCAGCATCATGCTGTGGGGATGTTTTTCAGCAGCACGAACTGGGAGACTTATTAGGATTAAGGGAAAGATGAATGCAGCAATGTACAGAGACATCCTGGATGAAAACCTGCTCCAGAGCACTCTTGAGCTCAGACTGGGGTGACAGTTCATATTTCAGCAGGACAATGGGCCTCATTCACCAATATCTTCTTAAGAATCTTCTTAGATTCCTTCTTAAGCTGTCCCTAAGAATGTTCTTAAGAAAACTACGTAAGATTCAACCACAGAATTGTTTGCAGCTGTGTTGTTAAATTGATAAATCCCATCTCCTCTTATATTGAAAGCACATGCCTGTTAAGCCTAATTGACATATGATTAGCATAAGTAACAGCGCATCAAATCCGACAAAAGGGCATGAGACTGCATGGCCATGAGCAGACATATATTTCATAAAGAGGAAACAAAATGCTTAAAGCAAAAAGCAAATCAATTTCAGCACAGCAGGTAAAGAGAAAACAAAGTTTTGGTATTTCAGAGGTGGAAGTACTGCTGCAGGAAATCAGCCACAAGAAGAAAATTCTATTCAGTAGCCTTAGTGCAGGTTACACCAACACAAAGCAAGCATGGGAGGCTGTCACACATGCAGTAAATGCCATATCCGGAGAAGGACAGACGGCCAAGGAGGTGAAAACAAAATGGTTTAAATGCAACACCATAAATACCATCTCAAAATCCCAACAGGAGATGCAGCGGCCTGACGGGAAAACAGCCAACACTCAAAAGCTGTCTGAGTTGGACCAGTGCAACGGGCCATCATCGGGTAGATGGCACTCTCAGGTAGGCTATGGGAAAAATCTAAATTATTTAATATTTAATTTTCCCACACCCTAATTTTTAGGAGTACCATCAACTGAGTGTCTGGATACAGACCTGAACCCCAAGGAAACTCTTCCATCCCAACCCTGTGCAGCTGCTGCTCCACTTGATTAATGTTAAAGTACATTGTACTTTAATGTACACTGTACAGTTTTTACTTTAATGTACACTGTAGAGGTTTTTTACAGTGTATACTGTACACTGTAAAAACTGATACCCCCATCACACATAGCCAGAATCATGCAGAATGGCATCAGAATGATGAATCGGCGCACATCCGAAAAGTGTCTTCAGTTCCAAAATGTTCTGACAGCCATCTGTGGAAGTCCACACAGTGGGTCAACATCAGTGGGCAGCCCTGAGTATGATGCACATGTTCAAAACCTTCCGAGCACTGTCAAGATGGGGCACTATCCGACGGCGGTCCATGTACAGTCTGAGGACCATCTGACCACAATTTACATATTCCGATAGTGGCAAAACAAGATCCGAAATGATTTGAGCACATACAAGGGAACATCAAAATGGATCTGGCATGGCAAAGACTGCCAGTATGACCTGCACATGCCACATATAATAATGTCCACCCCCGGAGCGCAAACAAACTGTTGAATTGTATGTGGCACGCTTTATCATGATAATAATTATGAATTATTATCATGTACAATGAAAGTGAACAGTGGCTGTCAAACCAAAGATCCATGGGCTACTGTCCGCACACTGCCACAAATCTAAACAGGCTGTTATATCCACAATAGCCCTTGCAGTACATATATCTGTCCATTCCTTCCTGTGGGTGACATAAGTAATGTGAATATTGTCTCCATCATAACTGTATATAACATGGGCAGCTGTGCCTCTCTGTGGTGTGCAGTAACGTGTCACTGCACACATCAGTCTCGGAGCTGAACGAATCTCACTGCTGAAATATATGATTTCCTTCTATCTCTGTAGGATATATGACATGGAACTGTTGTGCCAGGCCATGACAGCATTAATAAACATGAATCTCACCTCCAACATCAATCCAGGAGTGTTTCACTGTGTGGACGTGACGCCAGAGCGCAGCCTGTGGTTAAAATCCTCTCACCCAAAACAAAAAAAATAAGTCTTATGTGATAATCCAACCATCATGGTGTGCAGAGCTGTGCTGTGCTACTGAAGTGAGCAAAAAAGAAATTCAAGTTCCCTGGAAAGGCGCTCGGCCTGATGCATGGGACAGCATGGCCCAGTGCCAGCAAACTTTCAGACACAAGACTGAGTGATAATTGCAGCCCCATGCGTGTGCACGGAGCGCACGTGTGCCACGCACACACACATGATGTTCACTCACGGGTGTGAGGAACACAGTGCTGCCTCCCTGGTCCCGTGTTTGCCATTCAGTCCATCTGACAGCAGTCTGTGTCATCTACCTGTTGTCTACATGCGCTTTGGATGCCATCGTGCAGGTGTGGACGAGGTAATCTGGATGCATACTGAGACTGCTGGCAACGCCTCTTTTCCTCACGACTGCTTCTGATTATGGCAATATTTGCTGTGTCACGCTGGTTCCTGCACATTCTTGCTATGTGTGACGGGGACTTTAAGATCATCATCTGCCTTAAAAATGTGAGTTAATTCAACTGAATATCAGTTAACTCACCTTAAAGATGTTTTGTTTCAACTCACAATGAGTGAAGACAATCGGTAGCTTTACATTCAGATTTTGAAAACACATAAATTTGAGTGCAATATCCTAAACTTGCTACTACAAGTGGAGTAAATGAGAAGAAGTAAGTTCACTTAACTTACTGGAGCTATCATTTTTACACTGTACATTTAGTTTCTTTTCATAAAAAAAGCCTCTGTAAATGACCAAAATGTAAAATATAATAATGAACAAATATATCATAGAAATATCATGGAGATATTGTATTTTAATGAGCTTCACATCAGCAGACAGCGCAAACAATGTGACAACATGTCAACACTGAAATGTGTATAAGAGTACTCCTGAGTGTTCCTCGGATTTGTTCTTACCAAAGAACAAATCCATCCATCCATCCATCCATTTTCTTCTGCTTTATCCGGAGTCGGGTCGCGGGGGCAGCAGCTCAAGCAAAGCCGCCCAGACCTCCCGATCCACACACACCTCCCCCAGCTCCTCTGGGGGAACCCCAAGGCGTTCCCAAGTCAGCCGAGAGATGCCGTCCCCCCAGCGCGTCCTGGGTCTTCCCTGGGGCCTCCTCCCAGTGGGACGCGCCCGCAGCACCTCTCCAGCGAGGCATCCAGGGGGCATCCGGAAAAGATGCCCAAGCCACCTCAACTGACTCCTTTCGATGTGGAGGAGCAGCAGCTCGACTCCGAGCTCCTCCCGAGTGACCGAGCTCCTCACCTTATCTTTAAGGGAGCGCCCAGCCACCCTGCAGAGGAAACTCATCTCGGCCGCTTGTACTCACAATCTCGTTCTTTCGGTCATGAGCCAAATCTCATGACCATAGGTGAGGATCGGAATGTAGATCGATCGGTAAATCGAGAGCTTTGCCCCCCTACTCAGCTCTCTCTTCACCACGACGGTCTGATACAGTGACCGCATCACTGCAGATGCTGCACCGATCCGTCTATCGATCTCACGCTCCATCCGTCCCTCACTCGTGAACAAGACCCCGAGATACTTAAACTCCTCCACTTGAGGCAAGGACACTCCACCGACCTGAAGAGGGCAAGGCACCTTTTTCCGGTCGAGAACCATGGCCTCGGATTTGGAGGTGCTGATTTTCATCCCGGATGCTTCACACTCGGCTGCAAACCGCCCCAGTGCACACTGAAGGTCCTGATTTGACGAAGCCAACAGAACCACATCGTCTGCAAACAGCAGAGACGAGATTCTGTGGTTCCCAAACCAGACCCCCTCTACACCCTGGCTGTGCCTAGAAATTCTGTCCATAAAAATAATGAACAGAACCGGTGACAAAGGGCAGCCCTGGCGGAGGCCAACGTGCACTGGAAACAGGTTTGACTTACTACCGGCAATGCAAACCAAGCTCCTGCTGTGGTCGTACAGGGACCGGATAGCCCTTAACAAAGGACCCCGGACCCCGTACTCCCGGGAACTCCCCACAGGGTGCCCTGAGGGACACGGTCGAATGCCTTCTCCAGATCCACAAAACAAACGTGGACTGGTTGGGCAAACTCCCATGAACCCTCGAGCACCCGATGGAGCGTGTAGAGCTGGTCCAGTGTGCCGCGACCAGGACGACGCACACATTCACACCCTCAGGCATGCACACACAAAGACAGAGTTACACTGGATCAACCACGCACACATTCACACCTACTCAGGCACGCACGCACACAGACAGAGTTACACAGGATCAACCATGCACACATTCACACCTACTCAGGCACGCACGCACACAGACAGAGTTACACAGGATCAACCACGCACACATTCACACCTACTCAGGCACGCACACACACAGACAGAGTTACACGGGATCAACCATGCACACATTCACCCCTTCTCAGACATGCACGCGCACACAAAGAGTTACACTGGATCAACCACGCCACTCACACCTACTCAGGCATGCACACACAAAGACAGAGTTACACTGGATCAACCACGCACACATTCACACCTACTCAGGCACGCATGCACACAGAGTTACACTGAATCAACCATGCACACATTCACACCCTACTCAGGCACGCACGCACACAGACAGAGTTACACAGGATCAACCACGCACACATCACACACTACTCAGGCACGCACACACACAGACAGAGTTACACGGGATCAACCATGCACACATTCACCCCTACTCACGCACGCTTGCACACAGACAGAGTTACACGGGATCAACCACACACACATTCACCCCTACTCACGCACGCACGCACACAGACAGAGTTCCACGGATCAACCATGCACACATTCACCCCTACTCACGCACGCACGCACACAGACACAGAGGTACCAGCATTACCAACACATGCAGACCACTAACAGAACAGAGAGTGAGACACATGGTCATTCACAATCCTTCAACCAGAAACAACAGGAAAGGAAAACACTAAGACACGAAAGGACATGGGGACCAGGGACGCATCCAACCAACCCCCAGAACTGAACCCCAACAATTTAAAGTAAATTTTACTCCACACAGTTTTCAGTGTATTACAGGGCTTGTTCTATATGAGGGAATTTACAACCACAGGGAAACTTACAGAAAGATAAACAAATGTTGTGGGAGTTGTCTGTGTACAGGCTCAGGAGGAGACGGGTCAGCAGGACACGGGTGGACTGACCACTGATGGCCAGCTAAAGCTTATTTATCCTTGAGGGCAATTTGTCCTCTGCGTTTGACCCTTCCTAACTATTTATGGGCAATGAGGGGCCTGTCTTCTCCATCTGGGGATTAACGCCAGCTCTAAGGCCACTGCCTTGGTCAAGGGCAAAGGCAGGACTCCCGGGGAGGCCAGCAGGTTCTGGTCCTAAGCAAAGCAGCGTGGTCAGGGAGGGCATAGGGTAGAAGGGGCACAAGCAACACATCTGTCACAAGTGTTTTCATTCTGTGTTGTGGTCCTCGAACAGGGCATCTCCCTTCAGACACCACAAACTTTGGCCGTGAAGGACAATTTGAAGGTCCAGTCCTGGAGGAACATTGATTCTGTGACTCCATTTCTTCCTTGGTTCTCACTGAAAACAGTCGCATTTGTTGAAAATCCTGTTTCTTGGTGAGTTAGAATCAATTTTATATTTACTTTTTACACCTTTGCACTATGGGAGTTGCTCTTAATTTCTTTGTACCTTGTGTATAATGACAATAAAAAGCATTCTATTCTATTCTATTCTATTCTATATCTATACGTTTGTCTTGTCTTCTTTTCTCCAGCTAAACTCTGATTGGCACTCCCAGATCGAGCTCACCCCCCCATAATACACCTGAGGAAAAACAAAAACAATCAAAAGGAAAGTTCAAGTTGTGCTCCAGTGACAGAGACTCACAATGGAAGATGTAAAGTTTTGAAGTTAGTTCATATTTGACTTCATCACAGTCCCCAGAGCTAATTACAATTTAAAATATGGCAGCTGCAGCTTCTGCTTAGTCAGTTGATGAAATGCTTCAGCAATGACATGTGTAGGAGCCTGCGGTCCTGTCCGTCAAACCCACTTAAAATTACAAGTCCAGTAAGAAAATGCAAATCATTAATCAGCAATCTAATGTTGTGCATTCAAGTGGAGGATTGGACCAGAAACCCAACTTTCAGGTGCTGAACTCTGAACATTGAGCAAACAAATAAAATAAAACTCCTCAGTGTAAAGACAGTCTGTCAGATGTCTTCTGTTCTTTCCGACTTCTGGAACCGATGATGAGTTAAAAAAAAAATCTTTATAAATGCGAATTAAATGCACATTTCTGGATTTAATTTTTCTACCTTATTGTTTGTGTGTTCGGTTTCTGAATGATTCCATGAAGAAGCTCAGACCATAAGTTCACACCAGACCTACAAACTTTCAAACGTGTCCCTCGTCCACATGGACGCTGGTATTTGAACAGCAGAGCTATTTCGATGTATTTCGACTTTACCTCACAGTAACTGTTTGAGTCAGTCAGAATTTATATGCCATTTTCATATAGTTACAGTGTTTAAAAATAAAAGTTAAAAACAGATTTATCTTCTTTTAAGTGTTTATTCATTATCTGGCAGCACAGTGGTTTAGTGGTTAGCACTGTTGTCTCACAGCAAGAAGGTCATGGGCTCAATTCTCATCTGTGTTCTTTCTGTGTGGAGTTTGCATGTTCTTGCCGTGTCTCTGTGGGTTCCCTCTGGGTGCTTTGACTTCCTCCTACATCCAAAAACATGCAGATTAGGTGGATTGTAAGCTTTAAATTGTCTGTAGGTTTGCGTGCAGGTGTGACTCTGTTTGTTTGTCTGTCTCTGTGTCCCTGCCACAGACTGGCATCCTGTCCAGGGTGAACCCCGCCTCCTGCCCTATGACTGCTGGGACAGGCTCCAGCCATCTGTGGCCCTTATTTGGAGTAAGGGGTTGAAGATGAGTGAGTGTATTCATTATCAGATTTTGAGTGAGTCAAAGGTTTACATACACCAAGATGAACCGCTTCTTTTTGAATATACTTTTGGAACCAGTGAGTAATTCCTGTCATTTATGGTTATTTGGAGCACCCTGGCTGCATTTAAGGGTCTTCCTGTAGAATCAGCACCTTCTTGGATTTCAGAAAAAAACTGTGGCCCTTCATAAATCAGCTTGCTTCAATGCATCCATCTCCAAAAAACTCATGGTTGCACGCACAAGTGCCCAAAAATGTACCAGACATTCAGCCGTATCTTACAGCTGGTGCCACACCGTGCACACTGCAGTGCAGGAGGCACAGCTAGCATCCTGTGTGGGTGTGTGAGTTCTCTCCAGCTTCCTCTCACTTCTAAAGACATGCAGATTAGGTGAAACTGGCCACGTGTGAGAGTCTGGATGTGTTTGTCTAACTTAGGTGTCAGATTCTGTGATAGACTGGTGTCCAGTGCAGGGTGAACCCTGGACCTCTCACCCATGGGGGGCAAGCCCCCCACCGGGCTCTGCAAAATGCTCAAATTCGGGCAGATGGGCTGGGAAATTTGGGCATGGGCCAAGTAGACTCTGAATACAGAATAGAATGTAGACTTATTTTCGCAATTAATGTAAACAATCAAACCGCTATTTGGTCACCAATACAAATAAAAATATGGGTATATAAATATTAGGACCCGACCGATATGGATTTTTTGAGGCCGATGCCGTTAACAATATTTGGATGAAAAAAATGCAGATAATCCATAAATCGGCTGATTTGCCGATAGCTGATAAATCAGCCATTTTTTAAAATGTAAAATTTTTTAAAATGTTCTTTTTTGGACCCTTAACAAAAAAGGTATGAGCTAAAAGCTGAAGCTTTGTCCTCATATTGATTAACTTTATAACAGAGAAGAAATTTTAAATAAAAAAAAATGCAATCAAGAATTAAACATTTGTGAAATTAGCAAATACATATCCTTAAAAAGAGTTGTGAAATACATCTGATCTTGTACCTCTTGTTGCTGCAACTTAGATATAGGTTCAGGATAAGGATATAGATCCTTATAAACTTCCTTGTATGCTTTTGTCAGCCGATCAGTGCAGTGTGACGGTGAACTACAGGGGCCGGTGATGAACACATTTAAGCAGGGGTGTAAGCAGCTCTCAGTTGAATGGAGTCAGAGCTCCATCTACTGGACAAACGGTGCAAGGACATTTTACATTGCTGACAAACATTATTTCAGTAACTGTTCTGTTTACAAGAAATTATCGGCGTTCTATCGGCAAAATTTCGGCCAATAATGAGTACTTGAAAAGGGCTTATATCAGCCGATAATATTGGCCGGCCGATATATCGGTCAGGCTCTAATAAATATATGGTAATTTAAAGAGTCATGGGGGTTTCTGAAATTCTGGCAAATTTGGTGTCGCCCCCCCCAAATAGATCCCCACCTCCTACGCTTATGCTTTCACCCAATGACTGCTGGGATAGTCTCTGGCTCCACACATGACCCTGAACAGGACTAAACAGGTTGACAAAAATGGATGGATACAATAAAAGATCGTGGTGCAGCTGCTGCATCACCAGTCACAGCTTCCTTTTGGAACAAAGAAAGATTTTATGAAAAGAAGCTGTGAAAATTCAGTTACAGTTTACCAGACGGCACATAGGAAACCCAAGCCAGAATCTGATCTCTTTTCTTCAGTTTTTTTCTATGAAAATCTATCTGTTCCACTCCACCATTAAGTTGTCACTGGTGATGCAACACACTAACGTTGCACTGTGCAGAGTTTCTATGCATTTAACTCCTTCAGAGTTTTCTTGGTGGCTTCCCGCATTAAGCCCTGGTCCCACCAAATAATGAACAGTGAATAAAGAGCCACGCAGCATGTTTTTTTTGTTGTTGTTGTTGTTTTTTGGTACAAGAGGAGGTATTCAACAAACATGGGAGAATAGTGGCTCTGAGAGGCTCTTCAAGGCAGAATATTCAGCTAATGAGGCTCCTCTCTGAGCGTGGCCCTAATTTCAAGAAGTTAAAAATTTTGCAACAACAGTGTGGGACAGTTTGTGTATGAGGTACTATGAGGAAAATGAGGATTTTAGAGGCATTTTTGTGGTGAGGACGAGGCTGTTCAAAGCCTATTATCCGAGCACCTGGCAGCTACGAGGACAGGACAGGCTATTTTGGACAGGCCCCGCCCTCTTGTGCACTACAATTCCACCTGCTTTGCGCGCTGGATGCTGTATATGAAATAATTATTTTGTAGCGGATTAATCATTTTCTGTCAGTTTGGATGTAGAAAACATCTCTAATCGCTTCTGGAATCACAGAGGATTGTTTCATCTGGACCCTTTTTTTCCCTCTCCTGCTCCGTGAGGAACGTATTTTGAACAACTTAAACAGTAAGTGTTTGTAATGTTTTAATAGCTTGGTAAAACAGTTGCATGTTCATTCCTTTTCTATATGCAGCTGTAAAAGTATGTTTCTGATAGATTTAACATTTTGTTATAATGGATCAGATGAGCTGTGTGTGCACTGACATAGTGACTCTCACTCAAGACGAGCATTTACGCAAAACACCAGCTCACAAAAGAGTGATTTTGCCGTCAATAACAGACGAATACAAAGTTAAAGGTTTGATCAAGTTGGTGTCAAAATGACTGTGTGTTTAAAGCCACAGAATTAATAACCACACAGATCTGTTAGGGTGTGTATATAATTAAAGCAGCCACCTCATTGTGGTGTCTTTTTTTTGATGAACACACAGAACTGCTGCATTTAATGACTCTGAAACACAGGTGAACAGCAGCCTGGCGCACGGATGCACACACTGGCCAGTGTCGTGCCAAAGTAGTTATCCCTGTTAGAAATTGGATCCCCTGGCATGGGAGCGCGCATTCACTCAGTGCAGCATCTTTTTTTGGACTGCGTTTACAAAATGTGACAACATCTTGAATGGATGCTGTGAATTGAAAATCCACACGTCAAAGAGACCAAGTGTGGGAGGGCTGGAGGTTTGGACCAAACCCATACCTAAACGAGCACCAACGTTGCGTTAAATGGCGCTACATTGATCATGTGTGGCTTGACGTGGATCATATGCAGCGACACGCGCCATTGGAGGCTGGGCGGGGCTCAATGACAGGTCAGTCGTCGCTCACTAGAGACTGATACCTGGCACATGTGAGGTACAGAGAGGCACATAGAGGCACCTTAGTAGCGGATACATGACGGCTTAAAACGTGGACCATTCTTCAAATAATTCACTCAGCTTTTGAGAACTGCCTATTTGACACTGATTTATCAAACAGTACCATGATGTTTGTATTCGTTAATAACTGATGGAACTGAAGTGCACGACATATTAAGTGACTTGGAAATGTTCATGTGTCCATCCCCTGATGCGTTAAAAAAAAAACTGGCTACAAAGCGTATGATTTATACTCACAAAAATGTTGAATTTGTCCAGTTACTCATGGGCTCTGAAAATGAAGGGACTGTGGATAAAAATGTCTGTAACTCCTAAATGGTTTGTTTTTGAAATTTTCAAGTCCAGACTTAAGATGCACTTATATTCCCTTTCATATGGCTAGCATACTGGTACAATTTAGTTTTACGCTTTTTACTCTTTTAATTCATTTATTAGTAATTGGAGCAGGCCGCAGCCTCAACTTTACCTAAATTCTGGGTCTGTTAGTGAAGTTTAGGGCTAGTGGCCAGCGATCACCTTAGTATTTTTTTGTTTTTCTTGTTGCTTAATGCTGACAAATTACACTGTATTTCTTGTCTTTCTGATGCCTGATTCTGTTTTTTCTCTCTGTTTAAGGTGCAGCTCCATCCAGAGATGGGAGTTGTATTTCTGTTAGTGATCCTCCTGTCCTGTGCGCCAACAGCATTTCTTGTATATTCATCCATGAATTGTTCTGTGAATTGTTCTGTAATTTATGTCTGTATCATGGCCCAAGCAGAGGGTCACCCCTTTGAGTCTGGTCTGCTTGAGGTTTCTTCCTCAGAGGGAGTTTTTCCTTACCACTGTTGCTCTGGGGGTTGGTAAGTTTAGACCTTACCTGTGTGAAGCGCCTTGAGGCAACTCTGTTGTGATTTGGCGCGATATACGAGATCTATTAGAAAAGAAACCGACCGTTTTATTTTTTTAAAAAACTATATGAATTTGATTCATATGTTTTTACATCAGCCAAACTTGAACCTTCGTGCGCATGCGTGAGTTTTTCCACGCCTGTCGGTGACATCATTCGCCTGTGAGCACGCCTTGTGGGAGGAGTGGTCCAGCCCCCTCATCGGATTTTCATTGTCTGAGAAGTTGCTGAGAGACTGGCGCTGTGCTTCATCAAACTTTTTTCAAAAACTGTGAGGCACATCCAAGTGGATACCATTTGACAAATTAAGCTGGTTTTCTGTGAACATTTTAACGGCTGATGAGAGATTTTGGATTGTTTCTATCGCTGTAAGGACTTCCCACGGAGTGGGATGTCGCGCAGCGCTCCGAGGCGACATCGTCATCCTGTTTCAAGCTGAAAACCTCCAAAATTAAGCCTCTGTTGACCCAGAACGTCGTGAGAGAACAGAGAACTTTCAGAAGAGGGTCGGAATCAGCAGTTTATCCGGACATTCCACTGTTAAAGGAGAGTTTTTTAATGAAAGACGTGCGGGCGGATTGCAGCGTCGGCTCGCAGCCGGCACAGCGCGCCCGTCACAGGAAAAACACCTCCGTGTTGATAACCATTTGTAAAATCCAGGCGGCTTTTGGTGGCTTTCAGTTGAGTGAGTATCTGAGAAATTGTTTAACAGCAGGGCGTGTTCCAACTTGTCCTTAAGGCTTCCAACGGAGGTGCTTTTCCTGTGGCGGGTGCGCTGCGCTGGCTGCGAGCCGACGCGCCAATCCGTCCGCACGTCTTTCATTAAAACAATCTCCTTTAACAGTGGAATGTCCGGATAAACTGCTGATTCCGACCTCTTCTGAAAGTTCTCTGTTCTCTCACGACGTCCTGGGTCAACAGAGGCTTAAATTTGGAGGTTTTCAGCTTGAAACAGGATGACGACATCGCCTCGGAGCGCTGCGCGACATCCCACTCCGTGGGAAGTCCTTACAGCGATAGAAACAATCCAAAATCTCTCATCAGCCGTTAAAATTTTCACCGAAAACCAGCTTAATTTGTCGAATGGTGTCCACTCGGATGTGCCTCACAGTTTGGAAAAAATTTTTGATGAAGCACATCGCCAGTCTCTCAGCAACTTCTCAGACAAAGGAATTCCGACGAGGGGGCTGGACCACTCCTCCCACAAGGCGTGCTCATAGGTGAATGACATCACCGACAGGCGTGAAAAAACTCTCGCATGCCCATGAGGGTTCAAGCTTGGCTGATGTAATCACACGTGATTCAAATCCATGTTTTTTTTTTTTAATAATAAGTTTGGATACTTTTCTAATAGACCTCGTAAATGAAAATAAATTGAAATAAATAAATAAATAAATTGAAAAATTCTTAATTAAAACTGACATTCGATGTTTCAGCTCCATTGTGGAGGTGTACAGAAAGAAAATAAACACGGTGTCTGGACAGACCTGGACCTGTGTTTAGGTATAATGCGCCGTGTTTAGTGCTAACACTTGGATTGCTTCTCGCTCCCTCAGTGATATTTCGTGTTTTTGTGTTTTTCACAGTGTTGTTAACTCTTTGATGGGCATCACACCTCAGCATACCCTAAATACTGCCTCCACAATCCTTTCAGCGCCTGCCGCGCCTTGTTTGTTGGCCTGCTTAGCTTTCTCCTCGCCTTTCCTCCTGCTTTCATTAATGTTGGCTGTCTGCCCCTCGTGAACCCGCCTCCACCGCCGCCTCTCTCACCCCCACTTTCTCTCCGCTGCCTGCTTTGCCCCTTGTGAACTGTGTAAAATATAGATTAGTTTAGAAATTCATTAGCCTAGTCGTTATCTGTCATTGGCGTGCACCACACCATAACAAGCCCCCAGGGTGAGCTGGGGGGCAGATGGGGGGGGAGGCTGAGATAAGCAATGACTTCCTATTTTTCATGGTGTCAAAGTGAGAAAAGGCTGGAAGAAACTTAATAGAAAGAATGTGCAACAGCAACAGATATAAATAGGTGGCGGGGGTACTGAGGCTGTGAAGGGTGATGGATGCAGCAGCAGGCGCAGACAGCACTCTGAACATCTGTTTGCATGCTGCACATTCAGATCATACGGACACACATGCAATTTACCAACACGCAGCGGCGTGGTGAGGCAGACTGTGTCAGAAGTCCAGCTGTTCACTCACTGATGGATTCGTTTCCGTGGCTGTTGTGAGCAGCATATGTCACCGGCATCGCCAAAAAGAAAACTCTCAAGACAAGAGTGTCTCTTTATTACTGCTTTCATCAGCGCTGCTGCACATTTGATCCTCACTTCCTATGACAGGCTGCACGACACCAACGGAGCACATGCTCAAAGTGAAATAAACAACGCTCCGTCTGTGTGTGTGTGTGTGTGTGTGTGTGTGTGTGTGTGTGTGTGTGTGTGTGTGTGTGTGTGTGTGTGTGTGTGTGTGTGTGTGTGTGTGTGTGTGCACATGGATGAAATCGGGACTTTGGATTAACCTGCTGTCACTTCAGTACAAGACAAACGGAGGCACAGCTTAATTCAAAATACATTCTTCTTTCAGTCGAACAAGCCAGCAAAGACGTTTGTTGTTCTCCCAGAGAGCAGCAGCCACAGCTTTGCTTCTGAAACCACTCAAATGTAATAAGTGTTCTAATGGAAACGTTTGGGCACAAACCATTCATCTGGAGAAAACACAATGTGCATTATAATATGACAGCAGACATCACAGAAAATGCACTGTTGAAAAGCTCTGCCCCCAATTATTTTATTTTGAGATGGTTTGTTGTTGTTCCTTCTGCAATTTGGAGGTAATTAATCATCTAAATTTTTCATTTTTACCATATCAGTAGACTGGACTCTGGGGTTGTGAGCAAACTCCTAATTGGGCCTCAAAGAGAGAAGAAACATTTCTTCAGCTGTTTGCACAGATGTGATTGTGTGTAGTTATGAAGTTGCAAACTTCTCCGTGCCCATTAAGCACATACACAGGAAATACACAAACCAAATTCATTTGTATGTTTGAAGTTGCATCCCAGGAAAACGTGCGTGTGTGCTGCAGAACAAAGTACCAGAGGACTTTATTCTGCTGGAATCAGAAACAGTCAAAGCGTGTACATTTAATGATTTAGTGGTGACAAGGAACAAATGAGAGGAAGAAGCTGGAGGAAAGCTGTTGACTGGATCATGGTGGTGAATCTGCACTGTGAACAGCTGCACAACACTGAAATTACTCCTTTGAAATGAATAAAATTCTCTTTCCCTGTCATCAAACAATGGGATTTCATTCTGTTTGAAATAACTTTATAATACATGTACGTGGTTCATTTAGATTTTATTATTTTGGTCATTTCTTCCAGAGGTCTGGTTCTCTGAGGTCAGAGTGATGTGGACCCGATTAGACACAGACACAGATTAAGCATCCAAACACTATTCCTCCTTTAGGGCCCCTTCACTCAAAACACGAAAGACACAGAAACTAAGAAAATCCACCAACCAGACACGGAATGTGAAACAACAACAACAACATCAACCTGCTGTCGTGAGGAACACGAGCAGCTGGAACGTGTTGCTCCACATCGTGCTGCTGATGTGGAGAAAAATAAAATAAAAAACACCTGATATTAGGGATGAGCGAGTACACCACTGTCTGCATCTGTATCTGTTCAACCATCTAAATGATGTGTAGCTGTACTCGGAGTGGGCGGGGCCTAAAATAGAAGGGGGCATGGTTTAACTGGAAATGGGTGGGGCTTACATCTGTACATTATTTTAAGTCTGAAACTGATCAGGAATGATCAGAAGTTGCTATATTTATTGTTTATTTGAAAATTATTTACAACTTCAGAATTGACATTCAAATCAATGTTTTTGATCACAAAAGTAAGAGAACTATTTACAGAACAAGTTTTTTTATGAACTCAGAACATGAATGTTCTCAAGTGTATGAATAATATTTACAGAACAGCCTCAGAAATGAGATTCAGTGTTTTTGATTACAATAGAAAAGGAACTATACTGAACAAAAATATAAACGCAACACTTTTGGTTTTGCTCCCATTTTGTATGAGATGAACTCAAAGATCTAAAACTTTTTCCACATACACAATATCACCATTTCCCTCAAATATTGTTCACAAACCAGTCTAAATCTGTGATAGTGAGCACTTCTCCTTTGCTGAGATAATCCATCCCACCTCACAGGTGTGCCATATCAAGATGCTGATTAGACACCATGATTAGTGCACAGGTGTGCCTTAGACTGCCCACAATAAAAGGCCACTCTGAAAGGTGCAGTTTTGTTTGATTGGGGGGGGATACCAGTCAGTATCTGGTGTGACCACCATTTGCCTCATGCAGTGCAACACATCTCCTTCGCATCATCCGTGAAGAGAACACCTCTCCAACGTGCCAAACACCAGCGAATGTGAGCATTTGCCCACTCAAGTCGGTTACAACGACGAACTGGAGTCAGGTCGAGACCCTGATGAGGACGATGAGCATGCAGATGAGCTTCCCTGAGACGGTTTCTGACAGTTTGTGCAGAAATTCTTTGGTTATGCAAACCGATTGTTTCAGCAGCTGTCTGAGTGGCTGGTCTCAGACGATCTTGGAGGTGAACATGCTGGATGTGGAGGTCCTGGGCTGGGGTGGTTACACGTGGTCTGTGGTTGTGAGGCTGGTTGGATGTACTGCCAAATTCTCTGAAACGCCTTTGGAGACGGCTTATGGTAGAGAAATGAACATTCAATAGACGAGCAACAGCTCTGGTTGACATTCCTGCTGTCAGCATGCCAATTGCACGCTCCCTCAAATCTTGTAACATCTGTGGCATTGTGCTGTGTGATAAAACTGCACCTTTCAGAGTGGCCTTTTATTGTGGGCAGTCTAAGGCACACCTGTGCACTAATCATGGTGTCTAATCAGCATCTTGATATGGCACACCTGTGAGGTGGGATGGATTATCTCAGCAAAGGAGAAGTGCTCACTATCACAGATTTAGACTGGTTTGTGAACAATATTTGAGGGAAATGGTGATATTATGTGGAAAAAGTTTTAGATCTTTGAGTTCATCTCATACAAAATGGGAGCAAAACCAAAAGTGTTGCGTTTATATTTTTGTTGAGTATATTTATAGAAGTGGAACTATTTATAGAACTATTTATATAGTGTGTGCCATCAAATCGTGATTTTTTTTCAATTATTTATTTATTTTTACTACCTAATGTTCTTGGCATTTTGATTAAGGTGTCTGTGCATGTGTGTCTGTGTGCATGTGTGTGTGACTGAGTGAGAGCTACAGAGAGAGTTGTTGTTCCTAAGACTGTTTTTTTATTGATCTGTGTGAACTTGGTGATTCATGCAAACATCCAGTGATGGATGTTTCCAGTGATGGATGTTTGCATGTTTCCAGTGATGGATGTTTGCATGAATCAGGTCAGCTTTTACAGGTATCTAGGCATTTACTTAGATAACCAGTTCAGCTGGGAAACACGTTAATAACTTATGCTCTCGTTTACAGCAGAGGTTATATTTTCTGCACAGACTCAGGGTGTTTGGGGTTGATCAGAAAATCTTGTTTTTGTTTTATCAGGCTGTTTTGGAAAGCATTATCCGGTATGGGATGTCATCTTGGTACGGTAATCTCTCTGTCCAGTTAAAATCTAGGCTTGCTCGTCTGGTGAAGACTGCTATGAAAGTTATAGGGAGGATGGGAAACTCTTCCCTGCAGTCCATGTATGAACAGTCTGTTCTCAAACAAGAGCAGCGAGCTTTGTCAGATCCTTCCCACATCCTCTATCCTGAGTATGAACTCCTACCGTCTGGTAGGCGATACAGAGTCCCTCAGTGCAAATTGAATCGCTTTAAAAACTCATTTGTGCCCACATCAATTAGAGTCTTAAATATGGTTCCTGGGATAGGTAGTAGGATTGTGCGTTAATGACATGGTGGCATTGTTATTTTAGTGTTATTTATTCACTGTTAGTATTTTTCTTAACCATATGTGGGAGATGGCTGTGCAATAGGGGTATGTGTTTTTAGGGATATGTGCAATATGCATGAATTATTTATGGGAAACCGCTGTGTAATAGGGGTATGTGCAATTTGGATATGTGTATTAGGGATGTGCAATATGTATGATTGATGTGTGTATTAAGTTATGTAATATGTATGAGTCATGTAATTATGGCAGTTTTACTTTTTACTTGTGCAGCTCTTGGAGTCTAAGACAAATTTCCCGGAAGGGACAATAAAGTGTATCATATCGTATCGTATCGTATCGTATGGCAAACAGGGAAATAATATGTCAGCCTTTTTCAATGTATTCTTCACAAAAGCACCGCGTTTTCTAACTGACTTCATATCAGCCAGCAAACAAACGGTTAAAAAAAAACTCGACCGGAGCAGAGGCAGTGACCGACACACCACGAGCCGTTTCCAGTGCTGTCTTGTCAAACGCACTGCATACGTTATGAAACAAGTTCACCAAGTAACTTTAAATATGACACAAACCAAAACAGAGGCGAACTGAAGAAAAATTAAGGAGCACTGACACAGCAACATGAGGCAGAGTCAAGCCAAGCACAGAGAGACAGATCCTGTGTGTGTGCCAGAAGCTGCAGAGAGACATGTCTGTGTAGGGAGGGGCGGGGGGCTGTGAGTGACTGGCCAATCACAGAGCGTGAAGACAGTCAGTTAAACAATCAGGATTTTCCTTTAGCACAAGCACAGACATTGATGAGTTTTACTTGGATCCTGCTTGTGCTCGTCAAAACTGCTTTATCCGTACCGGATACTCCGTACCGGAAACAAGTATCCGGCTCAATCCTAATAGATATCAGCATGTCATGCAAGTGTGCTCTCCCCCTGCATGCCACATGCATTGGGAGAGTGTGTGGGGGGGTGACACACATGCACGCCACATGTGTTGGGTGGGTGTGACACACACGCACACGTGCAATACACACGCAAGCCACATGTGTGTTGTTTTGCAACATTTATGGGGGCACTTAGACAAATTTCACTGCCAGCTCGAAAGTGATCATCTGCTCACTATTTTCATGCTAACAGGGTGAATGGCCACACATTTTCTAAGTGCCAGCAAGCGGTGTTGGATGTTTGTCTGTGACACCTGGAATTTGGCTGACACCTGCCACGAGAGGGATTGAATGGGTACTCTCTGTCTTTCAACCACTGGTGTGCACGAGTAGTCATAGCGACGGGTGTATGAGACGTGGGGTGTGGCTCTGATTTTTCAGGAATGGCATGCAAGTCCTCCTTCGTGCGCTAGTCGGCTTCAATCGTGTTATGTGTGAAGGGGTCATTCTTCTTTATCTTCTTCTATGCCTTAGTCTGGGTGAGAATCGTGACTGTGTGGAACTGTTTCACCACTGCGTGTATGCCATATTGGGCTACACAAATAACTGCAACTTCACTTGTGAGCAGGGTTACTCAGAGCTTGATTTTCATGAAAATGTGGCACAGTAACTTTTAAAAACCGTGGCTGTTTTTGTGCATTTTCCAATAAAATTACACCCAAAGGCTTATTGATGGTGAAAACATGAGGAAGGAACCACTTATTTTGGACAAAATTAAACATTTCAGGAAAATACAGTACATCCAGAAAGTATCCACAGCCCTTCACATTTTGTTATGTTACAGCCTTATTCCAAAATGGGTGAAATACATTTTTCCCTCAAAATTCCACAAACAACATACATCCAACATGACATTGTGAATTTTTTTTTTTAGATTTTTCCAATTTTATTAAAAAAGAAAACAACAAAAACAAAACAAAAGAAAACAAAAAAAAAAAAACTAAGAAATCACATGTACATAAGTATTCACAGCCTTTGCCATGAAACTCAAAATTAAGCTCAGGTCCATCCTGTCTCCGCTGATCATCCTTGAGATGTTTCTACAGCTTAATTGGTCAGCTTAAGTCAGTTGATTGGACATGATTTGGAAAGACACACACCTGTCTACATAAAAGGTCCCACAGTTGACAGTCAGAGCACAAACCAAGCATGAAGTCAAAGGAATTGTCTGTAGACCTCCCAGTCAGGATTGCCTGGAGGCACAAATCTGGGGAAGTGTACAGAAACATTTCTGCTGCACTGAAGGTCCCAGTGAGCACAGTAGCCTCTGTCATCCATAGAGGTTTGGCTCCACCAGGACTGGCTGCCTGTCTAAACTGAACCATTGGGGGAGAAGGGCCTTAGTTAGGAATCAGTAATCCACCAATCAGGCCTGTGTGGGTAGAGTGGCCAGACAGAAGCCACTCCTTAGTAAAAGGCACGACAGCCCGTCTACAGTTGACAAAAGGCACCTGAAGGACTCTCGGACCAGGAGAAACAAAATTCTCTGGTCTGATGAGACAAAGATTGAACTCTTTGGAGTCATGTTTGGAGGGAAACCAGGCACCATCCCTACAGTGAAGCATGGTGGTGGCAGCATCATGCTGTGGGGATGTTTTTCAGCAGCACGAACTGGGAGACTTATTAGGATTAAGGGAAAGATGAATGCAGCAATGTACAGAGACATCCTGGATGAAAACCTGCTCCAGAGCACTCTTGAGCTCAGACTGGGGTGACAGTTCATATTTCAGCAGGACAATGGGCCTCATTCACCAATATCTTCTTAAGAATCTTCTTAGATTCCTTCTTAAGCTGTCCCTAAGAATGTTCTTAAGAAAACTACGTAAGATTCAACCACAGAATTGTTTGCAGCTGTGTTGTTAAATTGATAAATCCCATCTCCTCTTATATTGAAAGCACATGCCTGTTAAGCCTAATTGACATATGATTAGCATAAGTAACAGCGCATCAAATCCGACAAAAGGGCATGAGACTGCATGGCCATGAGCAGACATATATTTCATAAAGCGGAAACAAATGCTTAAAGCAAAAAGCAAATCAATTTCAGCACAGCAGGTAAAGAGGAAAACAAAGTTTTGGTATTTCAGAGGTGGAAGTACTGCTGCAGGAAATCAGCCACAAGAAGAAAATTCTATTCAGTAGCCTTAGTGCAGGTTACACCAACACAAAGCAAGCATGGGAGGCTGTCACACATGCAGTAAATGCCATATCCGGAGAAGGACAGACGGCCAAGGAGGTGAAAACAAAATGGTTTAAATGCAACACCATAAATACCATCTCAAAATCCCAACAGGAGATGCAGCGGCCTGACGGGAAAACAGCCAACACTCAAAAGCTGTCTGAGTTGGACCAGTGCAACGGGCCATCATCGGGTAGATGGCACTCTCAGGTAGGCTATGGGAAAAATCTAAATTATTTAATATTTAATTTTCCCACACCCTAATTTTTAGGAGTACCATCAACTGAGTGTCTGGATACAGACCTGAACCCCAAGGAAACTCTTCCATCCCAACCCTGTGCAGCTGCTGCTCCACTTGATTAATGTTAAAGTACATTGTACTTTAATGTACACTGTACAGTTTTTACTTTAATGTACACTGTAGAGGTTTTTTACAGTGTATACTGTACACTGTAAAAACTGATACCCCCCATCACACATAGCCAGAATCATGCAGAATGGCATCAGAATGATGAATCGGCGCACATCCGAAAAGTGTCTTCAGTTCCAAAATGTTCTGACAGCCATCTGTGGAAGTCCACACAGTGGTCAACATCAGTGGGCAGCCCTGAGTATGATGCACATGTTCAAAACCTTCCGAGCACTGTCAAGATGGGGCACTATCCGACGGCGGTCCATGTACAGTCTGAGGACCATCTGACCACAATTTACATATTCCGATAGTGGCAAAACAAGATCCGAAATGATTTGAGCACATACAAGGGAACATCAAAATGGATCTGGCATGGCAAAGACTGCCAGTATGACCTGCACATGCCACATATAATATGTCCACCCCCGGAGGCGCAAACAAACTGTTGAATTGTATGTGGCACGCTTTATCATGATAATAATTCATAATTATTATCATGTACAATGAAAGTGAACAGTGGCTGTCAAACCAAAGATCCATGGGCTACTGTCCGCACACTGCCACAAATCTAAACAGGCTGTTATATCCACAATAGCCCTTGCAGTACATATATCTGTCCATTCCTTCCTGTGGGTGACATAAGTAATGTGAATATTGTCTCCATCATAACTGTATATAACATGGGCAGCTGTGCCTCTCTGTGGTGTGCAGTAACGTGTCACTGCACACATCAGTCTCGGAGCTGAACGAATCTCACTGCTGAAATATATGATTTCCTTCTATCTCTGTAGGATATATGACATGGAACTGTTGTGCCAGGCCATGACAGCATAATAACATGAATCTCACCTCCAACATCAATCCAGGAGTGTTTCACTGTGTGGACGTGACGCCAGAGCGCAGCCTGTGGTAAAATCCTCTCACCCAAAACAAAAAAAAATAAGTCTTATGTGATAATCCAACCATCATGGTGTGCAGAGCTGTGCTGTGCTACTGAAGTGAGCAAAAAAGAAATTCAAGTTCCCTGGAAAGGCGCTCGGCCTGATGCATGGGACAGCATGGCCCAGTGCCAGCAAACTTTCAGACACAAGACTGAGTGATAATTGCAGCCCCATGCGTGTGCACGGAGCGCACGTGTGCCACGCACACACACATGATGTTCACTCACGGGTGTGAGGAACACAGTGCTGCCTCCCTGGTCCCGTGTTTGCCATTCAGTCCATCTGACAGCAGTCTGTGTCATCTACCTGTTGTCTACATGCGCTTTGGATGCCATCGTGCAGGTGTGGACGAGGTAATCTGGATGCATACTGAGACTGCTGGCAACGCCTCTTTTCCTCACGACTGCTTCTGATTATGGCAATATTTGCTGTGTCACGCTGGTTCCTGCACATTCTTGCTATGTGTGACGGGGACTTTAAGATCATCATCTGCCTTAAAAATGTGAGTTAATTCAACTGAATATCAGTTAACTCACCTTAAAGATGTTTTGTTTCAACTCACAATGAGTGAAGACAATCGGTAGCTTTACATTCAGATTTGAAACACATAAATTTGAGTGCAATATCCTAAACTTGCTACTACAAGTGGAGTAAATGAGAAGAAGTAAGTTCACTTAACTTACTGGAGCTATCATTTTTACACTGTACATTTAGTTTCTTTTCATAAAAAAAGCCTCTGTAAATGACCAAAATGTAAAATATAATAATGAACAAATATATCATAGAAATATCATGGAGATATTGTATTTTAATGAGCTTCACATCAGCAGACAGCGCAAACAATGTGACAACATGTCAACACTGAAAATGTGTATAAGAGTACTCCTGAGTGTTCCTCGGATTTGTTCTTACCAAAGAACAAATCCATCCATCCATCCATCCATTTTCTTCTGCTTTATCCGGAGTCGGGTCGCGGGGGCAGCAGCTCAAGCAAAGCCGCCCAGACCTCCCGATCCACACACACCTCCCCCAGCTCCTCTGGGGGAACCCCAAGGCGTTCCCAAGTCAGCCGAGAGATGCGTCCCCCCAGCGCGTCCTGGGTCTTCCCTGGGGCCTCCTCCCAGTGGACGCGCCCGCAGCACCTCTCCAGCGAGGCATCCAGGGGGCATCCGGAAAAGATGCCCAAGCCACCTCAACTGACCTCCTTTCGATGTGGAGGAGCAGCAGCTCGACTCCGAGCTCCTCCCGAGTGACCGAGCTCCTCACCTTATCTTTAAGGGAGCGCCCAGCCACCCTGCAGAGGAAACTCATCTCGGCCGCTTGTACTCACAATCTCGTTCTTTCGGTCATGAGCCAAATCTCATGACCATAGGTGAGGATCGGAACGTAGATCGATCGGTAAATCGAGAGCTTTGCCCCCCTACTCAGCTCTCTCTTCACCACGACGGTCTGATACAGTGACCGCATCACTGCAGATGCTGCACCGATCCGTCTATCGATCTCACGCTCCATCCGTCCCTCACTCGTGAACAAGACCCCGAGATACTTAAACTCCTCCACTTGAGGCAAGGACACTCCACCGACCTGAAGAGGGCAAGGCACCTTTTTCCGGTCGAGAACCATGGCCTCGGATTTGGAGGTGCTGATTTTCATCCCGGATGCTTCACACTCGGCTGCAAACCGCCCCAGTGCACACTGAAGGTCCTGATTGACGAAGCCAACAGAACCACATCGTCTGCAAACAGCAGAGACGAGATTCTGTGGTTCCCAAACCAGACCCCCTCTACACCCTGGCTGTGCCTAGAAATTCTGTCCATAAAGATAAAGAACAGAACTGGTGACAAAGGGCACCCCTGGCGGAGGCCAACGTGCACTGGAAACAGGCTTGACTTACTACCGGTAATGCAAACCAAGCTCCTGCTGTGGTCGTACAGGGACCGGATAGCCCTTAACAAAGGACCCCGGACCCCGTACTCCCGGAGAACTCCCCACAGGGTGCCCTGAGGGACACGGTCGAATGCCTTCTCCAGATCCACAAACAAACGTGGACTGGTTGGGCAAACTCCCATGAACCCTCGAGCACCCGATGGAGCGTGTAGAGCTGGTCCAGTGTGCCGCGACCAGGACGAAAACCACACTGCTCCTCCTGAATCCGAGCTTCGACCATCTGTCGAATTCTCCTCTCCGGTACTCTGGAATAGACCTTACCAGGGAGGCTGAGGAGTGTGATACCCCTATAGTTGAAACACACCCTCCGGTCCCCCTTCTTAAACAGAGGGATCACCACCCCAGTCTACCAATCCAGAGGCACTGTCCCCGATCGCCACGCAATGTTGCAGAGGCGTGTCAGCCAAGACAGTCCCACAACATCCAGAGACTTAAGGTACTCAGGACGGATCTCATCCACCCCAGGATCCTTGCCACCGAGGAGCTTTCTAACCACCTTGGTGACTTCGGCCTGGGTAATGGATGAGTCCGCCTCTGACTCCCCAGTCTCTGCTTCCTCTTTGGAAGACGTGACGATGGGATTGAGGAGATCCTCGAAGTACTCCTTCCACCACCCGACAACATCCCCAGTCAGGGTCAACAGCTCCCCACCCGCACCATAAACAGTGCTGGTGGAGAGCTGCTTCCGCCTCCTGAGGCGTCGGACGGTTTGCCAGAATCTCTTCGAGGCTGACCGATAGTCCTCCTCCATGGCCTCCCCGAACTTCTCTCAGACCAGAGTTTTTGCCTTTGCGACCGCACGGGCTGCGGCACGCTTGGCCTGCCGGTACCTGTCAGCTGCCTCTGGGGTCCCACCTACCAACGAAGATAAGTAGGACTCCTTCTTCAGCTTGACGGCATCCCTTACTTCCGTGTGTCCACCACCGGGTTCGGGGATTGCCACCGCGACAGGCACCAGAGGACCTTGCGACCACAGCTACGAGCAGCCACATCGACAATGGAGGTGGACAACATGGTCCACTTGGACTCCATGTCTCCAGCCTCCTCCGGGATCTGGGAGAAGCTCTCCCGGAGGTGCAAGTTGAAGACCTCACTGACAGAGGGTTCTGCCAGTCATTCCCAGCAGACCCTCACAATACATTTGGGCCTGCCAGGTCTGACCGGCTTCCTACCCTCCCAGCAGATCCAACTCACCACCAGGTGGTGATCAGTCTCAATCTCAATCTCAGTCTCAATTATTTATAAAGCACTTAAAATGCACCAACAACCAAAGCGCTGTACACAACAAAAACAGGCAAGTTAAAATAATTTAATAATAAAAAGTTACAGTTAAAAGCAAAAACACACAAAAAAAACAGTGTCAAGCTGTGTTAAAAGCCAAAGAGAAAAAAATATGCTTTAAGAGACGATTTAAAAGCAGAGAGAGAATCAGCCTGCCTAATGTGCAAAGGAAGATCATTCCACAGTATCGGGGCAACGACTGAAAAAGCTCGGTCACCTCTACGCTTCCTCTTTGACCTTGGGATAACCAACAGTGACAAATCAGCTGACCTGAGTGAGCGTGAAGGGACATATAAATGGAGCAGGTCAGACAGATATAGCGGGGCAAGGCCATGAAGACATTTGAAAACAAATAAAAGATTTTTAAAATCAATTCTAAAATGAACTGGGAGCCAATGAAGTGAGGCCAAAACCGGTGTAATGTGCTCGCACCTTCTAACACCAGCCAAAAGTCGAGCAGCAGCATTCTGCACCATCTGTAGGCGAGTAAGCAGCGTCTGATTCAGCCCAATATAAAGTGCATTGCAATAGTCCAGGCGATTAGTGATAAAAGCATGGATTAAAATCTCAAAATGATGTTGTGAAAGAAATCGTTTCACCTTGGCCAGTTGTCTAAGTTGACAGAAACTAGACTTGACTACTGACCTAATCTGAGCATCGAATTTAAGATCACTGTCCAACTTAACACCCAGGTTTATTGATGTCTGTGTCAGATACTGACTCATGGGACCCAGATCCACATTGATTTTGGAAGTGTCACTAGGTCCAAACAGCAACACCTCAGTCTTATTATCATTCAGGTGTAGAAAATTTATGGACAACATGCCTTAATCTCACCAATGCACTCTAAAAGATGGTTCGCAGAGTATGCATTTGCTGCTTCAGTGGCAGATAAATTTGACAGTCATCAGCATAAAAATGAAAAGAGATATGTCTCCTAAAATTGATCCCATTGGGAGTAAATACAAGAAAAAGAAGCGGACCACGTATGGAGCCTTGAGGCACCCCACATGCAAGGGGCACTGCACAAGATTCAGCAGCTCCAGTATGGACACAAAAACTTCTCTCTGAAAGGTAGGATCTAAACCAATCTAAAACAACACCCTTAATGCCCACCCAGTTTTCCAGGCGAGACAAGAGGATCTGATGGTCCACTGTATCGAAGGCCGCTGTTAGAAACAACAGGACCAAAACAACACAGTGACCAGAATCAGTAGCTACACAAATGTCATTAAAAACCCGCAGCAGTGCCGACTCAGTACTGTGACGGGATTTAAAACCAGACTGAAACATCTCCAGGGTGTCATGATTATTAAGAAAAGAACTCAACTGGCAGTATACAATTTTCTCCAAAATTTTAGAGAGAAAAGGAAGTTTGGAAATTGGCCTATAATTGGACAATTCAGAAGAATCCAAGCCAGATTTCTTAATAAGTGGGGTCACCACTGCATTCTTGAAACTGGTAGGCACTATACCATTAACCAAACTCCCATTAATCATCAGTCGACAGCTCTGCCCCTCTCTTCACTCGAGTGTCTGAGACACGTGGCTGAAGGTCAGATGATACGACTACAAAGTCGATCATCGACCTCCGGCTCAGGGTATCCTGGTGCCACGTGCACTTATGGACACCCTTGTGCTCGAACATGGTGTTTGTGATGGACAAACTGTGACTAGCACAGAAGGCCAACAACTGAACAACATTCGGGCTCAGATCGGGGAGGCCGTGCTTCCCGATCACCCCCTCCAGGTCTCACTGTCGCTGCCCACGTGGGCGTTGAAATCCCCCAGGAGAACAATGAACAAATCCTGGATAGGAAAACATGAACACCACAATCAAAAAACTTCATAAGCAGGACTTAGGAACAAATTTGTTCTTCAGAGTGGTTTGTTAATGAGGCCCAATGACCCTAAGCACAGAGACAAAATATCAAAGGAGTGGCTTCAGGACAACTCTGTGAATGTCCTTGAGTGGTCCAGCCAGAGCCCAGACCTGACTTTGAATGAACATCTCTGGAGAGATCTGAAAATGTCTGTGCACCGACGCTCCCCATCCAACCTGATGGAGCTTGAGAGGTGCTGCAAAGAGGAATGGACCAAACTGCCCAAAGATAGGTGCAGAAAGCTTGTGTGTGGTATCATATTCAAGAAAATTGAGGCTGTAATTAGCTAAAGGTTGTACCAACAAAGTATTGAGCAAAGGGTGTGAATACTTATTGCATCTGATTGCAAAAAAAACAAAAAAAAACAACAACAAAAAACAAACAAACAAAAAACTTTCTTTCATATTGTCATTATGGGGTGTTGAGTGAGCATTATTGCAACCACTGCTGAGAACAGACGAGCGATGGAATTCCTGTACTGACAAAAAATAAAAGCCATTGAAAGAAGTTTGAAAGATTCCTGTTCGGTCTTAAATTTTTCAAGGGCTTGATAAATCTTAACTTTCTTACTTGTGATTCCACTGTTATTAATTTGCTGCAGGTGTGATTCTTCTGGATAAATCCAGAAATGTGGCTTTTCTGAGGTTCTCGTAAATCATGCAAATCCAGGTTTTTTTGGGGTGGGTCAATGCACACAGTCTGTAAGCCATTACCATAAATTAGGAGTAAAAAAACAAATATATAAGTTACGGATACCACTCTGCTGGGAGGAACTTTTTTCAGCGACTATTCTGAGTGTGGCCGGGCGGGCGGAGCCAGATACAACCACAGAGCCGGTCAGCGAGACACTCAGTCAGAAATTCCTCTTTTGGATTTTCATGTTTCCCATTTCATGTCATTGTGCTGTGTTGTGTGTAGACATTTATATGTGTACATTTACACACACACACACACATATATATATATACCGTATTTTCTGCACCATAAGGCGCACCGGATTATAAGGCGCGACCTCAATTAGCGGGTACTTAACCCTTACAAAAGGCGCATGCTAAAACATATAGTCTACAAAAAAAAGAGGTCACAGAAGTAAAACAGTGAGTTTATTTGAACTTTTTAACAACTTTGAACTACCAGTATTTAACAATATGGTACTCACATTATTTTTATTATGGTTCTGTCACAAATCCATCGAAGTCCTCATCTTCTGCTGTCTGAATTGAACAGCTGGGCAATTTCGCCATCAAACACGCCAGGTTCCCGCTCATCTTCCCTCTCATCATCGCTGTCGTTTTTGCCTTCAGCCAAATGGTGACTGTAGAGACGCTTCTCCAGGCTGTTCTTTGTTCAATGACCCATTGCTCGAGTTGGTCTTCTAGCTGTACCAGCCTCGCTTTGTTTCTGCGGAAACTCCATTTGGTCTTTTTAACTTGGCACAGTTCATTTTCTTGTTTTCTCCACTTATGTACCATAGATTCATTATCTTGAAATTCTCTCACAGCTGCTCTATTCCCATGAACACCGCGTAACTGATAGCCTGCAGTTTGAATTGTGCCTCGTAAGCATGTCTCTTCACTGGCGCCATTTTCGGGGGTCCTTAGGCAAACAAATGTTGTTTTGCAGCATACCTGTAGCATATGGTAACTACCGGAGGAGTGGCAGAGGTAAGTGTATGTACCACGGACTCTTCTCTGATTGGTTTATCGCTGGCATCGTATGTACTCTATGCTACCAGCGTACGTACTTTACGTATTACATCCCTGTGTCAGTGGGAAATGGTCCGATATTCCGACGCTCAAAGACAACGTCGGTCGTTTTTACAGATTTTGGAATTCAGTGTGCACATAAGGCATACCGGATTATAGGACGCACGCCGATTTTTGTGAAAATTTAAGGCTTTTAGGTGCGCCTTGTGCAGAAAATACGGTGTATATATATATATATATATATATATATATATATATATATATATATATATATATATATATGTGTGTGTGTGTGTGTGTGTGTGTGTGTTAGAATAATTAGCAGTGTCAATTAGCTCCTTCAAATCATCATCCACCAGGAAAACAAACTCTGCCATGTTTAGCTAAACCCCGCCCCCGTAGTGTGAGCGCACGGGTGGTCAGAGCATGCAATAGCCCAAAACAACGAGCCACAAAATTGCACGCTACAAAATAATTATTGCACGGTAAATGAAACACAATGGAAATACTATGAATAATCCATGTCACGTGACATACAACCCACCAATCAAATGACAAGGATCCACTTGGCCTTAAATATGTCCTAATTAGTGTTGGGTTGCTGACTGTGTGCGTGGGTTCATCCCATCATACGTTTCTGTGGATGTGAGTGGAGAAACAGGGATTGGTGCTCCCCCTCTCTCCCCCTCACTCTCTCTCTTGCTGTGGGCACTTTTCTTCCACCACATTACAAATGAGCTTCACTGCTCGGCCAAAACGCTCCCTTTTAATCTTTTGCCCCACAGAAGTATGACAACATTCATAAACAGACAGAGTTGGACAGGGGAAAAATAAAGTCTGCTCTTATTTGACGGTACTGACTTTCACCCAACCCGCAGCAACCGTGCATGCACACATGTGCACACAAGCAAAGGGAATTGGCCTCTCCACGGAGCCAAGGCGTAGCTCTGGAGATGAAGAGTGGATTCCCCTCTTCTCAGTCCATTTTTTGCCTTCATTTTCTTTATTTGGCTTCCAGGCTGGGGCTCTTTCATTTCCTCTTGGCTCGCCCCTTTATAAAACATGAAAGATGTTTTCTTTAGCCCAAGCCGATAATGTGGAGATGGTATCTGTGGTGGACGGGCGACCAGGCTGATGCCCCGGAGATGGTAAGAATAAATAAGGATATTTGGAGCTGGAGATGATTTTTTTTGTTCTGCATCTTCCTTGGGGAAGCTGAATGAAAGCAGCCCAAAATCACAAATCTCTTAATTAGATTTTTTTTTTTTTTGGTGGTTTGTGTTGTATGAGTTACATCAGTGGTGTGGTATGCACTGGGGGTGTGACGGCGCAGATGGAAATGAGAGCTTCTAATCACAATGATCAATCTGGAACAGCTTGTTGCTGGTATCTCGCTGCACATCACACGCTATCCCTCTTCACCAGAGCCCAGATTACGCCATCAGACACACAGCATCCCCAAAACCAAGGACAACATCAGTCACACACAGTCTGGATTCTCTGCAACTTTGGCAGTTTGGCAACTTCATCCACATACACATTGAACAGTTAGTGATTACCACATTAGGCTTTACCTTTTTGTTCAATAAAATTTAAATCATCTTTAGTAACCAAGGACACAGTACCAGTTGCTCCTGCTTTAGTCATTTCTAGTCTGTTTTGTGGCTATAACAAGCTGCTTTTATATAATCCTTTCAATTGAAGGTGTTCAGACTGCTTGCGTAGGTGATGCGTAGGTGAACCCAGACCATTCACCTACGCATCAAGGTGAGGAGCTTCCATGCACACGGGACACTGGGACTTACTCAATGATACATTGACATTTGAATCTACATTATCTTTTGTCTTTTCCACATCAGATAAATTACAAATGCTGGACTTTTTTCATTTGCAGAATGTAGAGCATATTCAGCAAAACTAGTTCAGAGCTACTACAAAGACATTGGATCTAGCATTTGTTTATTTTTGTAGGCCTCAATGTTGTGACTTTGCTAGATGAGGTGTACTACGGGAATTGTGAAGGAATGGCAATGCCATGATTTTCCTTTGTGGTGCATTTTTCGGGGCGTGATCCATCATGCAGGTGCCTCAGCGCTGAGGAACTCAGGAATTGGAAAAGTAGGCGGGGGGGGGGGCACATTTCACCTGAAAGCAGCAGAGAGATGACTACTTTCAAAGGGTGAGGATGGTCTGGTTGTCTGCCTGGATTGCTGCCATCCAGAACCCAAGTCAGTTCCATGACAGGGTAGATGTCGTGATGCATGGCACAAGGGCATGCTCAGTGATCTGACCTAACCTGGCCTCCATGAATGCTGGATTATTTTCTCTTTTTAGTGAAATGTTTGACCCACTGAGGTAAAACAGTCTATTGAGTCCGTTGAGATCAGCTGTTTTTTTTTTTTTTTTTGTCATATTTCTATTAATGAATCAAGGACGGAATGTCACAGAGACTTGGTTCAATGGCTTTGTGAAACAGCACCTTCTGAACTGTAGTTTACATGTTTTTTCAAGACAATCCATCACTCACAGCCAATCCCATTAACCAGAGAAGATCATGTGGTCCTGTGACATCATTGAATTTCTGTGCTTACAATGGCTTCAGCTTGTCAGTCAAATCAGTTTCAATTTATTTTCATTTACATAGCACCAAATCACAACAAAGCTGCCTCAAGGTGCTTCACACAAGTAAGGTCTAACCTTACTAACCCCTAGAACAAGCACACAGGTGACAGTGGTAAGAAAAAACTCCCTCTGATGATTTGCGGAAGAAACCTCAAGCAGACCAGACTCAAAGGGGTGACTCGGGCCATGCTACCAACACAATAGACAATACAGGAAATTATACAGGAAATTTTGGCAGATTTGGGAGTCCATACTGGTGCACAAGACGTGAGGCCCTGCAGAACAAAAACACCCACTCCCATCTCTGGATGGAGCTGCACCTTAAACAGAGAGAGATAAAAAAAAAACAATCAGGTGGCAGAAAGACAACAAATCCAGCATTATTTATCAGCATTTAGCAACAAGAAAAACAGAAGAAATGATAAGGTGATCACCAGCCACCAGCAGACAACCAACAACCACAAACAGCTGACAAAGCGCGCATTTTTTTGTTTGGACCCAGAAGTTGAAAATCATGTGATGCGTTAAGTCACACTTAACAACCAAATTGTAAAGCGCTTTGAGTGTTTGATGCAGATGGAAAAGCACTATATAAATACAGTCCATTTACCATTTACCATATCCAAAAGCTCCAATTCCTCAGGGATCTTCCACACAGAACCGTCCACCCTCATCACTGCTTGCAGCAGCCAGACAGCGGGAAGGTTGCTGTCCACTGAAGGGCTGATGTCCTGGAGGGAGTAAGAGAGAGAAGAGACAGAGGTGTCCGCCGTGCAGTGGGCAGAGCGTCTGGAGCCGTTCCAAAGGTGATTACTTATTTTTATTTACATTGTAGTGCCTTGGTAAGCAGTTGCATCATTAGTCCTTCTAAGGGTTTTAGAAGATGTATTGGTCATTATATGTCTAGTACAGCTGGGACAGGCCATTCAGCTGCACACCGCACTACGCAGCCATCTGACTGGGCTGTTACAGCCATGATGACATAATGTTACAGATAGAACTTCTAAATCATAACGTGGACTGAAAATATATCTGAAACATAATATGAATTACAGCTGTGACAGGTCATTTTGTTATGGTTAGGGGTCCAGACGGAACCGGACCAGTCAGGAACTGAACCCAAATGCAGGGAGCAATAAAGAGAGTTGGGAATGAACAAACTAAGATTTATTTACAATAAATGTGCAACAAAGGTGGTAGAATAAATCAGGGAGCCTGGAGACCCTGGAGAGTAGCTCCAAGAGGTGGAAGTAGGGAGCTGCAGTGCCGCCAGAACCAGGATGGCGAAGATGGAATGGATTGCAATCCAGGACAGGAACCGGGTGCCAGGTGGCCGCAAACGGAGATGAGGAACAGAGGAGTTCCTGGAAGATGAGGAGGAATGTTCAGTGGTCAGAGGTGAGCAATGTAATGAAGCAGCCGCGTGACTATGACACAGTTCAGTTTAGCTGGGCACTCAGCTTCAGTAAAGACTTGAAAGTTCTTATTAGGTCAGCACAAAGTTCAGTAGAGTTCAGGAGTAACAGATGAAGTTTTCAGGCAGGTGCTCGATGAGAACAGATCTCAGGAGGACAAACAGGAACTTAGCTGACTGAAGCAGAATGAGATGCTCTGGAGGCAGGTTGAAGGTGAACAGCGGCACAGCTGAGCGTTCCTAAATTGACGTAGCTGTATGCAGGAATGAGCAGGCGTGGTGGTGTGGAAGCCAGCACAGGAAGGCCTCTGGAAACACAAAAAGTCCAAAAACTCTATTACGGAAAAAAAGAGGGGTCAGGTTACCTTGATGAGAAGCTGCAGGAAGCTCAGGATTCACACTGAGGAAATCTCTGTGAAATCTCTCTGTTGATAGAGTCTGGCACTGATGAGGTGAAAGTCAGGGTTTAAGCACACCGCTGATCATCAGAGGCAGATCACTCACAGGTGTGAGAAGCAGATGAGAGCAGGCCCCTCGCTCCAACTGCGCCACCTGGAGGAAAAAACAGACAAACAGCACACAAAAGGAGAGACAAAGGCAGGGGGCCAAGGCAGCCCACGACATATTCATCTGCATGCACTTATCCAACGCTGTGTGAAGCATATGGACTTACAGCGACACACAATGTTTTTGGTATGATTGCAAAATGCTCACGTCTACTTCATAAAATGACTGCTTGCCACAGACTTGGCACATTAAAATATTTCCTTTGTGCACCCTGATCTGAATGCATGGGCTGCAGCGCAGGCAGGATAAGCATGACGCGATTGACGCGATTTTGAGCGATTAGCACGTTTGTGGAGCGATATTGCATTGTGTCACATTGCATTGCCCTCCTCCCCAAGTTGAAAAATCTGAACTTTTTCGTCTTGTCGCTCCGCGATGACCAATCAGGGACTGAATATGTAGTGATCTGGAGATGTCTGGAGTTTGACTGAGATGGATGTGAACATGTCCTGTATCTCATAGCCAGCCTGTGAGCAGGACTTATGTCCCTTTTGTCCTTTATTTTACAATTATGACAGAGTTTTTGGAGCCAGCAGCAGCATGACAGCAGGGGGAGCGGAGTTTTTTTTTTCTGTTTTTACGTACGCGCACGAGCAAATTGTCCGTGAAGATTATTTTACTTATTAAATACACAGATGTATAATAAAACAAATGGTGACTGATTTCTAAACACAATTATGACAGAGTTCTTTGGGGAAGAGCGAGGAGCAGCCCCACAGCAAGCAGTGAAGTTTTTTTTTAAATTGTTTACATGTGCGAAGGAGAGAGCATATCTCACCCATATTGGCCTCTCTTCATTGGCTTCCTGTTAATTCTAGAATAGAATTTAAAATTCTTCTTCTTACTTATAAGGTTTTGAATAATCAGGTCCCATCTTATCTTAGGGACCTCGTAGTACCATATCACCCCAATAGAGCGCTTCGCTCTCAGACTGCAGGCTTACTTGTAGTTCCTAGGGTTTGTAAGAGTAGAATGGGAGGCAGAGCCTTCAGCTTTCAGGCTCCTCTCCTGTGGAACCAGCTCCCAATTCAGATCAGGCAGACAGACACCCTCTCTACTTTTAAGATTAGGCTTAAAACTTTCCTTTTTGCTAAAGCTTATAGTTAGGGCTGGATCAGGTGACCCTGAACCATCCCTTAGTTATGCTGCTATAGACGTAGACTGCTGGGGGGTTCCCATGATGCACTGTTTCTTTCTCTTTTTGCTCTGTATGCACCACTCTGCATTTAATCATTAGTGATCGATCTCTGCTCCCCTCCACAGCATGTCTTTTTCCTGGTTCTCTCCCTCAGCCCCAACCAGTCCCAGCAGAAGACTGCCCCTCCCTGAGCCTGGTTCTGCTGGAGGTTTCTTTCCTGTTAAAAGGGAGTTTTTCCTCCCACTGTAGCCAAGTGCTTGCTCACAGGGGGTCGTTTTGACCGTTGGGGTTTTACATAATTATTGTATGGCCTTGCCTTACAATATAAAGCGCCTTGGGGCAACTGTTTGTTGTGATTTGGCGCTATATAAAAAAATTGATTGATTGATTGATTGATTGATTGATGTGCGCGCATGAACGGGTCAGGATGTCCTCAAGCTGGGTCCCGCAGAGGCGCAAGGACCGCTGAAAGGGGCCGTCATCCAGACGCAGCTCCTGCAGCAAATAATGATACTCCCTGTATTGGGAGCTTTCCACAACAACTCGCTCCATGTGATCAAGGTCCGTCATGTTAACTTGACTGACAACCGGAGCCGGCGAGTGGAATGGAAGCTCCTCCTATTTGATGACGCACCGGGGCAAATTTTTGCAGTGAAAGCAGAGCGACACACCGGACGATGGTGGCGCGTGCATCGCCACACGACCAAAGCGAATTTGTGGTGTCTGGTCGCGCCTGGTGTGAACGCAGCATAAGAATTAAATGCAGGTTTCAATACAGTGGATTACAGTAAATTGTTGGAGAAAACTGAAAATGACTATGACATCTCTGGCTGAGTACTTAAGGGTAGAGGGCTTTCTCGAGCCATACTCTGAATTGTCTACAGTGAAGTATGGTGTCACTAAGAGTCAATATATGTTGAACCACTTGGATTATACAGTATGTTGTCATGGGATTAATAATTATCACGATGCTGATTTTAAGCAGCTGTATATGCCTGTTTGTGGAGGGAATGTGTCCCATGTTGGAATGCGTGAGGCCTGCTTGGCTGCAGTGAAACGCTGGGTGTCAGTTTCTACTCTTAACTCAACTAAATACTAGTTTAGTGATTCACAGGATTGCTAAAAAAGCAGTTTCAACATAATAGTTTTGAGTTTGTAGCGTCAACAGCAGATGCTACTATTATTGTGAACACCCCCCTTTTCTACTATTTTTTACTAATAGCCCAATTTCATAGCCTTAATAGTGTGCATATCATGAATGCTTGGTCTTGTTGGATTTGTGAGAATCTACTGAATCTACTGGTACCTTGTTACAACAATGTGAATATGAAATTTGGGGTGTGTCTGCTTGAGTGTGCAAAATTTTGGGCATTTAAGATGAAAATACAGTGCATCTGGAAAGCATTCATAGCACTTCAATACGTCCACATTTTATGTACAGCATTATTCTAAAATGGGTAAATTGATAATATAACATTCTACTGACAATACCCCACAATGACAACTGAAGAGGTTTTTTTTTTTTTTTTTTGCATTTTTTGAAGAAAAAAACTAAGAATCACATCGACATAGGTATTCACAACCCTTTGCTCAATACTTTGTTGATGCATTTTGGCAGCAATTACAGTCTCAAGTCATCTTGAATATGATGCCACAAGCTTGGTGCACCTATCTTTGGGCAGTTTGGTCCATTCCTCTTTGCAGCACCTCTCAAGCTCCATCAGGTTGGATGAGGAGTGTCAGTGCACAGCCATTTTCAGATCTCTCCAGAGATGTTCAATCAGATTCAGGTCTGGGCTCTGGCTGGGCCACTCAAGGACATTCACAGAGTTAATCTGAAGCCACTCCTTTGATAGCTTGGCTGTGTGCTTAGGGTCGTTGTCCTGCTGAAAGATGAACCATCACCCCAGTCTGAGGTCAAGAGTGCTCTGGAGCAGGTTTTCATCCAGGATGTCTCTGTACATTGCTGCATTCATCTTTCCCTCAATCCTGACTAGTCTCCCAGTTCCTGCTGCTGAAAAACATCCCCACAGCATGATGCTAGCTACCCACCATGCTTCACTGTAGGGATGGTGCCTGGTTTCCCTCCAAAACATGACGCCTGCATTCACACCAAGAGTTCAATCTTTGTCTCATGGTCTGGGAGTCCTTCAGGTACCTTTTGTCAAACTGGGCTGCCATGTACCTTTTTAATAAGGAGTGGCTTCTGTCTGGACACTCTACCATACAGGCCTGATTGGTGGATTGCTGCAGAGATGGTTGCCCTTCTGGAAGGTTCTCCTCTCTCCACAAATGAATGCTGGAGCTCTGACAGAGTGACCATTGGGTTCTTGGTCACCTCCCTGACTACGGCCCTTCTGCCCTGTTTGCTCAGTTTAGACAGGCAGCCAGCTTTAGCAAGAATCCTGGTGGATCCAAACTTCTTCCATTTACAGATGATGGAGGCCACTGTACTCATTGGGACCTTCAAAGCAACAGAAATGTTTCTGTACCCTTCCCCAGAGTTGTGTCTTGAGACAATTCTGTCTCAGAGGTCTATAGACAATTCCTTTGACTTCATGCTTGGTTTGTGCTCTGACTGTCAACTGTGGGACCTTATATGTAGACAGGTGGGTGTTTTTCCAAACCATGTCCAATCAACTGAATGATGGACTCCAGTTAAGCTGTTGAAACATCTCAAGGATGATCAATTTTGAGCTTGGGGGCTGGAATCTATCCCAGCAGTCATACAGTGTGTGAAGCAGGGTACCTCTGGAAACGATGCCAGTCTGTTGCAGGGCCACATACAGCCAAACAAACACACTCACACCCGCATGCACACCTACGGACCATTTAAAGTTTCCAATCCACCTAACCCGCATGCCTTTGGATGTGGGAGGAAGCCGGAGCACCCGGAGGGAACTCATGCAAACATGGGTAGAACATGCAAGCTCCACACAGAAAAGCCACAGGTGGGAATTAGACCCATGACCTTCTCACTGTGAGGCAACAATGCTAGCCACTAAGCCACCGTGCTGCCCTGGAATAAGGCTAAGACATAAAAATTTTGAAAAAGTGAAGCATGCTGAATACGTTCCAGTTGCACTGTATTAGACTGATTATTTTGTTCAGTCTTTTAGCTGTCCCTATTGGGCAGTGTGGTGATGTTTGCACATTTAGTACATCTTAGCAAGGATAAACGCAGTTTCAGAGGCTGACAGTACATCTGGAATTTACCATCTTGCGTGATCAATGCAGACACACATAAATGTGATTCAGATTAATTCCCTGTTTGAGCTGTTTGAGTTATGCATTTCTTTATTTTCAGTGTACAATTTTCTTAACACAGAAACACCACTATTAAATATTATTTGACAGAGGCCACACATGGTGCTGGCGGAAGCTATCACCATGGTGGAACAAGTTCAAATATCAAGTTCTTTCAGCTTCTACCTTTTTGTTTGGGGGTCGCCACAGCAGATCTGATATAGATTAGCATATTGATTTGGGACAGGTTTCATGCCGGAAGCCGTTCCTGACACAACTCCACATTAGATGGAAAATGAATGCAAGTGGTCTGGAATCAAATCAAATCAACTTTATTTATAAAGAACTTTAAAAAAAAACAGCTGCGGCTGAAACAAAGTGCTGTACACAAGGGGATATAAAAGGCAGCAAACCACAAAGTACAAAGAAAAACAAGTGCCCCCCCAAAATAAAACTAAAACAAGTAAAACCAGTTAAAACAACCAAAACAGATCGAGATCTCATTCTGGGCCAAACGCCAGTACATAAAAGTGGGTTTTAAGATTGGTTTTAAAAACATAAAGTGAAGAGACCTGCCTGATGTGGAGCGGTAGATCATTCAACATCTTTGGAGCCACAACAGAAAAAAGCTCGGTCCCCTCTGAGCATACGCTTGCACCTCGGCACCTCCAGGACGAGCTGATCAGCTGATCTGAGGTGGCGAGCAGGGGCGTAACAATGAAGCAGCTCAGAGAGGTAGGGCAGGGCAAGGCCATTAAAGATTTAAAAACAAATAAAAGAATCTTAAAATGAATTCTAAAATGCACAGGCAGCCAGCGGAGGTAGGGCAGGACAGGTGTAATGTGCTCCCTCTTACGTGCACCAGTTAGCAGATGGGTGGCAGCATTCTGAACTAGCTGGAGATGTGCAAGGGAGGACTGGCTAATTCTGTAATAAAGAGCATTACAGTAGTCCAGCCAGGAGGTAATAAAAGCATGGATTGCTGTTTCAAAGTGCTGATGTGCAAGAAAAGGCTTAACCTTAGCAAGCTGCCTTAAGTGAAAGAAACTCGATCTGACTACTGTACTGATTTGGTGGTCCAGTTTAAAATCGTTGTCCATCTTAAAACCCAGGTTTGTGACAGTAGATTTCGAAAAGGCTGACAAAGGCCCCAGATCGACAGGTGAGGAAGAACAATCAATCAATCAATCAATTTTTTTTTTATATAGCGCCAAATCACAACAAACAGTTGCCCCAAGGTGCTTTATATTGTAAGGCAAAGCCATACAATAATGATGTAAAACCCCAACGGTCAAAACGACCCCCTGTGAGCAAGCACTTGGCTACAGTGGGAAGGAAAAACTCCCTTTTAACAGGAAGAAACCTCCAGCAGAACCAGGCTCAGGGAGGGGCAGTCTTCTGCTGGGACTGGTTGGGGCTGAGGGAGAAACAAAACAGAAGGCAAAGACGTCGCAACTCACACTATCCGTCAATCCAGCTGTATCCACAGGATGAACGGCTGCACACAGAACAATATTTAGTCATGGAAATTTACAGCAGAGAAGGTTACCTGAGTAGTAGCTGATTTCTCAGCGGGGAGGTGGAGTTGCAGTCTGGCTTTTATGGTGATGGTAGAATGAGTGACAGCTGGTGCTGTTGACGAGTGACAGCTCTCACTCTCTGTTGCTCCAACGCCCTCTCGTGCTTGAAGCCCGCACTTCAAGCAGGGCGCCCTCTGGTGGTGGTGGGCCAGCAGTATCTCCTCTTCAGCGGCCCACACAACACATCATTTTTCTTTAGGGGGACATATAGCTGGCTGTCATCAGCATAGCAATGGAAGCTGATGCCATGCTTTCTGAGATTGGACCCCAGGAGAAGCAAATACAGGGAGAACAGTAGGTGTCCAAGAATTGAACCCTGTGGGACCCCGTATAACAGTGGAGCGGAGGAGGGCTCACAAACCCCAAGGCCAACGCACATAGTCCTACCAGTTAAGTAGGACTTGAACCAGTCCAGGACACTACCACCAATGCCCACAAGCTGCTGCAAATGATTTATCAGTGTGTTGTGGTCAATTGTATCAAAAGCAGCAGTCAGGTCAAGCAGGACAAGAATGACATGGTTGCTGCTATCATTTGCCATTAAAATGTCATTAAAAACCTTTAAAAGGGCAGTTTCTGGATCTGGAACTGGAAACTTTCTGTTTTCAAAGCATGTGCACTGACCACTTGGCTTCCCTGCCACCCCAGTGTGACAGCTACAAATATGATTCTCATTTTCTATCATGTCCTCTCCAGTTACGTGACTGTGAAGAGAATATATTAACGTTGGAGTAGTGCAAAAATGGCTCCATCAATGGAATGCACATTTGAAGATCATCTCTTTAAATCAACAGTTTATCTATCATATTAATAATGAGAATAAAAATGTATTTATTAGGATATCCTAGCCTGTCACATTATACAGATACACATGTCATGCTGAGTCCATTTTCAGCAGGGTGACTAAAATGAGTAAAATCAAGATCAACTTTTGTGATCGAGCTTTGAAATTTTGGCCTTGTTGCCCATGTCTCTGTGTGTGAGCCAGCACACAGGTGCCTGACTGTTGAGGACCCCAGTAGTTGGAGAAGGTCAAGGGCAAAGGTCAAGGGGACACCCATGCTTCCTCTGGATGGACTGGTTGCCTGTCTGGGTGGACCCAATGTGGTGCTGTGTTATTGGTGCAGTGGTTGGTGCAGTCTTGTGCCACACACCTTGGACCTCCCATGAAACAGAAGACAAATCATTTTTATTGCATATTCATTTGTTTCGGTAAATGGTCAGTAAAAAGCATTTTTAGTTAAAATGTGTTTGTCTAATTTTGCTTATACCTGCAAGTAGCTGATTGAATTCCTTTGTGTATCTGGGATTGTTAACACACATTCATACTGCTGATTTACATATTGTTGTCTAAATCAGGTAACCGCCTGCTGTCATGTGCAATTATACTTAGTCAGTCACCCAACAATTGTTGACCAACCCACACTGCAAAATTTTGGAATGCCCACTCACTATCTGGGATCTAAACCTGGCCCTTTCTCCCTCTGTTCTCTATTTATTCATCTTGTATGTAATCTGTTGACATACTGAAACAAAGTGAAGACAAAACTGAACTAAATCAGCTTTCAGCACATATGTATCTTGTTCCTTGATGATAGTGAAGTTAACGTTGGCACATTTATTGACTCAGAGTTGTGCTCAGACAGTTTGTGTGTTTACACAGCGTATGAATTGTCTTTGTCAGTGTGATTAGAAATGTTATTCATGCCTTTTAAGAGCCTCAAAATCTTTTCTAGCAGTTTCTCTTCTCTCCGTTCTTGACCCTGAAGAGAGGCTTGTGGACTCTTTAAAAAGCTTGTTTATTCTTCCTTGTCAGTCATTCAGACCATTTCAGACACACTGCTCCTCCATGGTGTGTGTGTGTGTGTGTGTGTGTGTGTGTGTGTGTGTGTGTGTGTGTGTGTGTGTGTGTGTGTGTGTGTGTGTGTGTGTGTGTGCATGTGTGTGTGTGTGTGTGTGTGCCTGCGGGTATGTTGAAGGAGAGAGCAATGTGTCGGAGAGAAAACTGCAGGTAAACAGTGTGTCAGTCACATTAATAACATACTATTACAGGTTTTCTGCAGACGCCCACATCTGCTTCCTCATAAAATGAGTAGTGGGCAGATTTACACAGAACACTGCATCTACATACTTTAAATTCATGTGACCCAGTCAACATTGTTGGTTGAAAAGAACAGCTCAAACAAACACTGCAAATTCTGTTTATTTGAAAGCAGTTGTCTCAAACCTCAAACCTACAGGACTTGGTTCCAGACACAATCTCCTGGAGCTGAATCCACGCTGCCCTGATGGGAGGAGCTCATGAACGACATCACCTACTGTTGTGATCATTGAGAAGAAAAATTTTGACACGTGACTCGTGCCCCCCCATCTGTGACACTACCTCCACCACCTCTGGAGTCAGTGGACGCACCGGCGTGTCGAAGTGTACTTTTTGACATGTTTCTATTAATATTGTAAATGAGTGACAGAATGTCACAGAGATGTCATTCATCCATTTCCTGAAAAAGTCTCTTCTGGAAAATTGATTTCTCCTCTGGATGATCTTTGACTCACAGCCCATGGTAGATGCCAAAGAAGGTCACATGTTCCAATGCCTCTGAGAGGTGGCACTCAGCTGGAAAGTCTTAAGCCGCGTTCACACCGGGCACGATCAGGCACTACAAATTTGCGTGGGTCGCCAGGCGATGGACGCGCCTCCTTCGCCTGGTGTGTCGCTCTGCTTGGGTGGACTTTCGCTGCGAAAATTCACCCCGGTGCGTCATCAAATAGGAGGAGCTTCCATTCTGCTCGCCGGCTCCGGTTGTCAGTCAAGTTAACATGACGGACCTTGATCACACGGAGCGAGTTGTTGTGAAAAGCTCCCAATACAGAGAGTATCATTATTTGCTGCAGGAGCTGAGTCTGGGTGACGGCCGCTTTCAGCGGTCCTTCCACCTCTGCGGGACCCAGTTTGAGGATCAACTGTCCCGTTCGCGCGCACATGTAAACAATAAAAAAAAAAAAGAAACTCCGCTGCTTGCTGCAGCTGGCTCTTCCCCAAAAAAACTCTGTCATAATTGTGTTTAGAAACCAGTCACCATTTGTTTTATTATACATCTGTGTAGTTAATTAATAAAATATTCTCTACAGACGATTCGCTCGCGCACGCACAGAAAAAAAAAAAAAAGGAAAAAGCTCTGCTCCCGCTGCTGCAAGTAGGGCTGCTGCTCGCTCCCAAAACTCTGTCATAATTGTGTTTAGAAACCAGTCACCATTTGCTTTATTATACAGCTGTGTAGTTAATAAGTAAAATAATCTCCAGGACAATTCGCGCGTGCGCGCACGTAAAATAAAAATAAAAAGAAACTCCGCTCCCCGCTGCTGTGGTGCTGCTGCTCGCTCCAAAAACTCTGTCATAATTGTGAAATAAAGCACAAAAGAGACATAAGTCCTGCTCACAGGCTGCTACCAGAGACAGGACATGTTCACATCTTTAGTCAAACTCCAGACATCTCCACGTCACTACATATTCAGTCCCTGATTGGTCATTGCGGCGCGACGAGATGAAAAAGTTCAGATTTTTGAACTTGGGGAGGAGGGCAACGCGACGTGACGTAATATCGCGCCACAAACATGCAAAACGCTCAAAATTGCTTCACTCGCATCGCTTCACTCGCGTCCATCGAGTCGCGTTGTGCGATTTGGCACCAAAACACATCCTTACATAGGGATTACATGGCAACCTGTGGCTGCAGTCGCTTGCGTCGCGCCCGGTGTGAACGCGGTATTAGTGGCAAATCCCGACTCAAAATGTACCAGTTCTTGTTTGCCTTGTGGCTGCTCCATTTGTTCAGGGTAACCATAGTGGATCCCACAAAGAGCTTCATGATTTGGCACAAGTTTTAAACCAGAGGCCCTTCCTGATGCAACTCCAGTTTTACCCAGAGAAGCACACAGTGGCTGAAATGGGCTTCTTTAGGAGTGTGGCTCATGTCCCCCTTAGAGATAGGGTGAGAAGCTCGGTCATCTGTGAGGAGCTCAGAGAAGAGCCACTGCTCCTTCATGTTGAAAGGAGCCAGTTGAGGTGGTTCAGGCATCTGGCAAGGATGCCCCCTGGGTGTTCCAGGCTTGTCCATCTGGGAGGAGATCCCAGGGAAGACCCAGGAATAGGTGAAGAGATTGTATCTCCACACTGGCCTTGGAACACCTGGGGATCCCCCAGTCAGAGGTGGACAAAGTGGCCCGAGAAAGGGAAGTGTTGGGTCCCCTGCTAGAGCTATTGCCTCTGCGACCCAATCCCAGATATGCAATTGAAGATGAATGAGTAAATTCTGTTTTAGAATGTTCCAGGGCCCGTATCCATGAAGCAACTCAAAGCCCTCTCATAGACCTCCTAACTTAGCCTAAAATTTCCTGGCAAGGAATTGTAGCCTAATAGAAATCCAAGGTGTGTCTGAGAGCAACTCTGAGCAAGGAGGGGACAGAAAGTTTATCTATTCTAGAATGCGGGGATGATCTCATTGTTAGGTATAACGCAGAGTTGGGATTGTTTGTCACAAAATGGGAAGGAGAAATAAAAGAAACAAATGTGCTATGCACTTAATAGTAATAGGTTTATTTATTGACCTGAGAAAGGCTTTTGATACAATTGATCACAATATATTATTTCAAAAGATGGAACTGTATGGGATCAGAGGAGTGGCTTTGAACTGGATTAAAAGTTACTTACAAAACCGAAAACACTTTGTTAAACTCGGAGACTGCTGCTCTTCATATCTGGACATCGTTTGTGGGCTTCCTCAGGGTTCTGTTTTGGGACCAAAATGATTTATTTTGTACCTTAATGATTTATGTAAATTTTCGGATCTGTTTGAGGCAGTTCTGTTTTCAGATGATACTACCCTGTTTTGTTCAGGAGAGAAATTATTGTGTGATTTACATACTGGAATGATAAAGTTAAAGAAATGGTTTGATGTTAATAAATCATCACCAAATTTGTCTAAAAATAAATAATGTTCTTTGGGAATTCCAATAAAGACATAAAAATTCAGTTAAATATACAAGGGGTAATCATAGAGCATGTCAAAGAAAATAAGGTCTTAGGTGTTATTATTGATGAAAGAATTAATTAAAGAATTAATTGGAAAGCTCATATGAAACATATTCAAAAGAAAGTGTCAAAACGTATTGCAGTACTAAATAAGGTAAGGCATGTTCTTGATTGCAAAGCACTACATACTCTGTATTATTCATTGTTTGCACCCTACTTGGCTTACTGTGCTGAAGTTTGGGGTAATAATTATAAAAGCACACCGCAATAATTTATTCTCCAAAAAAGAGCATTAAGAACAATTCGCAATGTAGGATATTGAGATCACACCAAGTCATTGTTTATTAAATCTAAAATATTAAAACTTCATGATATGATTGTTTCAAACTGTGCAATTAATGTATAACGTGAAAAATAAGCAACTGCCCCTCAGAATTCAACAATTTTTCAAGAAGAGAGAGGGAAAATATAAGGTCTGTTAGAAAAGTATCCGACCTTTTTATTTTATGCAAAAAATATGTGGATTTGATTCATATGTTTTTACGTCAGCCAAGCTTGAACCTTCGTGCGCATGCGTGAGTTTTTTCATGCCTGTCGGTTGCATCATTCGCCTGTGGGCAGGCTTTGAGTGAGCACTGGTCCACCCCTCTCGTCGTTTTTTTCATTGCAAGGAAATGGCGGAATGATTTGGGCTTTGTTCCATCAGAATTTTTTCAGAAACTGTTAGAGACAGGCAGCTGGAAACCATTGGGAAAATTCAGATGGCTTTCGGTGAAAATTTTATGGGCTTCACAGAGATTAAGGAGTGTTACTACCGCTTTAAGGATGGCCCACAATGGCGCACGGCGCGCTGCGCTCCGAGCTGCGACCGACAGGCAGAAACCACTAGATCATTTCTAAACGGATGGCTGTATGGATCAGGGACCGTCGTGTGCAATTTCTCTGGTTATCACAAGAGCTGGACATCAGCCATTTTCTGGCAGATTTCACTTTTAACAAGAGATTTTGTCATGGAAAGCTGCACGGAGGCTTCGCGCATCTTGACGGATTCGCTGATGGAGCGAGACAAAGAACGCCTCTGTTTTGGAGTGTCAGAGGACAAGTTGGGACATGCCCAGCTCTCCACAATTTCTCTTATACTCACTCGACTGGTAAGCCACTGAAAGCCGAGATAGGCATGTCCCAACTTGTCCTCTGACACTCCAAAACGGAGGCGTTCTTTATCTCGCTCCATCATCGGCTCCGTCATGACGCGCGAAGCCTCCGCGCGGCTTTCCATGACAAAATTTCTTGTTAAAAGTGAAATCTGCTGGAAAATGGCTGATGTCCAGCTCTTGTGATAACCAGAGAAATTGCACACGATGGTCCTGGATCCACACAGCCATCCGTTTAGAAATGATCTGGTGGTTTCTGCCTGTGGATCGCGGCTCGGAGCGCGGCGCGCTGTGCGCCATTGTGGGCCGTCCTTAAAGTGGTAGTAACACTCCTTAATCTCTGTGAAGCTCATAAAATTTTCACAGAAAGCCATCTGAATTTTCCCAATGGTTTCCAGCTGCCTGTCTCTAACAGTTTCTGAAAAAATTCTGATGGAACAAAGCCCAAATCATTCCGCCATTTTCTCATAATCAAAAAAAACGACGAGAGGGATGGACCAGTGCTCCCTCAAAGCCTGCCCAGAGGCGAATGATGCAACCGACAGGCGTGAAAAAACTCACGCATGTGCACGAAGGGGTCAACCTTGGCTGACGTAAAAACATATGAATCAAATCCATATATTTTTTGCATAAAATAAAAAGGTCGGATAGTTTTCTCACAGACCTCGTATAATTTAAGGGGCTTGTATCATTTTAAAATTGCTGGCACTCGGCACCAGGAAAGGTTTCTGTGTTTCTACTTGTGGCCCAAAAATATGGAATAATCTGATGATGAACTCAAGCGAAGTCCAAATGTCAATCATTTTAAACAACAATATAAGGAACTGATATTTTCTGAATAAGCTGTTAGTTAAAGTATGGACAGTTATGTTATTGCTTTTGTATATATATATATTATGCGATGTGTGCCTGTGTTGAGGAATTTGAGTTTATTGATTATTTTAAGATATCTGTGTGTTGCTATTCTGCTCACTTTGTTTGTTTTGTGGTTTTGCTGCGATAAGTACAATTGCTGATGTATATAAGCTTTGCTTCTATCTACACCCTTTTGGTTGCATGGGTTGACTGGCTGAGAAATCAGTTTTATTTTGTTTTATTTATTTTGTTGCTAAGTTCTGTTTTCCTTGAACCGAAATAAACTTGAAACTTGAACTCCTAGTTATGAATGGACAATGAAATCACCCAATTGTACGAGGTCTGTGAGAAAACTATCCGACCTTTTTTATTTTTTTCAAAAACTATATGGATTTGAATCATGTGCGCTTGCATCAGACAAGCTTGAACCTTCATGCGCATGCGTGAGTTTTTTCACACCTGTCGGTTGCGTCATTCGCCTGTGGGCAGGCTTTGAGTGAGCACTGGTCCACCCCCCTCGTCGGATTTTTATTGTCAGTGAAATGGCTGAGAGACTGCCGCTTTGCTCCATGAATTTTTTTTCAGAAACTGTTAGAGACAGCCAGTTGGAAACCATTCAAAAGATTCAGATGGATTTCGGTGAAGATTCTGTCGGCGTCACACGGATTAAGGAGTGTTAAAACCTTTTTAAAGACGGCCCACAGTGGCGGAGGGAGCGCGGCGCACCGAGCGGCCATCGACAGGCTGGAACGACCAGATCTTTTCTAAACTGAACGCTGTGTTGATCCGGGACATCGTGTGACTACCACAGAAATGGCAAGAGAGCTGGACATAGCACTTTTGTGGCACATTCCACTGTTACAGGAGATTTTGTAATGAAAGACGGCACGGAGCCGCTCATTGCGCGCAACAAAAAAAACCTCCGTGTTGAAAACCATTCAGAAGATTCAGACGGCTTTTGATGGCTTTTCAGTTGAGTGAGTATCCGAGAAATTGTTTAACAGCTGGACATGTTCCAACTTGTCTTGTGAGACTTCCAACACAGAGGTGTTGTTTGTCCAGCGGCTGTGAGAGGGCTGCGTCCTGACGCGGGAATCTGTCCGCATGTCTTCATTACAAAATCTCCTTTAACAGTGGAATGTGTCGATAAAGTGCTGATCCGGACCTCTTTCTGAAACTTCTCTGCTAGTCACACGACGTCCTGCATCAACAGAGCCTTAAATTTGGAAGTGATCTGCTCGTTCCAGCCTGTCGATGGCCGCTCGGGTGCTCCCTCCGCCGCCGTGGGCTGTTTTTAGTCCAGTTTTAATGGTCCTTAATCCGTGTGATGCCGACAGAATCTTCACCAAAATCCATCTGAATCTTTCGAATGGTTTCCAACTGGCTGTCTCTAACAGTTTCTGAAAAAAAAATTCATGGAGCAAAGCGGCAGCCTCTCAGCCATTTCACTGACAATAAAAATCTGACGAGGGGGGTGGACCAGTGCTCACTCAAAGCCTGCCCACAGGCGAATGATGCAACCGACAGGCGTGAAAAAACTCACGCATGCGCACGAAGGTTCAAGCTTGTCTGATGCAAGCGCACATGATTCAAATCCATATAGTTTTTGAAGAAAATAAAAAGGTCGGATACTTTTCTCACAGACCTTGTATAAGATGAACTGCATTAAGAAATGCGTAATCAGGAAAATAATTTCATGTCATGATGATGAAACTCTTATTTCCCTTGTGCTCCATTTATAAATCAAATAACAAAATAGATGTAATAATAGCTGCTGCCCTCGCGACCCGACCTCGGATGAAGCGGAAGAAAATGAATGAATGAATGAAATAATATTAATAATACAGATAATAATAATAATAATAATTCAATTCCAATCCTGCCGACGTAATAATTTACGTCTGCAGGATTGGAATTCTATTAATGCAGAGCATGATGCTAATGTAGCATATGCTGAATTTGAAAATATATTCCTTATTCCTACAATAAAAACTGTCCAGTCATACAGTACAGCGTAATTAATAAATATAAGGAGTGTCCATGGATAACAAAAGGACTGCAAAAGGCTTGCAAGAAGAAAAATAGGCTATATAGAGAGTTTATTAGAAACAAATCAAGAGAGACTGAGAGTAAATATAAGGACTATAAAAATAAATTAACAACCATTATGCAGAACTGCAAAAAAGCATACTTTGCAAAAATAAAAAACAAAATAAAAACAATTAAATAAAATATGCATAAAAACATTTAATAGCATAAAATAAAGCACCATCATGCTACTGAGTGTTAAAAGCCAGCCTGAACAAATACATCTTGAGCCTGGACTTAAAAAGCTCTAAGTCAGAGATGATTCTCATTTCAGGGGGCAATTTATTCCAAAGTTTGGGCCCAGTAACAGAGAAGGCCCGATCACCCCAGCGTTTAGACCTGGACCTGGGCACTTCCAGTAAAAGCTGATTTACAGACCTCAAAGACCTGTTTGAGACACGAGGATGCAAAAGCTCAGTCAAATAAGGAGGGGCCAGGACATTAAGGGCTTTAAAGACAAACATCAAAATTTTAAAATCTATCCAGCTCCAAACTCCAGCCCCCTTGGAGTAAGCCAGCATAGAAAATGAATGAATGAACGAAAAACAAAACAAAACAAATATCTATCTTCCAAAATTAAAAACTGATGACCATCTTAACGAGTGAATATCTGATTAGTTGAATATCTAGGTTAGGTCTGCTTGGAGTGCTGGTGTTTAATGAATCCTGTGTACTTTTCGAGGCTCTTCTGCTATAATCCTTACTTTGTTGTGCGCTAAATTTCCTTTTACTTTACACCATGCCATCGCTACCCAAGCTTTCCATTACGACAGACAGAGGAGTGTGATTACATGTCTTTGTTTGTTGTGGAAAGGATTCCACAACACCCTGGAGGGATTCAGTCCAACGTCCAGCCCCAGAGAGCTGCAGCAGTCTGCTTTAGCTCCAGGATGTGAATAATTCACTAAACATCACACCATCCCTCTCATTTCACTGGCACAGAGAACAAATAAATTGACAGAAAATGCTGAGAAAGTCTGCAGAACTCTGATGACTTTCATGTCTTCCAGCATATTCAAAACCACCTATCTCATCTGGCTAGATGACTATCTCTGGGCACCATCACTGAGGGGAAGAAAGCTAATCACAATAAGGAAAGGTTGGAGGAGGAAGGCTTTAAGGAAGCAGGAAATGGAGTGGAACAGCTTCCCGAATCCTTCTTTATCATTCTTAATCATTACTGGTGCAAACACTGAAATGGTGGCCTTTGTCTTCTTAATATGATCTCATCAAGCTCACTGAGCCAAAGTGGCTCACTGTCATTGCTCCTGGACCCCGGCCCTGCTGGATCAATGAGAACAGATGACACACTGCACGTCCTGCTCACAGAAGAGTTTAGTCAGTTAGAAATCACCTTTAACTCTGCCGCACAAGCAACAAGGCACAGCTGCTGAACATTATGGAAGTCAATCAATCAATCAATTTTATTTATATAGCGCCAAATCACAACAAACAGTTGCCCGAAGGCGCTTTATATTGTAAGGCAAGGCCATACAATAATTATGTAAAAACCCCAACGGTCAAAACGACCCCCTGTGAGCAAACACTTGGCGACAGCGGGAAGGAAAAACTCCACAAAAATGAAAAACAACCAGGTTCAAAATGATAAGCCCCCAAAAGAACTGGCCTTTTGTTGAACCACAGAACAAACCACTGCTGAACTTCACACATAACACGATTGAGGCCAAATGACACACGAAGGATGACTCGAATGTCACTTGTGAAATTTTGGAACCGCCACGAACAGCGGTCACCACAACCATTCAGCCACAGCACATGCACTCTCCATTCGCATGTAGCTCGCACTGGAAACCCATTCAAACGGCGGGCAAGATGAGGTTGCACTGCCATCTGATCGTGCTCGCAACATTCGCACGGCATGTCGTATGCAGGTGGGACAAATTGTGCCATAGCCAAGGGGTTGCACGAAATCATCGGCCATGTCGAACACTGGTCAAATGGCGTGATTGAGGCAGCCTTCACACCAGTGGCTGAACGACGCCGATTGTCGGGCGAGTGGCCATTTGGCCCACTCTTGGCTGGAGTCAGCCGGAGCCCAGGTACCACCCATAAACATCCAACAGCACTCGCGGGGAACTTAGAAAAGGTGGGGCCATTCGCACAGCCATCATGAAAGTAGAGAGCAGGCTAGTGCAGCAGCTAAGAGAATAATTAGAGCAAAATCCTGCAAATGGTGATACAAGCAACAAAGTCAGCACAAATACTCATACATTACTCTTTTGAAAAAAAAAAAAAAAATGACTGGCCACTTAAATCTTCAATAGGTGGCCAGATAGGGGTCAACTGAAGAATTACACAGTGGTCAAAATTTAAAAATGCTTGAATCAAATTGAAAACTACACCACATTATTTGTTGATTATAATGATTCCAAAAAAGCATAGTTTGGACTATCTATGACTGAATGTTCAGGATTTATGGTGTAAAAACAGCAAAAGTGATGATAAAGTTCAGTTTCAGTTTGTACAGGGGTCAAAAGTTAAAGTTGCTCAAATTTTGGTATAAAAATGAAGCAAATTATTAGTTGAGTTAACAGGGTAGTAAAAAGGAATAGTTTGGACCATGTATGATGCTTAGTTATCATGTTACAGGGTAACATATGCCACATGTCATAGAATGCAATGGACGTTGACCTTTACTTTGGAGACCAAACATTCAACACAGTCAAAATTATTAACAAATTAAAATGCGTGAAATACCAAGGGGCTGAATTTTGCAACCCACTCTACATTACTCCTGGTGAAAACCTACCTTCAGAAGACCAGAGTAAACATTACTGAGTGGCCTGCACAAAGCCCTGACTCGAATCCCATGAAAACCTGTGGGGTGAACAGAAGACCAAGGCCCATGACAGAAGATTATCAAATCTGGGGGAGCTTGAGATAATAATAATTTTGACCTTGGTAGTTTTTGTTTTTTTGTGAAATAAGTTTGTTTAATTCATGAATTTATTGAATATTATACTCAGCCACATGGGGTGTGCAGCCATTACACTCTAAGTTCTGGTCCTGAGCCCAGAAAAATGAGGAGGGTTGCATCAGGAAGGGAATCCAGCATAAAACAAACAAACCCAACCATGCAGGCTAAGAATCGAATTTCGTAAGGGATCGGTCAAGGCCCAGGTGAATAATGACTGCCCCCAGTGCTATTGCCCAACAGGGTGCCAGTAAAAAATTGGGCTACTGGTGGACAACGGAGAAGAAGAGGAAGAAAATGTGTCCACAGACAGCGGGAGAAGAGGAAAACTAGAAGAGTGGAAGTGACAGTTGGGACTTTGAATGTTGGTAGTATGACTGGTAAAGGGAGAGAGCTGGCTGATATGATGAGAGGAGAAAGGTAGAAAGGTAGGTTGTGTTTGTAATAGATCAAGTGGAAGGGAAGTAACAGCAGGAGCATAGGTGGGTTCAAGTTGTATCATGGTGTGGATAGTAAGAGAAATGGTGATGCCATCATTTTAATGTAAGTGTATGTTAAGAGTGTTTTGCAGGTTAAGTGAGTGTCTGACAGGGTGATGAGTGTGAAGTTGGAAATTGAAGGGTTGGTGATTAATATCATCAGTGCATATGCCACACAGGTAGGTTGTGAGATGAAGGAGAAAAAAGATTTCTGGAGTGAGTTAGATAAGGTGGTGGAGAGTCTGTGGTAAAGAAGAAGAGGAGACTGAGGATTCGACAATGGATCAGATGGTGGAAGCTGAAGAATGAAGACTTGTGTGTAATTCAGTGAACAGGTGAGAGAGGCACTGGATGGAGGGGAAACAATTTTGTACAAATGGAAAAGTACTGCAGATGTGGAGAGGGAGACAGTTAGGAAGGTACTGGGTGTGAAATCTGGACAGTTCAAGGAAGAAAGGGAGATTTGTTGGAACAAAGATGTTCAGGAAAGCATAAGGAGAATGAGGTTTCAGGATAGTCGAAGAGATGAAGACAGTAGACAGGAGTAAAAGGAGTTGCAATGTGAGGTGAAAAGAGAAGTGGCAAAAGCTAAAGAAAAGGCATATTGCTGGTAATGTCTTTATAACTGATAGCTGCTGGTAGTCTCAACCACATAAAATCGTTAGAAGATTGCCTTGCATCAGTGAAAAGTTGGATGTCGAGCAGTTTCCTACTTTTAAACACTGACAAGACTGAAATGATGGTTCTTGGTCCAGTGAGACATCAGCATTAGCCTAGGCTCATGTGTCATACATCACACTGACAAAATGAGGAACCTTGGGGTAATTTTTGATCCTACGTTATCCTTTGACCTCCACATTAGAGATATTATGAGGACTGCTTTCTTCCACCTGCAAAATATAGCAAAGATTTGTCCCATCCTGTCTGTGGCTGATGCTGAGGACCTTGATTCATGCATTTGTTTCTTCTAGATTGGACTACTGCAGTGTGCTATTTTCTGGTTTACCGCAGTCCAGGATTAAAGGTGTCCAACTATTTTAAAATGCTGCTGCCACACTTTTGACACAAAGCAGAAAGTTTGACCACATTACACCCTTTTTGGTATCTCTTCACTGGATTACTGTCCCTGTGAGATCAGATTTTAAGGTTCTGCTACTAGTCTATAAAATTGTTCATGGACTGGCACCTCCCTACCTAGCTGACCTAATTAAACCCTAAGTACCAGCCAGGGCTTTGTGTTCTCAGGGTGCAGGACTACTTTGTGTCGCTAGGGTGAATAAGAAGTCTGCAGGTCATAGAGCTTTCTCTTATCGTGCCCCTGTTCTGTGGAATGATCTCCCTGCATCAATAAAACAGATTCTGTAGAGACTTTCAAATCCAGACTTAAGACGCACTTATTTTCCCTTTCGTTTGGCTAGCATACTGGTATCGTATGTTACTATGCTTTTCACTCTTTTGAATTCATTTTATTAGCAAACAGAGCAGGCCGTGGCCTCAGCTTTATCTAAAGTCTGGATCTTTTAGTGAAGCTTAGGGCTAGTGGCCGGTGATCACCTTAGTATTTCTTCTGTTGTTCTTATTGCTTAATGCTGACAAATGACACTGTGTTGTTTTTCTACTAACTCTCTGTTTGAGGTGTGGCTCCATCCAGAGATGGGTGTGGTGTCTTCTTCTGCAAGCCCCCCCGTCCCATGCACCAGCATGGGTGCCCAAAATTTCCTGTATATTAGTTTTTGTCAATTGTCAATCGATTCTCTCGAGACTTTCAAGTCCAGACTTAAGACACACGTTTCTTTTTCATATGACTGGTGGTTTGGTTTGGACACAAATGCAAGGCTCACACAGGCAGCTCTGACTGTTGAAAGACTTTAGTGTTGAAGACAGCGATGACTGGAATATGGGAAGGCAGTCCAAAAAACACAGCAGCAGTACAAAAACCATTAGGAGGTTGTTTATTCCAACAAGGTTGGAATAAACAGGCTGGAGGTCGAGAACATGATGAGGGAGGCAGGACTAGAGAATACAAAACTGAGAGCTGGAAAGAAGGCACAGGGTACATCAATCTGGTGAAGAAACAGAGAAAAATGAGGAGTATATATACAGCCCAGTGATTAGCAGCAAATTGACAGCAGGTGAGTGGGCCCAGAATGAGGGCGTGGTCAGGGAGAGAGAGAGAGAGAGACACACCCACCACCAAGAAAGTCAGAAAAACCAATGGAAGAAAAAGTCTAAAAGAGAAATAGACAAAGGGGAGAGCAACCAAACAAATAAAAACAAATCAAAGCAAAGAAGAGCAACCTCACACCCTGAAATCGTATGGCTAGCATACTGGCATAGTATGTTACTATGCTTCCTACCCTTTTAAATTTATTTTATTTGTAAACAGAGCGGGTCACAGCCTCAATTTTATCTAAAGTTTGGGTCTGTTAGTGAAGCTTAGGGCTAGTGTCCGGCGATCACCTTAGTATTTCTTCTGTTTTTCTTGTTGGTTAACCCTCTGGGGTCTTGAGTATTATTGAGCATTTTTGAATACGTTTGATTTTACCTTCATAATTTACCTTAAAAACTGCTTACCCTGTCTTCTTTGGTGTCATTTTTTTTTAGCACAACCTCACCTGTGTATCTCTCTAGTTTTTCTTTCATTCTAACATACTGCATTAAAACAGTGACCTGAAATTCACCCCAAAACCTGTAATTAGAATCAGAAAAAAATTTATTTTTGTGCTGTGAATAAAAAAATATGTTCAACAAACCATTTTATAACTTAAAATGCAAATATAAATTGTAAAATTCCAAAAAATATATGTAAAATTGTAGCATACACAAAGTTATACACAGCAGTTCACATTAAAATACAGGAAATGTTTCAAGTGTTTTTTGTGGCTATTTACATGCAATAAGATGCCACACAAATTATATTTGTGCCACTCAGAAAAACCCAATGTGCCCAATGCACATCAGAAGCCCCTAACATTTAAGTAAGTAAGTAAGTAAGTAAGTAAGTAAATTTTATTTATATAGCACCTTTCACAGACAAGAGCCACAAGGTGCTTCACAACATAAAAGCAGAGTACACCACACAAAACATCAGACAATGGCCGAGACATAAAAACATAAAACATAACATAGGATCACAGAGCAGCCCAAAAGCTAAGCAAACGCTTGAGTAAAAAAGAAAGTCTTAAGTTGGCTTTTAAAAGTATCGACAGAGTCCAGTGAGCGCAGAGAGAGCAGGAGACCATTCCAAAGCCTGGGAGCAACAGCCTGGAAGGATCGCTCTCCTCTGGTTGCAAAATGGGTGCGAGGAACCATCAACAGATTTTGGTCCACAGACCTCAAAGCCCTGGCAGGGGCATAAGGCTGGATGAGGTCACAGATATAGGGAGGCGCCTGGCCATGTAGAGCTCTAAAAGTTAAAAACAAAATTTTAAAATTGATCCTGAAGGACACTGGCAGCCAATGAAGCTCCTTTAAAATTGGGGAAATATGAGTCCTTCTGTTAGCTTGTGTCAGAATTCTTGCTGCAGAGTTCTGTACTAACTGCAGTCGACACAACTCCTTCTTGTTTAGACATGAAAACAAACTGTTACAATAGTCTAAACGTGTTGACACAAAAGCATGAATAATAAGCTCTAAATCATTTCGAGACACCATTTTCCTGAGCTTAGAGATATTTCTTAATTGAAAGAAGCAATTCCTCGTCAGCTGTTTACAATGCTGTACCAACGACATGTCTTTGTCAAAAATGACACCCAGGTTTCGAAGACATGATTTAGCAGACTGGCCCAGGGTACTGCTGAATACCTGGAATATGGGCATCAGGGGCAATAACCAATGTCTCTGTTTTGTCTGCGTTAAGCTGAAGAAAGTTATTCATTAGCCATTGTTTAATTTCCGCCAAACAATGGAGGAGGGAATCAAGCCTCTTAATCTCAGATGGCTTAAAGGAGCAGTAAAGCTGGATGTCATCCGCAAATAACTGGTAAGAGACATCAGTAAATCTTTGAATGATCCTACCTAAAGGGATCAAGTACAATAAAAACAAAATGGGGCCCAATACAGAACCCTGAGGGACTCTACATAACAGGTCCGCAGACTCTGACCTTATCTGGTTAGCAAAAACGCTAAAGCTGCGCCCAGACAGATATGAAAAAAACCACTGAAAAACTGACCCCGACAGTCCGACATGATCCCTCAGTCTATTCAGCAGGACCTGGTGGTCAACAGCATCAAAGGCAGAGGACAAATCCAAAAGAACCAACACGGTGGATTTCCCAGCATCAGCAGACATCATAATGTCGCTGGACACTTTCAAAAGAGCCGTTTCCGTAGAGTGTTGTCTACGAAAACCGGACTGAAACCTGTCATGAATGTTATTCTGATCCAGGAAGAGTGTCAGTTGGTCTGAAACCACCCTCTGGAGGATCTTAGACAGGAATGGGAGCTTAGAAATAGGTTTAAAACTACTTAGCTCAATTTGATTTAAACCTGTTTTTTTCAGTAGAGGCAACACTATGGCATGCTTAAAAGCACTGGGAAACACACCGGTGGACAAAAAAAGATTTACCATTCTAGTAATGCACGGACCAATTACCTCAAATACTTTAATAAAGAGCCTGTAGGGAAGGATGTCCAATGAGCAAGAGGAAGGTTTCATCTTGCTTACCAATGCCGAAATATCAGCAAGTGTCACAGCCCTAAATGAAGACCAAATGCTGGGAGCAGGCTCAATAACAGTAGAAGTACCACACAGGGAGGGTGGAATTTTATCCTTAATCAACTTGATTTTGTCAGTGAAAAAACTCAAAAAAGCATTGCTGTCAGCTTCAGAAAACACAGGAGTAACTGAAGCAACAGAACATACAAGAGAGTTGATTGTATCAAACAACACTCTGGGATTCTTCTTATTCACAGACACCAGCTGACGTATGTAGACAGAGTGGGCACTCTCTGCCATTTTGTTATATGATAGAACCAGCTCCCTGAGATGAAGCCTGTGAACCTCAAGTTTAGAGGATTTCCACAGGCGTTCAGTCCTTCGACACAGTCTCTTAAGACTTAAGAGCTCTTCATTAATCCAAGGGCACTCATTTTTCTATAAAGACCTGTTGTATTTGACAGGAGCCAACTGATCAAGAATAGTATCACAGTGTTGGTTAAAACACTGGATAAAATTGTCCATATCAAGAAAATCAGTGAACAAACAAGGATTAAACATAGAAGAAAATGTTTCTGCAGTTTCAGCAGTGATGATACGCCTCTGAGACTTAACTTCTAAGGGCTTCTGATCAGAGCTGGAATGCAGGTCAAACGAAACAAGACTATGGTCGCTCAAGTGGACACCTTTTATAGACATATTTAAAATGTCTAGGCCAAGTGTAAAAACTAAATCTAAAATGTGACCCTTTTGGTGAGTGGGCTCAGAAACATGTTGCACAAAATTAAAGCTTCAGTCAACGATAAAAGCTCCATAGCAGAGCAAGATAACTTGTCATCAACATGAAGGTTAAAATCTCCAAGAATTAAAACAGATTCCAATGTTATAATAGAGGATAAAAAGTCACTAAAATCCTTAAGAAAGGCAGTAGCAGGGCCTGGGAGGCGGTAAACCAACACACCATGGACATCGTCTCGGATCGAGGTCCCCAGTTCTCCTCTCAAGTCTGGAGGAGTTTCTGCCAAGAACTGGGGGCCAGCGTAAGCCTCTCGTCCGGGTACCACCCACAGACCAACGGACAGGCAGAACGGGCCAACCAGGAATTGGAGCAAGCCCTGCGCTGTGTGACGTCTGCACACCCGATGGCCTGGAGTGACCATCTGGCCTGGATCGAGTATGCGCATAACAGCCAGGTGTCCTCTGCCACCGGCCTCTCCCCGTTTGAGGTATGTCTGGGGTACCAGCCCCCATTGTTTCCTGTGGTGGAGGGAGAGGTCGGTGTGCCCTCGGTCCAGGCCCACCTGCGGAGGTGCTGTCGGGTGTGGTGCACCGCCCGTTCTCCCTTGTTGAAGGCCCGGACGAGGGCTAAGGCCCATGCAGACCGCCGGCGTTCCCCGGCCCCTGCATACCAGCCTGGGCAGGAGGTGTGGCTTTCTACGAAGGACATCCCCCTCCAAGTGGACTCACCTAAACTCACGGACAGGTATATCGGTCCTTTCATTATCCTCAAAGTCCTCAGTCCGGCCGCAGTGAAGCTCCAGCTCTCAGCTTCACTCCGGGTCCACCCGGTTTTTCATGTTTCCCGGATCAAGCCGCACCACACCTCATCCCTCTGTGCTCCCGGACCTGCGCTGCCTCCTGCCCGGATCATTGACGGGGAGCCGGCTTGGACTGTGTGTCGGCTCCTGGATGTCCGCCGGAAGGGCCGGGGCTTCCAGTACTTGGTGGACTGGGAAGGTTATGGACCCGAAGAACGCTCCTGGGTGAAGAGGAGCTTCATCCTGGATCTGGCCCTCCTGGCTGATTTCTACCGGCGACACCCGGACAAGCCTGGTCGGGCACCAGGAGGCGCCCGTTGAGGGGGGGTCCTGTTGTGTGGGCCGCTGAAGAGGAGGTACTGCTTGCCCATCACCACCAGAGGATGCCCTGCCTGAAGTGCAGGCTTCAGGCACGAGATGGTGCTGCCACCTTTCAGGAACAGCCGGGGTGACAGCTGTCACTCATCAACTATGACAGCTGTCACCAATCTCCTGGTCATCAACCACACACACAAAAGCCGGACGACATCTCCACCTCGTCGCCGAGATATCGTTTGCCTTTGGAGGTAAAACTCTCAGCCGTGTTCAGTAGGTGCTATTGGTATTGTTATTGTGTTCCTGTTTTGGAGGTGGAAGTGTCTTACCCACCATTAAGGAACTGTCGCTGCTTGTATTTGCTGGGTGTACACACACACCCACACATAACTGTTTCTGCTTCCTGCCATCAGTACCAGATCCGACAGCCGGAGACGGTGGCCACCTGGGGACTCGGAACTTGGCGGCTCCAGTATTCTCCGGGTTCGGTGGCAGTGGAAATCGTGTGGGATCCGGTTCTTCTCTGGACGGACATCTTCTATCCTCGAGCCTGCCCACACGTCACCTTTGTACATTTGACTCTGTCCAAATTCTGTATTTGTCTGTATTTCGTTGTGCACGCTTCATAACAGTAAAGTGTTGTATTTTTGGCTCATCTATTGTCCGTTCATTTGCACCCCCTGTTGTGGGTCCGTGTCATTACACTTTCACAACAAGATGACTTTAAATATTTGGGGTCAACTGTCTAAAGTAATGGAGAGTGTAGTAGAGAGGTGAAGAAGAGAGTGCAGGCAGGGTGGAATGGGTGGAGAAAGGTGGCAGGAGGGATTTGTGACTGAAGAATATCGGCAAGAGTGAAGGAGAAAGTTTACAAGACAGTAGTGAGACCAGCTATGTTGTACGGCTTAGAGACAGTGGCACTAACAAAAAGACAGGAGGCTGAGCTGAAGATGTTGAGATTCTCTTAGGGAGTGACAAGAATGGACAAGATTAGGAAGGAACATATCAGAGGGACAGCTCAGGTGGGACGTTTTGGAGACAAAGTCAGAGAGTCGAGATTGAGATGGTTTGGACGTGCAGAGAAGTAACCCAGGGTATACAGGTAGAAGGATGCTGGGGATGGAGCCACCAGGCAGGAGGAGAAGAAGGAGGCCAAAGAGGAGGTTTATGGATGTGCTGAGGGAGGACATGCAGGTGGTTGGTGAGACAGAGGAAGAGACAGAGGACAGGGTGAGATGGAAAGGATTGATCTGTTGTGACGCCACCTAATGGGAACAGCCGAAGGAAGAAGAAGAAGGAAGGAGAAGGAAGAAGATTGAATATTTGCAATTAATTGTTCATCACTGCAGATGAACATGATAACATGATAACATGACAGTGTGGGTACGAAGTAGAAACATGCCAAATGTGTTGGGTGGAAACAAACAAAGATGCTGGTGATGCATTCTGTGCCACTTTGATGTGGGTGAAGAGATAGCCCAGGTGTTTGTTTCAGAGTCCTGTTTCTTTTTGATGAGCTGTGGAGCCTTGAGCAGTCTCTGTCCACTCACACTGGAAGTTCACCAGCTCTGGGACATTCCATCTACGTATGTGTGACGCCACTTGTAGTACATCTTTTCCTTCAGGTTGGTACCTGAGACTTGTATGTTTAAGTGTGTGACAAAACAAACATTTAAAAATACATTTGACGAGCAGGGTAATGAAGAGTTGACTTCGGGTGTGAGAGGCATTTGACATGAAGTTGGCTCTAACAGTACTGTTGCTATGCCACAAATTCTTTAATGGTCTTTGTCTGTAGCCATCAATAGCATGAAAGAAGGATCTGAGTTCTATTAAAGGCCACTTTAATCCCCCTCACTGAACTTAAATCTTGACTGACAAATACCTGCAGTCATTTATCATTAGCAGCTCAAGTTTAAGTATTTGGGCATTACAGAAATAAAGGAAGGAAATAGTCAAGCAGGAAGGAAGGATTATACATTAATCTACATATTACATCGCATATTGCAGTATAGGAAGACATACATACATAGGGATGGTATCGAGAACCGGTTCCTTTCGGGTATCGTTAAGAAATGATTCGATCCACCGACATCAATAAGCTTTGTGCTTAACGATTCTGTTATTGGTCCTTGTTTTAGGGGGTGTTTGTCAGGAAAATGATCATTTCTCTACATTGATTACAGACCCTGTAGCAGGTCCTTAATCAACTTTTCTGCAGCGTGGCTTTGCTTTGAACCTTGAACCAATCGAAGCAGTGGTTTGCTTTGTTTATTCTTTCTTTCTTTCGCTTAATTTTCCCCCACTAAAACCCTAAAGAGCATACATCTGTGAGTATTATTTACCTTTTCTGTGTTAAACTGACCTGTTATGGTCTTCTGAAACAGTTGATAGATGTATTTTATAACTTAAAAATGGGAGTGATGCTAACATGTTAGCATGTCTATGGCATTTTCAATGTTAAAAGTTAGCATTAAGCAGTTCCAGCTGTCATCACGTTCGGGTGCATTTGTTTTCAAATTGTAATATTTCTTAATTTTTTTTGTTTATATATTAATAATCTAATGATTATTATATACAATTTTAGAGAAAGAGACAAAAAGAACCTGAATAGAAACACAACAGAAAATATAAAAGCAACTAACAACGAACATACATAAATAAATACATACATACAGAAATAAGTGTTTCCTGTGAACACCTAGTGACTCTCACACCTCCATTTCATCCCTGTCTCATTTAAGTTTAATGACAGTTTGTTTTGGTCAAACCATATTTTCAATGTGTTAATTTCTTCAGTGATTTCCTCCAGAACTATCTGCCAAACTAGAAAACTGCTGCATCCTAGTAAGAGCAGAATACTACTGGAATGAATTTGAATAAGGAAAGTTGTTTTTTTTTTCCTCACTAAATGGATGCTGCACTCACTCCAGTTTATTGTCCTGAATAGTCCCAGATTGCATTTCAGAGCTTCTAGAATTCAAACATTTTTGTGCAGGTGGTGTTGGGGGGTAATTTTGGGTTTCAGCTTTTTTTTTGTTTTTCACCACTTTCATCCCTGAATATGTCAATCGTGAGTCACTTTTGTGCGGATTAAAGTTACTAACTGGGACTCCTGTGTTGTTGGCAGAAAGAAACGAGAATCGTCCTCCGTTCTGTTCACACAGCTCCAAACGCTGCACGGCTCTCTGCTGTGTCAAGTTAGAACGATAGAATCCAGTCAGAATTAATAACTTCAAAGCGAAACACCGTTTTGTTTATTTTTATTTATGTCCAGAGATCAAGGATACAGTGACCAATTTCATATTTATTTACTTTAAGACTCAATGAAATACATAGAAAACCTGTAAAGCCTACTTTTAGTACAAAATTCACAAGAGGTATTGATAAGGGAATCGATAAGGAATCAGATCGATAAGCAAAATCGATAATGGCATCAATATCGATAAAATCTTATCAATACCCATCCCTATACATACATACATACACTTATCTGCTACTTTATTAGGTACACCTTACTAGGTCTGGGTTTGATGCCCCTTTGCCTTAAGGGCTGCTTTAATTGTTCATAGTGTCGATTCAACAAGGTGTTGGAAACAGTCCTCAGAGATGTTGGTCCACATTGACATGATAGCATCATGCAGTCACAGATTAAACCAATCTGTCCATTCTCCTCTCACCTCTGACATCGACAGGTCTATCCATACAAGTGCCACTCACTGGATACTAGGGGTGTTGGAAAAAATCTATTCATGTCTGAATCGTGATTCTTATTTGGTACGATTCTGAATCGATCCAAAATGTCCAAGAATCGATTTTTAAAAAGCATTTTATTAAACATTTCCTTGCTTACTCGCTGCATGTACTGTTTGTCAGGCAACGGCTTCCGTACTACAGCGTCTCTGCGAGGGGCGAGGGGGTCCGGCGTGCTTCAAACATTTGTGAGCTGAAGCTTAGCATGGCGGATGAAGAGCTAATTCAGCCAGCACCGTCTTTGCTGAAGGCAAATGTTTGGGCGCATTTTGGATTTTATTATTTGCTGCATAAGAAGGAGCTTGACATGACTTATGCAGTGTGCAAAATCTGCAAAATGAAAGTTAAGTACTTCGGAAACACTTCAAATCCGCAAGCCCACATGCTACGTCATCACCCGGAGCTAAAAGGAGCGGAGCAGCGGTCTCTGCCGACTACTGACCGCTTCGCTAAACTGCCAGTCAACTCCGAACGAGCAAAGCAGATAAGTAAATTTACATCTTTAGAATCACTTGATTAACCTTGTAAAGCTGCATTTTCTTAAACATAAACATTTTTTAAGTAATATAACTATTTCTCAGAGCTCTTTGAATCGAAAATCAATTCTGAATCGAATCGTCACCCCAAGAATCGGAATTGAATTGAATCGTGAGTTGTTGTACGATTCACATCCCTACTGGATACTGTCTGTTCTTTGGTCCATTCTCTGTAATCCTTAGAGATGGTTGTGTGTGAGAATCCCACAAGATCAGCAGTTTCTGAAATACTCAGACTGGCACCAACAACCATGCCACATTCAAATTCACTTAAATCCCCTTTTTTACCCATTCTGTTTATCTTCAGCCAGTCATCTTCACCACTTCTAGATGTCTAAATGCACTGAGTTGCTGCCATGTGATTGGCTGATTAGCCATTTGTGCTACAAGCAATTGAACAGGTGTACCTAATAAAGTGGCCAGTGAGTTTACATACATACACTCTGGATATACATCAATTTTGGACCAGAACACAATAGACCCACAGACAGTATTATTATTCTGAGGATGGGAGGCCTGACCATTATATATTTATGATTAAAATTGAAATTAAAATTCATAATGTTGACTCATTTTTTTCCCCTTCTTGGGCTGAGACACATCTAAACTGTGTTCGAGCAGCTGTTCAAGACAAATGGCCTTGTGACGTAACACAGCAACATCACATACAGAAATGTTTTTTGGCAATAAGCCGAACAGAATGAATTCACCCACTGAGGCTAATTTACAAATGTGCAAAACTAAAAGCAGCAGCTGCAAATGTCTGTTGTCACAACCACCACAAACACAAGCTAATTAAAGTGATGAATCAGCAAAATCATGGTCATTTAACACAAATAACAAATGGGTTACTAAAACACATGATTTAATAAAAATATGACCATCACTCCACGTCAAGTGATGGGGTTTGTACAACCCCAAGTCCAATGAAATTGGGATGTTGTGTGAAATGTAAATAAAAACAGAATACAATGATTTGTAAATCCTCTTCAACCTATATTCAACTGAATACACCACATAGACAAGATATTTAATGTTCAAACTGATACACTTTATTGTTTTTGTGTAAACATTTGCTCATTTTGAAATGGATGCCTGCAACACATTTCAAAAAAGCTGGGACAGTGTCAACAAAAGACTGGGAAAGTTGATGAATGCTCAAAGAACACCTGTTTGTAAGATTCCATAGGGGAACAGGTTAATTGGAAACAGTGAGTGTCATGATTGGGTATAAAAGGAAGATCTCCAAAAGGCTCAGCCGTTCACAAGCAAAAATGGGGTGAGGATCATCACTTTGTTCAACTGCATTAAAAAAATAGTCCAACAGTTTAAGAAAAATGTTTCTCAATGTTCAATTGCAAGGAATTTAGTGATTCCATCATCTACAGTCCATAACATAATCAGAAGATTTAGAGAATCTGGAGAACATTCTACACGTAAGCGGCAAGGCCGAAAACCAACACTGAATGCCCGTGACCTTCGATCCCTCAGGCGGCACTGCATTAAAAACCGACATCATTGTGTAAAGGATTTTACCACGTGGGCTCAGGAACACTTCACAAGACCATTGTCAGTTAACACAGTTTGTCACTACATCTGCAAGTGCAAGATAAAACTCTGCCATGCAAAGTGAAAGCCAAACATCAACAACATCCAGAAACGCCGCCATCTTCTCTGGGCCCGAGCTCATTTGCAATGGACAGACGCGAAATGTTGCAGGCATCCATTTCAAAATGAGCAAATATTTGCACAAAAACAATAAAGTTTATCAGTTTGAACATTAAATATCTTGTCTTTGTGGTGCATTGAATTGAATATAGGTTGAAGAGGATTTTGCAAATCATTGTATTCTGTTTTTCTTTACATTTTACACAACGTCCCCAACTTCACTGGAATTGGGGTTGTAGAAGTTGCAGGTAAAAGATGGAAGAAATACAAGTTAAAGCAGGGAGGAATAAAGACAAATTCATGAGAAAGAACAGAAGGACTGGTAGTGGGGAAGTAAGAGGATGGAATGGAAAGCACTGAATTGATAGTCAAACACAACTGTCAGGAACAAAAAGCTTCTTCATAAGATTTGTGATGTTTCAGATGTGTTCTATTTTTCATGAATTCTGGCCTTACATTAAAAAAACAAACAAAACAAAACACAACAACAAAGCAGGATTAGCCTTCAAATGAACACAACTTTTAAGGATAAGAAGCACATGGCTCAAGGCGTAAAAAGAACATGTATCCTTGGGTGCAAAGTCACGGGGGGTGGTACAAGTGTAAATGTGTTGTTAATTAGACAGCTGGGCACTTGCTGGATGACACTCGGGACCTGATACTGTTAGTGCCATCTGGATCAGCGGTGGAGCAAAGTTAAAGCAGCTCTCACATCTAACCAACTTCAGCAGCAAGCAGCATGTAGGTGTGGCTCGTGTGTGAGTGTGTGTTTGTACGTGCGTGCGTGCATATGTTTGCACATGTGTATGTGTGCATGTGTGTATGTGCATGTGTGTGTTTGTGCGTATGTGCGTGCGTGCATATGTTTGCGCACGTGTGTGTGTGCATGTGTGTGTGTGTGCGTGCATGTGTGTACATGTGTGTGCGTGCGTGTGTTTGTGTGTGTGTGCATGTGGGGGGGTGTGCGCTCGTGCATGTGTGTGTGCGCATGTGTGTACGTGTGTGTGCGTGCGTGTGTGCATGCGCTGTGGGGGACATTTGCATGTTACTTTATAGCGATAACCATGGAGGAGGAAAGGCTCCTCTATGCTCTAGGGGAATTAAAGTGGCCTTTAACAGAACGCATGCCAATTTTTAAAATGTTCAAAATTTTCAGGAACTTGGCTCAACAGCCAGCCACAATAGTCTTCTCATGTTTGTTTCTGGATGGCCTGGTGCAGGATTGATTTGATGCATTGTTAAATTTGTTCAATTTAGACTATTGAAGGAATTACTCAGAGATATCAAGAGTTGAGCACAGGGTATGCTGGAAGGTTGCCAGAGTTCCAATGCATTGTAGCTGTCCTGCACAGGACTGGCCTGAAGTGAGCACAGATGAGGCCATGGTGGTTGGAATTCTACCATGTTGCTGACAAAAACCTTTTGCAAGTGTTGTACTTGTTTGTGAGGAGACTGTGCTGAATGCTGCCAGGCGACAGCTGAATAACAATAACAACTAGGACTGCAAGCAGTCATATACAGGCCCTCATTCCGCGCGACTGCCTACTCAGGTCAGCATGTCCCCTTGTGACCAGATGTGGGCATGTGTGTACAGGGGCAACTAGTCATCACACAGTTCAAATTTCAAGCAAATCACACAATGCATGAAGGAGTTATGACATGTTGATAGTTCATCCACTAAGGGATGCTCAGTGTACAGAGTGGCCAGTTGTGTTAAGGGGCTGACCTTCATTACACATGTTAAGTTTCAAGTCAATCGGGTAATGCATGAAGCAGTTATGATAAGTTGATTGTTCATACACTAGGGGGCGCTCAGAGCACAAACAGGAGCCAGGTGTATTCAAGGGTCAACTGTCATCACACATTTGAAGTTTCAAGTCAATCAGGCAAAGCATGAAGGAGCTATCATGACTTGATGTTCCATGGCGAAGGGTCAAAATGGTGGCACCATAGCAGCCACACCCTTCGACATAGAGAAAAGCTTTCGATAACTTTTGATCAGTATCATCTCTGGATGCGGTCAAAGAAATTTGAAGTTCATTGGACAAAATCCCTGGGAGGAGTTAATTCAAATACAACGTGTAGAAATCACGCCAAAATGACAAGAAAATTAAAAATGGCCGACTTCCTGTATGGAGTAGACCCATGAGACTTATTTGTACGTCTATGCAAGTCACACATGTGTGACTATGGGGAGGGTTTTTTGAAAGTTTCAAGGGGGCGCTATGGAGGCATTTTGCCCTGCCCATGGGCAAAGCCCCTATGAATTGTAAGAGGGTGTTGTGTTTGATGTGTGTATCAATTTTCATGATGATATGACAAAATTAAAGCCGTCAAAAGGAAGAACGTAATTCCATGGCGAAGGGTCAATATTCGGCACGCCGCCACACGGACGCTGTTACTCATAACTTCACGGCGTTCATCTCCTAAGTTCACCAACTTGTTCTGCATGTTTTAGAATTGGAATGAAGTTGATTTTGTTAACTATGTGAGATCAGGAACTGTTAAAGTAAAAATAGGACATTACCGTTACCACAGGGGGGTGCTATGGCGGAGGTTGGAAATTAATATATGCATATGTTCAGGGAAGAGCACTCATCATGTCCAGCAAGTTTGAAGGATCTATAATGAAGTACATGGGCGTGACAGCCGTGAGAATTGAAAGGGTGTGCTCTGAAACGCTCGCCAAAGTTTGACGAACCCCAGCAGCCACGCCTTTTGACCTACATTCTTTTGATAACTTTTGATCACCATGGGGTCATGATGATGTTGACCAAATTTGAAGACAATTGGATGAAATCCATAGGACAAGTTAGTTCAAATGTAAGCAGTGGAAATGGCCCAAAATGGCAAAAATTACCTCAAAATCAAAACTTAAAATCAAAATGGCCGACTTCCTGTTGACATTTCACCATGATGGTAACAGACTTTTTTGTGCGTCCTAGCATGGTAAATATGTTTACCAAATTTCGTGAGGCTACAACGAAAAAAAACTTGTTTTTTGAAAATTTCTAGGTGGCGCTATTACGCTGCGACCATTTGCGATACCCCAAAAATATCGAATTTCGGATCCGGCCTGACGACTTTGGACCATTTGGTGAGTTTTTGAACATGGGAAAAGGCCGAAATTTGGATTTCAAAAGTGGCAATAATAATAATAATAATAATAATAATCAATCAATCAATCAACTTTTTTCTTATATAGCGCCAAATCACAACAAACAGTTGCCCCAAGGCGCTCCATATTGTAAGGCAAGGCCATACAATAATTATGAAAAACCCCAACGGTCAAAACGACCCCCTATGAGCAAGCACTTGGCAACAGTGGGAAGGAAAAACTCCCTTTTAACAGGAAGAAACCTCCAGCAGAACCAGGCTCAGGGAGGGGCAGTCTTCTGCTGAGACTGGTTGGGGCTGAGGGAAAAAACCAGGAAAAAGACATGCCGTGAAGGGGGGCAGAGATCGATCACTAATGATTAAATGCAGAGTGATGCATACGGAGCAAAAAGAGAAAGAAACAGTGCATCATGGGAACCCCCCCCCCACAGATAATAATATAATATATATATATAATAATAATAATAAACAGCACAATTACAATAGGGTCCTCGTAGGAGTTTTTCCTACTTGGGCCCTAATTATGATAATAAGTTAGCAGATGTAGAACACAATCCGCTCCACTCTGAGTATCTCTTTGAATGTGCATTGAATTTGTGGACTTCAACCTGTATACCACTTTTTAAATTTCATTAATTGGCCAAGTATAACTTCAATTATGATTAATAATTTATACAATGCTTTTTCCTGGATAATACACTCATATTTGCTGAGCATTTTTGCAGACACCTGCTGCAGGACAGACAGGAGTGGGAAAAAACACAACTCCCAGTTTGTCATTGGTGAAACACTCACAAAACTTTTTTTTTTATTAAACTGGATGCAGAGAAAATGCAGAGCGCATCATCAGAATCTGAACCAGAGAGTGATCAGTCTGAAGATGAATTGGACTTTATTGTTCTTGTCTGGAGGAACACGAGACCAGGTGGATCCATGACGTGCACAATGGTCTGTATAGTGGATCAGATCACGCACTTCTCTTTTCAGCTTATCCAGGTCTCTGCTCACACTCGCTGCACAGCTCCACCCTGGCACTGACCCCGGAACACAGAAGGATGCAGACACACACTGTCACAGTAGTAAGCAGGCTCCAGGCAAGGAGAACACCGGAGACTTAATGTACAACCCCAATTCCAATGAAGTTGGGATGTTGTGTAAAATGTAAATAAAAACAGAATACAGTAATTTACAAATCCTCTTCAACCTACAACCCCTGGCAAAAATTATGGAATCACCGGCCTCAGAGGATGTTCATTCAGTTGTTTAATTTTGTAGAAAAAAAGCAGATCACAGACATGACACAAAACTAAAGTAATTTCAAATGGCAACTTTCTGGCAAAGATTGTGGCAGTCAGTAACGGTTACTTTTTTAGACCAAGCAGAGGAAAAAAAATATGGAATCACTCAATTCTGAGGAAAAAATTATGGAATCACCCTGTAAATTTTCATCCCCCAAATTAACACCTGCATCAAATCAGATCTGCTCATTGACATTGACCCTGTGTCTTTTTGCAAGGAATGTTTTCACAGTTTTTGCTCTATGGCAAGATGCATTATCATCTTGAAAAATGATTTCATCATCCCCAAACATCCTTTCAATTGTCCATTTATTGATGATGTAATGACAGTCATCTCCCCAGTGCCTTTACCTGACATGCAGCCCCATATCATCAATGACTGTGGAAATTTACATGTTCTCTTCAGGCAGTCATCTTTATAAATCTCATTGGAAAGGCACCAAACAAAAGTTCCAGCATCATCACCTTGCCCAATGCAGATTCGAGATTCATCACTGAATATGACTTTCATCCAGTCATCCACAGTCCACAATCGCTTTTCCTTAGCCCATTGTAACCTTGTTTTTTTTTCTGTTTAGGTGTTAATGATGCCTTTCGTTTAGCTTTTCTGTATGTAAATCCCATTTCCTTTAGGCGGTTTCTTACAGTTCGGTCACAGACGTTGACTCCAGTTTCCTCCCATTCGTTCCTCATTTGTTTTGTTGTACATTTTTCGATTTTTGAGACATATTGCTTTAAGTTTTCTGTCTTGACGCTTTGTCTTCCTTGGTCTACCAGTATGTTTGCCTTTAACAACCTTCCCATGTTGTTTGTATTTGGTCCAGAGTTTAGACACAGCTGACTGTGAACAACCAACATCTTTTGCAACATTGCGTGATGATTTACTCTCTTTTAAGAGTTTGATAATCCTCTCCTTTGTTTCAATTGACATCTCTCGTGTTGGAGCCATGATTCATGTCAGTCCACTTGGTGCAACAGCTCTCCAAGGTGTGTTCACTCCTTTTTAGATGCAGACTAACGAGCAGATCTGATATGATGCAGGTGTTAGTTTTGGGGATGAAAATTTACAGGGTGATTCCATAATTTTTTCCTCAGAATTGAGTGATTCTGTATTTTTTTCCTCTGCTTGGTCTAAAAAAGTAACCGTTACTGACTGCAACAATCTTTTTTTCTTGATTTCTTATAGTGTTTCTTAAAGCCAGAAAGTTGCCATTTGAAATGACTTTAGTTTTGTGTCATGTCTGTGATCTGCTTTTTTTCTACAAAATTAAACAACTGAATGAACATCCTCCGAGGCCGGTGATTCCATAATTTTTGCCAGGGGTTGTACATCCAACCAGCCTCACAACCGCAGACCACGTGTAACCACACCAGCCCAGGACCTCCACATCCAGCATGTTCACCTCCAAGATCGTCTGAGACCAGCCACTCGGACAGCTGCTGAAACAATCGGTTTGCATAACCAAAGAATTTCTGCACAAACTGTCAGAAAACGTCTCAGGGAAGCTCATCTGCATGCTCGTCGTCCTCATTGGGGTCTCGACCTGACTCCAGTTCGTCGTCGTAACCGACCTGAGTAGGCAAATGCTCACATTCGCTGGCGTTTGGCACGTTGGAGAGGTGTTCTCTTCACGGATGAATCCCGGTTCACACTGTTCAGGGCAGATGGCAGACAGCGTGTGTGGCGTTGTGTGGGTGAGCGGTTTTCTGATGTCAATGTTGTGGATCGAGTGGCCCATGGTGGCGGTGGGGTTATGGTATGGGCAGGCGTCTGTTATGGACGAAGAACACAGGTGCATTTTATTGATGACATTTTGAATGCACAGAGATACCGTGACGAGATCCTGAGGCCCATTGTTGTGCCATACATCCAAGAACATCACCTCATATTGCAGCAGGATAATGCACGGCCCCATGTTGCAAGGATCTGTACACAATTCTTGGAAGCTGAAAATGTCCCATTTCTTGCATGGCCGGCATACTTACCGGACATGTCACCCATTGAGCATGTTTGGGATGCTCTGGACCGGCGTATACGACAGCGTGTACCAGTTCCTGCCAATATCCATCAACTTCGCACAGCCATTGAAGAGGAGTGGACCAACATTCCACAGGCGACAATTGACAACCTGATCAACTCTATGTGAAGGAGATGTGTTGCACTGCATGAGGCAAATGGTGGTCACACCAGATACTGACTGGTATCCCCCCCAATAAAACAAAACTGCACCTTTCAGAGTGGCCTTTTATTGTGGGCAGTCTAAGGCACACCTGTGCACTAATCATGGTGTCTAATCAGCATCTTGATATGGCACACCTGTGAGGTGGGATGGCTTATCTCAGCAAAGGAGAAGTGCTCACTATCACAGATTTAGACTGGTTTGTGAACAATATTTGAGGGAAATGGTGATATTGTGTATGTGGAAAAAGTTTTAGATCTTTGAGTTCATCTCATACAAAATGGGAGCAAAACCAAAAGTGTTGTGTTTATATTTTTGTTGAGTGTATATATATATATATATATATATATATATAAGTTCACTTTTATTGCACCTTTTACTTTTGTGTTTATGATTTCGTGCTTTTGCTATTGATTGTTTTTGTCAGCGCAGGTACAAAGACACTTTTCACTGCATTTTACATATTGTATATTTGCTTGTGACAAATAAACATCTTGACATTATGGACTGTAGATGATGGAATCCCTAAATTCCTTGCAAGTGAACGTTGAGAAACGTTGTTAAACTGTTGGACTATTTTTTCACACAGTTGTTCACAAAGTGGTGATCCTCGCCCCATCTTTGCTTGTGAATGGCTGAGACTTTTGGGGATGCTCCTTTTATACCCAATCATGACACTCACCTGTTTCCAATTAGGTGTTCTTTGAGCATTCATCAACTTTTCCCAGTCTTTTGTTATCCCGCTCCAACATTTTGAAATGTGTTGCAGGCATCCATTTCAAAATGAGCAAATATTTGCACAAAAACAAAAAAAGTCTATCAGTTTGAACATTAAATATCTTGTCTTTGTGGTGTGTTCCATTGAATATACTGCAGGTTGAAGAGGATTTGCAAATCATTGTATTTTGTTACATTTACATTTCATTTACATTTCACACGAATGTCCCAACTTCACTGGAATTGGGGTTGCACAAAAACTTAGACAGATTTCCTACTGAAACTTGGAGTACTCCAAAACCCAGAAACTGGCGTAAGCACAAAAACATTCAGATGTATCAAAGTGTGCATAGGCATGGATCCATGCATGTTCAGTTTGTGCATCCCACTAAATGGGGAATCGAGCACATGTGCACATGCACCAAACTCCTCGCTGGCCACTCCTCTGTCTGAATATGTAAATTTATTCAAGTAGCGTGGTTGGCTGATGGCACTATAAGTGTGGAGTGTCGTGTGTTTGATGACGTCAGCCATTGTCTGTGTTGCTGTGTTGTGTAAAAATTGAAGACAATGTACAAAAACAATGAAACCTGTGGCTCAGTTGCTGTTCTCTCACGCAGGTTATTGTAATGTAAAAAGTAAACTAAATAAGTGTGTCTGTGTGTGTAAATGCTGAGACCAGAGCAGTGCACACTGAAGTAAAAAGATATTAGGTGCACGGTGGCTGACACACTTTTACTGATCACAGTCGGGGGCTTGTTAAGAAGCTCTATAGTTAAGAAAAAGAAAACATAATAATATAATAATATAATAGTAATAAAAAAAAACATATTTGAATGCACGCATTCCCAAATGTGCCTGCTCTGGTTTGCATTCAGAACAATTTCACTAATAAACTATTTAACCATCAAGCAGCCCCCCATTGTGTGGGGCTTCCTTAGGTGGGCTAAGGAAGCCTCCAGCCTGATGCAGATTTGTGCACCACATAAGATTTGAACTTTGAAGGAATGAAAATGTTTCCTACTGACAAAAACAAATTCATCATGTGATGGCTCTTAAGCCTTCAACTCACTCTCTTTGGAACTCTTCTTTAGCTTATCTTCTTCGCTCTTCGCTTGTACCCGCAATATAGTTCTTTTAGTCATGATCCAACCCTCATGACCATAGGTGAGCGTAGGAATGAAGATTGACCAATAGATCGAGAGCTTCGCCTTTTGGCTCACCTCCCTTTTCATCACAACAGTACAGTGGAGCGAATGCAACACCGCCCCTGCTGCACCGATTCTCCTGCCAATCTCATGCTCCATTGTCCCCTAACTTGTGAACAACACCCCGAGGTACTTGAACTCCTTCACTTGGGTTTATTCTTATTAAATTTATTTAGATCCTCATTCTTTCCATTTCCTTGCTGTTCATGTATCATAATCAACATATCAGCTCAGTAATAAAACTATGACTCATTATAGTAGAGAAGCTTGAATCTTCAACTGGACTGGGTTGCTTGACGTGAGGACGTTTCGCTTCAAATAGCAGAAGCTTCCTCAGCTAAAATTCTTGCTCTGGTGGTCTGACTTCTGTCTTGACTCTTGTAGAGAAGAATAATCAAGAAGTCACAAAAGCTGGAGTTTTAAACCTAACCAGACCCCTCCTACCGAGAAGCAGACTGCTATAGGCTGGTGACTAAACAATAACTCTAATTAGCACCTATTGTGCTCTAGTTCGCACCCTCCTAATGACAGGGCAGCTGTCCCTCTCTTGATGGCTCCCTTGACAACTCTGCTGATGATGTGAATCACTCATTACCATGAACAAAAGACTGAAACTGCTTTGATCTGAGTACCCCATTGTAAACAGGGGACAAAGTGTGTCTCAGACCCCCTCCCCGGTTAAGGCTGGGTTTCAAACATTTCACAAAGAATGCCTCCTTGACCCCTCTCTCAAACCATTTCTTCTCTCTGGCTAATATTTTAACTTCCTTGTCCTCAAACGTGTGGTTAGTGTCTTTAAGGTGGAGATGAACTGCAGACTGAGGTCCACTGGCGCCCCCTCTGCGGTGCTGGTATAGCCTTTTGTGTAAAGGTTGCTTAGTCTCACCTATGTAGTGTTTGTTACAGTTTTCCTGACATCTGATAGAATACACTACATTACTCTGTTTGTAACTAGGGATCCTGTCCTTAGGGTGAACTAATTTCTGTCTCAAGGTATTAACCAGTTTAAAGTAAACTGGGATTTTGTGCTGTCTGAAGATCCTCTGTAGTTTTTCCCCTACTCCTGCTAAATAAGGGAGAGACACTTCTCTTCTTCTTGTCTCCGTCTCCTGGCTATCTGGTCTCTTTGTTGTCTGGGACTTCTGCACTTTGCTTCTGCGATTTGAAGCGAAACGTCCTCGCGTCAAGCAACCCAGTCCAGTCGAAGATTCAAGCTTCTCTACTATGGAAACCACCTGGACAACTGAGAGCCTACACAGAAACATTATGACTCATTATCCATATTCTGAAATTCTTAGTCACCAGTGCCTGTCAACCAGTGGTGGGCACAGTTCTGCTAATCTGCTAACCATTAAATACTGAAGATAATGTTTTCATCATCAGATTAGCTTTTCAGATAACTTCATCGGACCAATTATCTTCCGATAAGTTTTGGTAAAAATACTAAAAATATTTTTTAGTCTGCTAACGTTTTTGCAGATGTATCTTTTTGTAGTAGATGCACAGTTCTATCCTCTACAAACAGAGAAGAGTTAGTTCTACAATAAACCGCTGTCTCCTCTGCAGGCGAAGGAGAGCTGGTCACAGAAAAGAAAAAACCTAATTTCTTTTGACCCCATAGTGATACGCTGGCAATATCACCCTAGTCATCCAGAGGCATAGAGTTTTAACTTATGGTTAAAATTTTAACCAAACTAATTTCGGATAAGTTATTTAAATTAACGTCATGTCTTAAGTTTTATAAAGTGAAAATATCAGATATATGTTTTAGTTTTAAAGTATTGGAGTAATTTTAAAGGTTTTTGTGTGGACATGCTGTGTGCGCAGTGCATTCTGGGTAAAAGTTCACGACAGGAGAAATGCATTTGAGACGCTCTGATCAAGCTCCACATGGACAGCAGTATTAAACTCTTTGTACATTGTGCCTAAAACTCTTGTAAATATATTCTCTGGGTTTATAGACATTGTTATTGTGTTTGTTTCATGTAAAAATGCCAGAAGAAGCCCAGGTTGCCTCTCCAAAAGCTGAACAGTCTGTTAAATTGTGATTCAGGCCGTGTGATATAACCGGGGTCAAAATGCATAGAACACTGCCATCTACTGGCGACCTGTTATATCACAGTGTTGTCGACCGTAGGATTTTAAAATTATCTGTAGGTTTGCAAAACTGGAGAGACCACACACGTGGAGATTAAAAAAAGGAAAATCATAGATCTGACAGGTTTAGTTGTACGGTGTGTGGTGTCAGCCACACGGTAAAAACAACACACATGAACAGATTTCACACACGAACATTCCCAGGTCAGACACCTCGCTTTCTGATTGGCTGCATGTCACATTTAGCTCCTCACATCCTTCTTAACACACCACACATGGCAGAAATATCTGATAAGATTATATTTAGCATCATCACGATTGTCGGGGCGTCCTTAAGATTGTCGGAAGGGGAAGATCGGGTCCGATATCGGCCTCATTATCTTGCCATGTGAACCAGGCTTGATGTTAGGATGCCTCATGGAGCGACTAATTGATATGTTATAACACCGCACTGAACCACTAACTGATTGGATGTTATGATGCCTCATGGAGCGACTGTTTGATGCATTAAGACACCGCGCCAAACATGTTTTCACTATTATTTGATTTCTTTGTGCGACTGACATCATTATTCAAGCATTCAGAAGGCGATTCCTATCGCCACACAATTCCAACCACACATGAGAAAGTTTTTTTTACAGTTCTTGTTAGTGAAAGAAATCTCGTCTCCCTAACCGGATATAACTGTGATGTCATCACGCGTGCACTTAGGTGCTGTCTAGCGAGATCTTGAAAATTTCTTTCTTTTTTTATACAAATGAAAAAATGACATATTATACAAAAGCACATTTATTTGTAAACACCAACACATGTTACATTGATTCACTTGTGTTGGTTTTTATATAGAATGAATGAATCAACCAATCAGTATGAGTGGAGGTTTAGTTACCCATAATCCCTTTGGGCATCTGTGTGTTAATGTTCAAATCTTCAGAATTAGTGCATTATTTTAAAATGAACAAATATGTGTTATATATCACTTTGTACATTTTAAGCGTTTACATTAATGTAGTTATTCTATCTGGAATAATTTTATTTTTAAGGCAAAACCATAATTCAAACCTGCTTTCCATTTTAAGACGTCTGCCTCATCGCTGGACTACTGTATCCTGTCAGGGTAAATTATGCTTTCCTACAGCAGGGGGCAGAGCGCACAAAGATAAGTGCTGGCTCATTGGTGGTTTGGGTTTGTGATTGCCATTGATTCTATTAGAACCTTTGGCGGTGTTTAAACTCAAAATCAGCTTCTTAGTAGTTGAGAGCGTATTTGAGGCAAAATTGAAAGTTATCGGTTATCTGTAGCTTCCGATAAGTTTTTAGACAGTTTAGCGTTAAAAAAGATAACTTTTCAGTTAGCTGATTACCAGTTATCGAAGCTAACTTTTTGGAAAGCTGTGCCCACCACTGCTGTCGCCTATGCTTATGCAGATGTGTCAGAAAAATTTCTAAATTTTGTGCCAGTTGTTTGTCGTGTCCAGTTGAAGACAGATGTTTAACTTATCATATCCAGAACCTATGACTTTCAGATCAAAGACTGATTAACCTTCTGGGGTCCAAGCGCATTTTTTGGACAGTTCACTCGCCTGGCATAAATGTTTTATTATTGCTGTTAACAGCTCTCCCTGCATCCCACAATCAAGTTTTATGTCTCTTTTTTCAGGACAACCTGTGCTTTCAGAATATATATGTTCTTTTTTTGTGTGTTTTATAAGTGTAATAAAGGTTTACAATCAAAAATAGGCAAGGAAAAAAAGCGAAAAATAATTTTCCACACACATTTATTCAAAACACACAGCAAACTATAATAAACAACTGTTCTGACACTTTATAAAGGTAATTTCAGGTCTTGTGTGAAAGACTGTACAACAAAAAGGTTCAAACAATAAACACAAATGCACATTTTGAACAATATATACAAAATGGTCTGCGTTTTGTTGTCCATTGATATGGTAAACAGTGCTTTACGCAGAGAAAGCAACAGAGTTATCCAGTAATATTCACATGCAAACTAGTAGAGCAATCCTGATAGTTACACACTCTTTGTTTGATAGTAGAGAAGCTCGAATCTTCGACTGGACTGGGTTGCTTGATGCGAGGATGTTTCGCTTCAAATCGCAGAAGCTTCCTCAGCTAAAATTCTTGCTCTGGTAGTCTGACTTCTGTCTTGACTCTTGTAGAGAAGAAAATACAGAAGCCAACAAAAGCTGGAGTTTTTTAAACCTAACCAGACCCCTCCTACTGAGAGGCCGCCTGCTATAGGCTAGTGACTAAACAATAGCTCTGATTAGCACCTATTATGCTCTAGTTAGCACCCTCCTAATGACAGGGCAGCTGTCCCTCCTAATGATGGGACGGAAGCCTCTCCTGATGGCTCCCTTGACAACTCTCCTGATGACAAGAATGACTCATTACCATGAACAAAAGACTGAAACTGCTTTGACCTGAGTACCCCATTGTAAACAGGGGACAAAGCGTGTCTCAGACCCCCTCCCTGGTTAAGGCTGGGTTTCAACTGTTTCACAAAGAATGCTTCCTTGACACCTCTCTCAAACCATTTCTTCTCTCTGGCTAAGATTTTAATTTTCTTGTCCTCAAACGTGTGGTTAGTGTCTTTCAGGTGGAGATGAACTGCAGATTGAGGTCCATTTGCGCCCTCTCTGCGGTGCTGGTATAGCCTTTTGTGTAAAGGTTGCTTAGTCTCACCTATGTAGTGTTCATTACAGTTTTCCTGACATCTGATAGAATACACTACATTGCTCTGTTTGTAACTAGGGATCCTGTCCTTAGGGTGAACTAATTTCTGTCTCAAGGTGTGAACCGGTTTAAAGTAAACTGGGATTTTGTGCTGTCTGAAGATCCTCTGTAGTTTTTCCCCTACTCCTGCTAAATAAGGGAGAAACACTCTTCTTCTTGTCTCCGTCTCCTGTCTATCTGGTCTCTTTGTTTTCTGGGACTTCTGCACTTTGTCCAGGGACCATCGTGGGTACCCACATACTGTGAGGGCTTTCCGTACAAGTTGTTGTTCTTTAGCCCTTCCCTCTGCAGTTGTGGGCACCTGTAGGACTCTGTGTTGAAGAGTCCTGATCACCCCGAGCTTGTGTTCAAGGGGATGGTTTGAGCCAAAGAGCAGATATTGCTCAGTGTGAGTGGGTTTTCTGTAAACCCCTGTCTGGAGCTGCCTGTTCTCTCCAATCGTAACATCACAGTCCAAGAAGGCTAAATGTGTGAACTTGATACTGGAATCCACCGAGTTGATGTGTTCTGTAAAGTCCTCAACCTCCTGTTGCTTGATTTTAACCCATGTGTCATCGACATATCTGAACCAGTGACTGGGAGAGATGCCTGTGAAAGACGTCAAGGCTGTCTTCTCCACTCGCTCCATGTACAGATTGGCCACAATGGGGGATACCGGAGACCCCATTGCACAACCATGGATCTGCCTGTAGTAATTCCCCCTAAACAGGAAATACGTGGTGTTAAGACAGATCTTCAAGAGTTGGCAGATGTGGTCTGGTGTGAGTTTGGTCCTTTCAAGTAGAGACAGGAAAGGACCAAACTCACACCAGATAATGGTAACAATTAGTTAAAAGACACAGAATTTGTTTTTGCTCATTACATCTGTGCTCAAAATAAGACTAAAGTCCCCTCCCACTGGTCTCCTCCAGCTGATCCTGGTGCTTCACCATCCCTGGTCCCACATCTCATTTTATTTTGTTCCCAGTTTGCCCATATTGAGAGGGAATTCAGTCACTGTCACGCTTATCAATACATTTTCCAAAATGGCCTATTTCAACCAGGTTTCATAGCAAGTCATGATTCAGCAGCACAAAATATACATTAATCTATTGGTTTGTGACATTGTGACAAAAAGCGCCTCATTTTTGTCACGGCAGCACAAATTCATTCTAATTCATTCCGTGATGGCTGCACAAAATTAAAAGTGAAGCACGGGGGTCAGGTGTTTATGGTTAGGGTTGGGGGAAGTAGTAGGGTTAAGTTATGGTTAAGGTTAGGGTTGGAGGTAGGAGTAGGGTTAGTAATAGTGAATTACAAAAGCCCTGTCATGAAAATTTGACTCATTTTGTGACGGGGCACGAAAAAAAAATGTGAGACTGGGATGCCCATTTCATCCTCTTGGCAGAACAGCCCTTTGCTAATCAGATGGCTGACGTATTACTCCAGCATGGATTCCACCTGCATGGACTCTTTCTGAACACTGTTTCTGACCAGGGCCCTGAGTTTGTCTGTGTGTTCTGGAGGGAGGGGGTGGAATATCCCCACAACTCACTCCCCATCATTGTTACTGGTCTGTCACTGTTTTGGTGCACTGTTCAGAGTTGGAGGGCATGTTTTTAGTACCCTCGGTCCATCACCTTTCCAATCAAGTCATCAGTCTATCAAACTGGTGGTCTATCAAGGTTGAACGCTGCCTCTCGCTAAATGGCCACTGATTCTAAAAAGGAATAAGCGGGTTTAGAAACTAAATGACTCAAAGAATAGCCAGCATTCCACTTCTTTAAAATATAGATAAGTTGGTCATGGTGGGTATTGAGGCTCTTTGATTTACTATCTGTAAAGTTGAAGAACAAAGTTATGTTGGTTGAACTATGTTGATTTTGAAGCAAAGTTTCATTTGACTGATGGGTTGTTAACATCAGAAATTTAAAAAATGATGTTATTGCTGGAACAGGCCCATTGTTTTTTTCATGATCAATGCACCTTTGGCCCATTGGTATTTTTACCCAGGAACAAACAAAAAGAAAGTGCCAGCAGTTCTATCATCTATTACATCTAGAAACGGTGCCCCAGTTGAGTTTGTGGTCTCCTATAAATAGCAAGGAATTTTAATTAATGAAAATCTCTTTTAAGCCCCATATTGACAACATTGCAAAGAAGCTGAAGCAAAACCTGTTTCTTCTTGAGGAACAAATCATATTTTACATTCAATGCCAGGAAACAGCTTGTAGCTGCCACTTTCGTGCCAGTTCTTGATTATGGTGACATTGTTTCTACAAATGCCTCTGCCAGCTCTCTACAGATGTTGGCTTTAACATTCATAAATGGCTGTAAACACCTCACTCACCATTGTACTATGTATTCTCTAGTGAACTGGTCATCACTGTCCATACGTAGACTTTAGCATTAGTACAGTTTCCTTTACGAACCAATCCTTGGACTGCTGACCTCCTACATGTCCCGCAGGCAGCGCAGTCAAAGCCTGCGCTTCCAGGACTTTAATACTTTCAGTGTTCCTTCAGTACGTACAGAGCTTGGCAAAAAGGCATTTTCTTACTCTGCCCTTCAACCTGCAACACTACAAGAAGAGCTCAAGTTGACCTGTATGATTCCAAGGGAAGATTTCAAACTTACTCGAAAGGCACTTGAGAAATCACTGGGAAAGTCGACCTGTTTTTAGTATTTTAATGTGCTTTCATTTGATATTATTGTTTTTGATTTTGCTGTTATACTAATAATGTTGTGTGGGCCGCCAGAAGAGGAGGTACTGCTGGCCCACCACCAGAGGGTGCCCTGCCTGAAGTGCGGGCTTCAGGCACGAGAGGGCGCTGCCGCCTACAGGAACAGCTGAGGTGACAGCTGTCACTCATCAACCATGACAGCTGTCACCGATCATCTACATCTCACCTGGAATAAAAGCAGGAAGACACCTCCACCACATCGCCGAGATATCGACTTCAGTGAGAGGTAATATCCTCAGCCATTTGTGGTTACCTTATAATCTGTATATTGTGAGTGTTTGCAGGAGTACCGGTCCCTTGTTTTGTGGAAGCTGAGTGAGTGCAGGACGGCACTCTTTTCCTCTGAGGGATCACTGCATACTCATCAGAATATTGAGTGAGAGGTGGAGGTGGAATTCCCACCATTATTGTTACAGGGTGTACACACACCCACACTTGACTGTCTTTGTTTTCCGCCAGCAGTACCAGATCTGACACGCTGAGACGGTGGCCACCTGGGGACTTCGGGACTTGGCGGCTCCAGTATCCCTCGGGTTCGGTGGCGGTGGAAATCGTGTGGTTCCGGTTCGTCTCCAGACGGGTGTCTCCTATCGTCGAGCCTGCCCACACGACACCTTTATTGATTGACTTGTATTCATTCTGTAATCTGCTGTGTTTGGTTGTGGCATTCACAACAGTAAAGTGTTCTAATTTAACTCCTTCTATTGTCCGTTCATTTACGCCCCCTGTTGTGGGTCCGTGTCACTACACTTTCCCAACAGGATATCTCAGCCAGCGTCATGGACTCCGAGGGGCGTCACCCAGCTGTTGAACGACCAATGGGAGAGCAGGGAGACAGGCGTCTGCAGGAGGCGTGATTGGTGAGCTGCAGCACATTCTCAGCGCCTTTACGGCTCGGTTGGATCAAATGACCGAGCAAAACATCCTCCTGAACCGCAGGGTGGAGGCTCTATCCGCGCAGGTGGCGGCGAGCGCTCAGGGCGCTGCTGCAGCTCCTCCTCCTGCCGACCCTGTGCAGGATATGAATGTTCCAGTGGTGGTTCAACAACCCCTCCCACCATCCCCTGAAGCATACATAAGCCCTCCTGAGCCATACGGAGGTTGTGTGGAGACGTGCGCGGACTTTCTCATGCAGTGTTCGCTCGTCTTCGCACAACGTCCCGTCATGTACGCTTGGGCTACGGCGCTTTGGGAGCAAAATTCACGGCTCCTTCACACGTACACTGGGTTGGTGAGGGAGTTCAGAACAGTGTTTGATCACCCTAACAGGGGAGAGACCGCTTCAACTGTGCTGCTGTCAATGAGACAGGGATGCCGGAGCGCAGCCGCTTATGCAGTTGACTTCCACATCGCGGCTGCGAGGTCCGGCTGGAATAACGCTGCGCTCCGCGCCGCCTTCGTAAATGGACTGTCATCGGTCCTGAAGGAGCACCTGGTGGCCAAGGATGAACCGCGGGAATTAGATGGGCTTATCGATGTTGTTATACGGTTAGACAATCGGTTGGAAGAACGCCGTCGGGAACGAGACGAAGGGCGTGGCCGGGCGCGCGCCGTCCCTCTTCCTTCCGGGTCCGAAAAAGGTCCGCCCTTCCCACGCTCCCTGGCCTCTACGTCCCGTGGGGCGACAGCTCCCCCTGCTGACGAAGCTATGGACACGAGCAGGGCCACATTCAGACCACCGAATAGACAGAGGAGGCTTCCCCGCGGGGCGTGTTTTGTTTGCGGCTCAATTGAGCACCAATTGAGTAATTGCCCCGAACAGTTAAACACCAACGCCCGCCCCTAGAAACTGGGCTTAGGGTGGGCCAAGAAATTCACGTGGGACACACACACATTTCCACACGGCTCCCAGTTACAATCCTTAGCGGGGATTTAACCCTTCAGGCCCCAGCACTGGTAGACACAGGGTCAGAAGGGAATCTGCTAGACAGCAGATGGGCCAGGGAGGTAGGGCTCCTTCTGGTGGCGCTTCCTTCACCATTGCAGGTGCGAGCACTAGATGGCACCCTACTCCCTTTAATCACACACAGGACACTACCAGTAACTCTGGTAGTGTCAGGGAATCATAGGGAGGAGATTGAGTTTTTTGTGACTCCTTCTACCTCCCGTGTGATTCTGGGGTTCCCCTGGATGCTAAAACACAATCCCCGGATTGATTGGCCGTCCGGGGTGGTGGTACAGTGGAGCGAGACCTGCCATCGGGTGTGTTTGGGATCCTCGGTTCCTCCCGGTTCCCAGGCTAAGGAGCAGGTCAAAGTTCCCCCCAATCTGTCGGCGGTGCCGGTTGAGTACCACGATCTTGCTGACGTTTTTAGCAAGGATCGGGCACTCACCCTTCCCCTGCACCGTCCGTATGATTGTGCCATCGATTTGTTGCCAGGCGTGGAGTTCCCGTCCAGCAGGCTGTACAACCTCTCCCGACCTGAGCGCGAATCGATGGAGACCTACATCCGGGACTCCTTAGCTGCCGGGCTGATCCGTAACTCCACCTCTCCGATGGGAGCAGGTTTCTTTTTTGTGGGCAAACAAGATTGCGGTCTTCGTCCATGCATTGATTACCGGGGGCTGAACGAGATCACGGTTCGCAACCGATACCCGTTGCCTTTGTTGGATTTGGTGTTCACCCCCCTGCATGGAGCCAAAATCTTCACAAAGTTGGATCTTAGGAATGCATACCACCTAGTTCGGGTCCAGAAGGGAGACGAATGGAAGACGGCATTCAACACCCCGTTAGGTCATTTTGAGTACCTGGTCATGCCGTTCGGCCTCACAAACGCCCCCGCGACGTTCCAAGCTTTGGTTAATGACGTCTTGCGGGACTTCCTGCACCGATTCCTCTTCGTATATCTGGACGATATACTCATCTTTTCTCCGGATCCTGAGACCTATGTACAGCATGTACATCAGGTCCTGCAGCGGTTGTTGGAGAACCGGCTGTTTGTGAAGGGCGAGAAGTGTGAGTTTCACCACACCTCTTTGTCCTTCCTGGGGTTTATCAACTCCTCCAACTCCGTCGCTCCGGATCCGGCCAAGGTCGCAGCGGTGAGAGACTGGCCCCAACCTACGAGCCGTAGGAAGCTGCAACAGTTCCTCGGCTTCGCAAATTTTTACAGGAGGTTCATTAAGGGGTATAGTCAGGTAGTTAGCCCCCTGACAGCCCTGACCTCACCAAAAGTTCCCTTCACCTGGACGGATCGGTGCGATGCCGCGTTCAGGGAGTTGAAACAGCGCTTCTCGACTGCACCTGTCTTGGTGCAGCCCGATCCTAGTCGCCAGTTTGTGGTTGAAGTGGACGCCTCTGACTCAGGGATAGGAGCCGTGCTATCCCAGAGCGGAGAGACCGATAAGGTTCTTCACCCGTGTGCCTATTTTTCCCGCAGGTTGACCCCAGCAGAGCGGAACTATGACGTGGGCAATCGAGAGCTCCTTGTGGTGAAAGAGGCTCTTGAGGAGTGGAGACACCTGCTGGAGGGAGCGTCAGTGCCTTTCACGGTTTTTACTGACCACCGGAACCTGGAGTATATCAGGACCGCCAAGCGACTGAACCCCAGGCAAGCCCGCTGGTCACTGTTTTTTGGCCGTTTTGACTTCCGGATCACCTACCGCCCCGGGACCAAAAACCAGAGGTCGGATGCCCTGTCCCGGGTGCACGAACAAGAAGTCAAGACCGAGCTGTCGGATCCACCGGAACCCATCTTACCGGAGTCCACTATCGTGGCTACCCTAACCTGGGACGTGGAGAAGACCGTCCGGGAGGCCCTGGCACGGAGCCCGGATCCCGGAACAGGACCGAGAAACAGACTGTACGTCCCACCAGAGGCCAGAGCTGCCGTCCTGGACTTCTGTCACGGGTCCAAACTCTCCTGCCACCCAGGGGTGCGTAGGACCGTGGCAGTGGTCCGGCAGCGCTTCTGGTGGGCAGCTCTGGAGCCTGACGTCCGGGCTTACATCCAAGCCTGCACCACCTGCGCCAGGGGCAAGGCAGACCACCAGAAGGCACAGGGACTCCTGCAACCACTTCCTGTCGCCCCTGGTCCCACATCGGCCCTCCCGAAGCTCCCATCGGCCCAGGAGACGGCGGATCTCCTGGTCCACCATGTCGTCCGGCTGCATGGGATACCTACAGACATCGTTTCGGGTCGCGGTCACCAGTTCTCCTCGCAGGTGTGGAGGAGTTTCTGCCGGGAACTGGGGGCCACCGTGAGCCTCTCGTCTGGGTATCACCCTCAGACTAACAGACAGGCCGAACGGGCCAATCAAGAGTTGGAGCAGGCCCTAAGTTGTACCACACCCGACGGCTTGGAGTGAACACCTGGCCTGGATTGAGTACGCGCATAACAGCCAAGTGTCCTCTGCCACCGGCCTCTCCCCATTTGAGGTGTGTCTGGGGTACCAACCCCCTTTGTTTCCTGTGGTGGAGGGAGAGGTCGGTGTGCCCTCGGTCCAGGCCCACCTGCGGAGATGCCGTCGGGTGTGGCGCACCGCCCGTTCGGCCTTGTTGAGGGCCCAGACGAGGGCAAAAGCCCATGCAGACCGTCGACGGTCCCCAGCCCCCGCATACCAGCCCGGGCAGGAGGTATGGCTATCAACCAAGGACATACCGCTCCAGGTCGAGTCACAGAAATTGAAAGACCGCTACATCAGACCGTTCACCATCCTCAAGGTCCTCAGTCCCACCGCAGTGAGGCTCCAACTCCCGGCCTCACTGCGGATCCATCCGGTCTTTCACGTCTCCAGGGTAAAACCACATCACACCTCACCCCTCTGTGCACCCGGTCCGGCGCCGCCTCCTGCCCGTATTATCGACGGGGAGCCGGCTTGGACAGTATGCCGGCTCTTGGACGTCCGTCGAATGGGCCGGGGCTTTCAATATTTGGTGGACTGGGAAGGGTATGGACCCGAAGAACGCTCCTGGGTGAAGAGGAGCTTCATCCTGGACCCGGCCTTCCTGGCCGATTTCTACCGTCGCCACCCGAACAAGCCTGGTCGGGCGCCAGGAGGCACCCGTTGAGGGGGGGGGTCCTGTTGTGTGGGCCGCCAGAAGAGGAGGTACTGCTGGCCCACCACCAGAGGGCGCCCTGCCTGAAGTGCCGGCTTCAGGCACGAGAGGGCGCTGCCGCCTACAGGAACAGCCGAGGTGACAGCTGTCACTCGTCAACCATGACAGCTGTCACCGATCATCTACATCTCACCTGGAATAAAAGCAGGAAGACACCTCCACCACATCGCCGAGATATCGACTTCAGTGAGAGGTAATATCCTCAGCCATTTGTGGTTACCTTATAATCTGTATATTGTGAGTGTTTGCAGGAGTACCGGTCCCTTATTTTGTGGAAGCTGAGTGAGTGCAGGACGGCACTCTTTTCCTCTGAGGGATCACTGCATACTCATCAGAATATTGAGTGAGAGGTGGAGGTGGAATTCCCACCATTATTGTTACAGGGTGTACACACACCCACACTTGACTGTCTTTGTTTTCCGCCAGCAGTACCAGATCCGACACGCTGAGACGGTGGCCACCTGGGGACTTCGGGACTTGGCGGCTCCAGTATCCCTCGGGTTTGGTGGCGGTGGAAATCGTGTGGTTCCGGTTCGTCTCCAGACGGGCGTCTCCTATCGTCGAGCCTGCCCACACGACACCTTTATTGATTGACTTGTATTCATTCTGTAATCTGCTGTGTTTGGTTGTGGCATTCACAACAGTAAAGTGTTCTAATTTAATTCCTTCTATTGTCCGTTCATTTACGCCCCCTGTTGTGGGTCCGTGTCACTACACTTTCCCAACAAATAATGTACGTTATATCTCTGTCTGTCTGTAACTATAGTGTATCTGAAAAGAATTTACAGTGCTTCACTTTTTCGACATTTTGTTATATTACCTTTTTCCTACAATGTAGTAAATTTACAATTCTACTCACCCCATAATGACAACATGAAAAAGTTTTTTTGGTGGCAAAGTAATATAACAAACAAACAAACAAAAAAAGTAAGAACTCACATATCCATAAGTATTCACAGCATTTGCTCACTACTTTGTTGATGCATTTTTGGCAGCAATTACAGCCTCAAGTCTTCTTGAATATGATGCCACAAGCTTGGTGCACCTATCTTTGGGCAGTTTGGTCCATTCCTCTTTGCAGCACCTCTCAAGCTCGATCAGGTTGGATGGGGAGCATCGGTGCACAGACATTTTCAGATCTCTCCAGAGATGTTCAGTCAGATTGAGGTCTGGGCTCTGGCTGGGCCACTCAAGGACATTCACAGAGTTGTCCTGAAGCCACGTCATTGATATCTTGGCTGTGTGCTTAGGGTCATTGAACCATCATAACAGTCTGTCAAGAGTGCTCTGGAGCAGGTTTACATCCAGGATGTCTCTGTACATTGCTGCATTCATCTTTCCCTCAATCCTGACTAGTCTCCCAGTTCCTGCTGCTGAAAAACATCTCCACAGCATGATGCTGCTACCACCATGCTTCACTGTAGGGATGGTGCCTGGTTTCCTCCAAACATGACACCAAAGCGTTCAATCGTTGTCTCCTCAGACGAGAGAGTTTTGTTTTCCCTGGTCTGAGAGTTCTTCAGGTCCGTTTTGTCAAACTCCAGGTGGGCTGCCATGTGCCTTTTACTAAGGAGTGGCTTCCGTCTGGACACTCTACCATACAGGCCTGATTGGTGGATTGCTGCAGAGATGGTTGTCCTTCTGGGAGATTCTCCTCTCTCCACAGTGGAATGCTGGAGCTCTGACAGAGTGACCATCAGGTTTTTTTATAAATTGCAAAAATCTGAAAACAACTTCTTTTTTTTTTTACATTCTCATTTTAGGGTTTTGTGTGTAGAATTTTCAGTAAAATAATAATAATAATAATAATAATCATAATCATAATTTCATTTTAGAATAAGACTGTAACATAAAATGTGGAAAAAGTGAAGCACTATGAATACTTTCTTGATGCACTTTAACTGTTGCTTGTGTTTTTTGTATATCTGAATGAAACAGGTCTGTTTTGAGACTGAGACTTTGTGCCTCAGTGAGATTACCTGTATAATGGAAATACAAAAACATCCCTTCAAACAAAAATCCATGTATTTATGATATTTATTTATTTATTTTATTTCTTTTTTGAGGCCCTGTAAAATAATTTGTTAGCTTGATATTTATGTTTCCAGTAGCAGCTTGTTGGACTTGACAAAGATGAAAAAAGACTTGGTTTAATTGAGTTGGCCTCTGCTGACTCACTGATTACAGTCTTCTGTCCACGTGAAACACATTAAAATCTTTTCATTCTCGGTCAGCGGCTGTGAATTGCTTGCTCCATCTCTGGATGCTTCTGAACAAGGTCACTGTAATGTGAAGAGGCTCTCACGAGTGCTGTGCTTCAACATAATCATAAGCTTGAAGGCAGATTATGTGTTCCCTCTGGGCTTTTTATTCACTGCAGAAGCCATCAGGTATGCAGAGGAGGCAGCGCGGGGCCACAGAAAAGGTCAACAGAGACGTCCACATGATTTTGCCAAATGATTTCTCTATTCACGGAGATAAAAAGCACTTCTGCACTCTTTTCCATTGACATCACTGACTCATTAATGCCTGTGATTAATGCCTGCCACATCAAAGCTGGACTGGAGATGATGCATTCAGCAATGAGGCTCCGTGACTTTGTTCCTCAAACATTCATCCAAGGTGTAATGCTGCTTGCAATGAAAGACATCTTTGCAGCTGTCTGTATCAAACAGCATATACAGTTGTGCTCAAAAGTTTATGTATGTAAACTTTTGAGCACAACTGTATCTCTGCTGAAGTCAAAGTTGTGTCGATCATTCTCTGATTGGGTTCGTATTCAGTTTGGAGTGACAGTGTGTCTGTCACTAACAAACGTTAGGAAAGAAAAAGCCTCCACTAATATCCGCCATAGGGCTGTTTAGATTTGATGACTTCTTTATGTGCCAAATTAATTCCTAAAATGAATATCTTGAGGCCAACTGCAAAGGTTTGCTCTCATAATTAAGCCGTGTTTGCTAATACCGTCTCCACTAAGCTGGAGGGCATCTCCTTTTAAGTCTGTTTTTAAGAGGCTTTCTCCCTCGCTCTGTCATTTGCCGGGTTGCACTCCATCTTAATCAGCTGGCAGGCTGCAGTATCACTTGGCACCCCAGCAGATGACAGACGGAGATGACAGGAAGGTCAACACCACAGTGGACTCCACGGTCACCCCAGGATTTGTACCTGTTAATGACCCGTGATGCTAAATGGTGTCGAGGGAGTGCCTGACAGTCACGCTCTGGATCACTGGAGGACATGTAACTCACCAGTCTTTTATCTGACCGAGCACCATACAAAACTTTTAGTCTGGGACCTAGCTGAAACATGTGTGCACATCATTTCAGAGAGGATAAAACAACTGTTTTAGACTAATATGACCCCAATGAACAACTTGTGATATGTGCCAAAATTTCCATTTGGGTTGAACAGCCCCAAAACGACCACGCCCTTTTTTGTCCCTGAGTGTTACTTCAAATACAGCTTTATTTTCTAAACTACAGCAGCTATAGATTTTTGAAGGTATTCAAATTGTTCAGAATGACCAATACGTGTTTGGGAGGGTCATAGAAAAGTGTAAAATTTAGTTTATTATATTTTAAGGGAAAATGGCTAAAATAAGTTGGTCAATTTAACATTTGCCAAATATAATGAAATGTTAAGTTGAAAGTGAAAAATCCAAAACAAAACTTGTTTCTTATGCAGACAGCAGTATCTTAGAGATCTTAAACGTTTTAAAGATTATCACAGAAATTTTCTAACAGCCAATAGTCCAGAAAGTTTAAGTTACTAAATATATGGCGATTCCAGACTCTTTGTGGGTCATTTGAACACGTTATTTAACGGTTTTCTCTTAAAATAACAAAATTAGAATTTTTACACTTGTCGGTGACCCTCTCAAACATGTATTGGTCATTTTCGTACTGTTTGTCCCAGAGAGAGATTTTGACACATATCCCAGGTTGTTCATTTGGGTCATATTAATCTAGAACAGTTAAGTTATCCTCCTAAATGATGTGCATACATGTCTCAGACTATTTAGTCCTAGACTATTTACTGTCATTGGCATTCTCACCTCACTTTGCCGTCTCTGCCAGCAGAATGGCTGCTGGTTGAATTGCTGCATCGTTTTTCACATTGAGGAAGGAAGCACTCTGCGGGTAGACCTTGGGTCAACAGATACAGATTGCTCTGCAGTGTTAAAAAGTCCTTGTAAGCTTATTAAATGAGGGCCGTGGTGTCTCAGTGGTTCGAAGGTTGCTGGCTCCAAGTTGGGACTAGGACCTGATGCCTCACTCATGCTCACCCAGGAGTAAAAGGGATACATGGCTGGCTTTAATAAGGTGTGGAGGAAGAAGAGGAGGTGTGCTGTGCTCCCGTCCCTGAAGCTCAGGAATGAGTTTGGGGCTTACCTTCAGATTATAAGAGAGAAAAAGGACCTTTGAACCATATTTCAGCACTTATCTCTACTGAAGACCAGCTTAACAACAAACACATGAATCCACTTTACTGCATTTCCTGCTGGAAATGATGACAGTCCTTCCACAGCAGAGGCCACTCAGCCATTCAATGCCAACAATGTAAACAGAACTTATTTCCTCTTATTGTGATGAAGTCAAATAACAAGAACCTTCAGCAGAATAATATGCAATTTAAAGTACTTTTTGTCTCCAGCAGACACACTCAGCTATCACCATTTACATAACTCATGTCTCTTATGTAAATGCCACAGCATACTGTAAAAGAAGTGATAGGAATCACATCCCCTTCTGTGTCATTTTAATGCAGGTAGTTAAGCCATCGGAAGGTGTGCAGCACGAAGCTCAGAGTGTAATTAATCTGTGCAGCTGGGCGCGAATAGCAGCTCCTCACTTAGAGCACTCACGACTTCAACATCATTTTCACAACAGAGCAGCTGAAGGCGTGTGAGAAGTTCATACGAGAACAAAGATGATACAAGTGACCGATGAAGCAAACCAATAATTGGTTCAATACAAGGTACAGGGCTCGTGACTTGATCCCATCACATCATTTGTTATGATGTCCAAGTGAGAACAAGCCAGGAGGCGGAGTTTCTCTGCTTTCATTTCAAAACCTGCTTCTGACTAAACTGTTCACACCGTTTTGAAGTTCCCTGGCACTGGTTCTGAATTTTAGGTCTAGAACACATTTTTCAAAAAGGTGGACATGATACTCCCCAGTGAATTTGACCACTAGCTGTTCCTGATACTTTATTTACCATGTCAAGTCTTGGTTTTTAACAGACTCATCCCTTTTTGTGTTGACAGTACAGATGCTGTAGATCGTCAGTTTCAGCAATGGTAAATGAACTGCATTTATATAGTGCTTTTCTATTTGCATCAGAAGCTCAAGACACTTTATAATTATGTCTCACGTTCACCCATTCACACAGACACACACACACACTGATGTCAGGGTGCTGCTATGCAAGGTGCTCACTACACACCAGGAGTACGAAGGGGATTAAGGACCTTGCCCATGGGCCTTTAGTGAATTTCCGGTCTGGTTGGGTTTTGAACTGAGAAGCTTCTGGTCTGAAGCCCAGTGCTTATACCCCTGTCACACAGGAGGCTGAATGCCATCCCAATGAAAATTCAACTCACATTCAAAGCGCATATTAAACAAATATGTAGGACTGCCTTTTTGCATTTACGCAATATCTCTAAAATCAGAAAGGTCTTGTCTCAGAGTGATGCTGAAAAACTAATTCATGCATTTATTTCCTCTAGGCTGGACTATTGTAATTCATTATTATCAGGTTGTCCTAAAAGTTCCCTAAAAAGCCTTCAGTTGGTTCAGAATGCTGCAGCTAGAGTACTGACGGGGACTAGCAGGAGAGAGCATATCTCATCCGTGTTGGCCTCTCTTCATTGGCTTCCTGTTAATTCTAGAATAGAATTTAAAATTCTTCTTCTTACTTATAAGGTTTTGAATAATCAGGTCCCATCTTATCTTAGGGACCTCGTAGTACCATATTACCCTAATAGAGCGCTTCGCTCTCAGACTGCAGGCTTACTTGTAGTTCCTAGGGTTTGTAAGAGTAGAATGGGAGGCAGAGCCTTCAGCTTTCAGGCTCCTCTCCTGTGGAACCAGCTCCCAATTCAGATCAGGGAGACAGATACCCTCTCTACTTTTAAGATTAGGCTTAAAACTTTCCTTTTCGCTAAGGCTTATAGTTAGGGCTGGATCAGGTGACCCTGGACTATCCCTTGGTTATGCTGCTTTAGACGTAGACTGTGGGGGGGTTCCCATGATGCACTGTTTCTTTCTCTTTTTGCTCTGTATGCATCACTCCGCATTTAATCATTAGTGATCGATCTCTGCCCCCTTCCACAGCATGTCTTTTTCCTGGTTCTCTCCCTCAGCCCCAACCAGTCTCAGCAGAAGACTGCCCCTCCCTGAGCCTGGTTCTGCTGGAGGTTTCTTCCTGTTAAAAAGGAGTTTTTCCTTCCCACTGTAGCCAAGTGCTTGCTCACAGGGGGTTGTTTTGACCGTTGGGGTTTTTCATAATTATTGTATGGCCTTGCCTTACAATATAAAGCGCCTTGGGGCAACTGTTTGTTGTGATTTGGCGCTATATAAAAAAAAAGTTGATTGATTGATTGATTCAGGAGGTGTATTCAAGGACAGCAGTCTGAGAGCAGTCAGCCAACTTCCTGTCACCACCCCAAATGTTTTGCACATGTGCAAAGCAGTCGAGGTGCAGTCGAGGTGGAAATATATTGAAAGGCAGTCGGACTGCAGTCTGACCACAATCTGACTGCAATGTAAATATTCATCATTTTCATGGCACACCTCTGCAAAATAAAAACTAATTAATTACTTCTTGTGATAGATTTTGACATGTTCAGTCAAAATCTAATTATTGGGGGTTATGACTTCCTGCAGTTTATTAAAAAATGCTTTTAAAATAACTAAAAGACCTGCCAGAAATCACCCCATAATGCATTGCGCTACCAGTGGAATAAATGACATATTATCCTTAACAGCTAGTGAAAGAGAGCAGTTTGCCCATGTGATCACCCTGAGAAACCAGAGTGGCAGCTACCATGGAGAGCACGGATTTGAGCAAAGGTTTTACTTTTCAATCATCGAGTGTGTTACACATACAGTTAATTGCAGTGAAAATGACATGTAAGGCAACTGCAATTTACAGTACCTTGACACTGGCGCACTCAAGACAACTTTTTTCTGAAAAAAAAATGGCTTTCTGCAACACGTGTTGGACCTGATAGAGGACAGCCCCTGGTTCCCTCAACATAAATGCTCTAGATGACCTGTTTAACAAGGGCAGGCTCCCTGACTGGGTGTGGCAACCTGAGACTTACTTGCCATCAAAGCTCCCACTACCAGAAATTGTTCAGATTCGGGTTGTGCAGATTCAGAGGAGAGGTTTCAATCAGATGCTGAGGGAGACCAAGACTTAATCCTGGTAGACAACTCTCACACTCTTGACCTTTGTAGCACCTTCAAAGTATTTGTTTTTTTTAAATCTGGGACCTTTACCTTAATTACACTGCCACACCACTCCTCTCCAAGAAAAAACAAACAAACAAACAAAAAATTAGACTGTGCAGACGACGTTATCCACACCAGACTATTGTGGCTGTATACCCTGTCTATAGAGCAACAAATTACTCTTTCTATCAACGACCCTATGGATTTTTGTATTCCCCACATCTCAGTGAGTCTTGTCTCTATTTCCTTAACCTCTAATGTTCTATCCATTTCATCATCTCCTTTGACTACAACCATGACCTCCACGACAGATGCCGCCTCCATACAGACACTCCTCACCAACATCCAACACACAGTGGCAGGTATACAAGAATGCAAGAATGTCACAGATTGGTGATGCTTCAGTGGGTGAGCCTGCCACCCACTGAAGGGTTAGGGTTAGAATGTCACAGCTTGGTGATACTTCAGTGGGTGAGCCTGCCTTATACACCCAGAATGAACTCTTAACATTTGTGCAATATCATATGAAGAGATGTGTTAAGAAAAATATCGTGGAAGTGGTTGGAAGATGTATTTGTGAAAATGCCATCATGCACGCCCGTGATGTGCTCAACAAACATTATGGTGACAAATTGTCAACAAAGCTAAAGCAGCGGTGTAATGGTCAAGATAAGATGAAAGCTGATGTAACTGTTGATGATAAAGTGAGTGCAATGTTTGAGCTTCATCACAACAGAATATCCACAAACTTTGTTGCTATGGACCTACAGAATTTGCCAAACTGTGATCCTAAGGACATTGATAATTTTGCTGTTCTGCAGAGAATCCTTGTGCTTGAGGAAAAATACAGGAAATTAGAGAAGAATCTCAGTGAGAATGTGGCGAGAACACTTAGACATGGTGATAACATAGAGGCTGTTATGAATGATGTGAAGACTCGTGATACCCTGTTGCGGGAGAGGTTCGCCCCACCTAATCCCACATTTGCTGAAATGGCCTCCTTTGTTCCTAATGGCAGAAAGGAGATGACAGGTGGTGGTGCATTTGTGCCCAGAAATGATGAGGATACTGAAGTTCCTGTATTAAGAGATGACGAGTCTGGTGGTTGTGGTCCTGCTGCTGCTGCTGATGAGATGGGAGGTGATGGTGCACTCAGTCAAGTGTCTGTCCTGGTGACTGGTGAAACTACAGTTGGTCATACCCTGGATGGTTCAATGACTGGTGACAACCCTCCTGGTTCCCAACCAATGTTTGGTGGTGGCCATGCTAATTCCTCTGGTGGGAACAACTGGTTCCTAGTTGGTCGTGGTGGCAAGGTGGTCAACGACAGCCAGGGCAACAACAACAATAATCGTGGCAGCAACAACAACCAGGGCAACAATAAGCAGGGCAACAATTACCGAGGCAACAAGAATCACGGCAATAATATCCGTGGTAACAACAGGGATAACAACTCCCCACTTCGTAGGAGAAAGCATACTATCCAGGGTAGTGTACAGAGTGACACTACCCTGGAGTGTTACCTCAGACAAATGACGCTGATTTTAAAAAGTTTATCAGTGATAATGTTCTAACTTTGATTTGATACTGACTTCTAATGTCAATGCAAAATTTAAATCTTTTAGGTTGTCTGTTGATATTGTTGACAAAGAGAAGGTGTTCCGTCCTGAGGTGTGGCCACTTGGCATCAAGGTCCAGCGATGGAGGCTTCGTACTGATGCAAATGAGAGAACAGACAGAATTGACAATGCCCAATGAGACCTCTCACCTCACAATAGATAAGCTGACTTTTATCAGCTATAACTGTGAATATGCTGATTCAGCACGACTTGTGCTTTTACAAGATTGGTTCACAAAATGTGATTTTTTTAATGGTGCAAGAACATGGTCTCTTTAAGAGCCAATTTGGTTGGTTTGACCAACTTGGGGATAATGTAGTCACACATGGTGCTAGTCCCATGAACGAGAGTGAGTGTTTGAGGGGTAGACCTTATGGCGGTGTGATGATTGTTTGGAAAGCCAATATTAATGCCAAGGTTACTCCAATATATCATGACTCTAGTCATTTTTGTGCTGTCATTGTAGATACTGGTCAAAACAAGTTTTTGCTAGTGTGTGTATATATATATGCCCTGTGATGACAGTCGTCTTGGTAACATTGTTGAGTACATTGCCGTTTTAAATTACATTAATACTGTATGTCATGATGCAGATGTGCCATATCTTGTTCTTGCTGATTATTTTAATACAGATTTTAGTCATACACTCAACAAAAATATAAATGCAACACTTTTGGTTTTGCTCCCATTTTGTATGAGATGAACTCAAAGATCTAAAACTTTTTCCACATACACAATATCACCATTTCCCTCAAATATTGTTCACAAACCAGTCTAAATCTGTGATAGTGAGCACTTCTCCTTTGCTGAGATAATCCATCCCACCTCACAGGTGTGCCGTATCAAGATGCTGATTAGACACCATGATTAGTGCACAGGTGTGCCTTAGACTGCCCACAATAAAAGGCCACTCTGAAAGATGCAGTTTTATCACACAGCACAATGCCACAGATGTCGCAAGATTTGAGGGAGCGTGCAGTTGGCATGCTGACAGCAGGAATGTCAACCAGAGCTGTTGCTCGTGTATTGAATGTTCATTTCTCTACCATAAGCCGTCTCCAAAGGCGTTTCAGAGAATTTGGCAGTACATCCAACCAGCCTCACAACCGCAGACCACATGTAACCACACCAGCCCAGGACCTCCACATCCAGCATGTTCACCTCCAAGATCGTCTGAGACCAGCCACTCGGATAGCTGCTGAAACAATCGGTTTGCATAACCAAAGAATTTCTGCACAAACTGTCAGAAACCGTCTTAGGGAAGCTCATCTGCATGCTCGTCATCCTCATCGGGGTCTCGACCTGACTCCAGTTCGTCGTCGTAACCGACTTGAGTGGGCAAATGCTCACATTCACTGGCGTTTGGCACGTTGGAGAGGTGTTCTCTTCACGGATGAATCCCGGTTCACACTGTTCAGGGCAGATGGCAGACAGCGTGTGTGGCGTCGTGTGGGTGAGCGGTTTTCTGATGTCAATGTTGTGGATCGAGTGGCCCATGGTGGCGGTGGGGTTATGGTATGGGCAGGCGTCTGTTATGGATGAAGAACACAGGTGCATTTTATTGATGGCATTTTGAATGCACAGAGATACCGTGACGAGATCCTGAGGCCCATTGTTGTGCCATACATCCAAGAACATCACCTCATGTTGCAGCAGGATAATGCACGGCCCCATGTTGCAAGGATCTGTACACAATTCTTGGAAGCTGAAAATGTCCCAGTTCTTGCATGGCCGGCATACTCACCGGACATGTCACCCATTGAGCATGTTTGGGATGCTCTGGACCGGCGTATACGACAGCGTGTACCAGTTCCTGCCAATATCCAGCAACTTCGCACAGCCATTGAAGAGGAGTGGACCAACATTCCACAGGCCACAATTGACAATCTGATCAACTCTATGCGAAGGAGATGTGTTGCACTGCATGAGGCAAATGGTGGTCACACCAGATACTGACTGGTATCCCCCCCCCCAATAAAACAAAACTGCACCTTTCAGAGTGGCCTTTTATTGTGGGCAGTCTAAGGCACACCTGTGCACTAATCATGGTGTCTAATCAGCATCTTGATATGGCACACCTGTGAGGTGGGATGGATTATCTCAGCAAAGGAGAAGTGCTCACTATCACAGATTTAGACTGGTTTGTGAACAATATTTGAGGGAAATGGTGATATTGTGTATGTGGAAAAAGTTTTAGATCTTTGAGTTCATCTCATACAAAATGGGAGCAAAACCAAAAGTGTTGCCTTTATATTTTTGTTGAGTGTAATTCCTATTGTACCAGAGCTTTGGATAAATATATTATTGATGAAAATTTGTACTGTTTCTCTAAGAGTACAACTACTTGTGTTAAGTATACCTATCAGAGTAAAGGTTTTGGGTACTGCTCTTTCATAGATCATTTCATTGTTAGTGGAAATCTGAGTTCACAGCTGTCAAAATACAATGTTATTGACAGTCCTCAAAACTTTTCTGATCACTTTGCACTTATGTGCACATTGCAGTTTGATGTCAATTATTGCCCCTCTGTTGTTGACGCAAATTCTTATTGTAGCAGTAAAGTCGTAATGTGGGATTGTGCCACTGATAAGGACATACTTGAGTACCATGATGAGTTAGATGTGTTGTTGGCTAATTTGCAGCTGCCTACTGATGAGTGTTATGTGTGATAAGTTTTGTGATTTGCATTGTGATGAGCTCAGTACTTTTTATCACAATATTGTTGATATATTGTTACTTGCAAGTGATAAGTGTATACCAGCACGTCAAAGTAAAATGTTTGCCAAAGTAGTATCAGGTTGGAGTGAGTATGTTAGAAAGTATTTTGATGCCTCACTGTTTTGGCATAACATGGGTTGATAATGGTCGTCCTAGACAAGGTGTTATTGCTGATCTCAGGAGAAAGACCAGAGCACAGTATCACAGGGCTTATACGATGGTTGTCAAGAAGGAGGCTGAGATCAGGTGTGATAAGATGGCTGATGCAGTAGCCAACAAGTCTGTGTCACATCTGTATAAACATGCCAGGTCTGTCAGGAAAAGAAAGTGTACATATCCTAGCAAGGTTGATGATGCAGTTGGTGGGGAGAATATTGCACATCTTTTTGCCAGCAATTTGAATACCCTTTATAACAGGGTTCCTTATGATGAGGATGAGATGTACAAGCTTAAGTTTGAGATTGATGAGTTGATAAGGGTTGAGAGTAGTACAGACGGTGCTTGTGTTCATGGTTTCCATTCAATAGTAGTGTCGGATGATGTTGATGGCATCAACAGGCTTAAGTGTAATAAGAAGGATGGTACTTCTGATCTTGTTACTGACCATATTATCCATGGTAGTCACAGATTATTTGTTGTTTTGTCTATGTTGTATACTGCTGTGATTAAGCATGGTTTCACACCTGATGGTGTGTCAGATGGCACTATGGTTCCTATCCCTAAGGGGAAGTGGTCAGATAATTTTTGTGCCATTACCTTAGGTAGTGTTGTTTGCAAATTATTTGATGTTATCATCTTAGTCAAAGAGAGTTGTAAGCTAAGCACCAGTAACTTACAATTTGGGTACAAAGATGGTCTGTCAACTAGCATGTCTGCAGCAATAGTTGTAGAAACAGTGTCATATTATGTCAATGGTGGTTCACATGTTTACGGACTCATGGTGGATGCAAGCAAGGCATTTGGCTGAATCAACCACTGTCATCTTTTTAGGAAGTTAATAGATAAAGGATTCAATCAATCAATCAATTTTTTTATATAGCGCCAAATCACAACAAACAGTTGCCCCAAGGCACTTTATATTGTAAGGCAAGGCCATACAATAATTATGTAAAACCCCAATATAGTGGATTGTGTCCACTATATTGCAGATGTCTATTAAATATGTACCTTAGTCAAAAATTGAGAGTAAGATGGGAGAATACACATTCTCCCTATTTTTCCATCTCAAATGGTGTCAAGCAAGGTGGGATTATGTCCCCAATATTATTTTGTATTTATGTTGATGGTTTGTTGAGCAAATTGAAAAATTTAGGAGTTGGTTGTCATATGGGAAGTGTTTATGCTGGTGCTTTTAGCTATGCAGACGATGTAAAATTATTGGCTCCAAGTGTAAGTGCCTTGCAGGACATTATTACTGCATGTGAAAACTGTGCCAACGAATTTGACATCATGTTCAATGGAAAAAAGAGTGAGCTCATTATTTACAAATGTACAAAGGCTCGACCTTCAGATCCTCTTATTTTCATGAATAATGTCAGAGTATCTACAAAGGATAAAGTTACTTATCTGGGCCATGATTTGTATGAGGATATTTTTAATTATCTGCTGAGAAAATGTGTTGCAGATTTTAATCGTCAGTGTAATATGTTTTTTGCTGATTTTACAAATGCTAATGCTTTTATTAGAAATGAATTATTTCACAAGTATTGTACTTCATTTTATGGTAGCCAAATTCTCCCTTTGTACTCAAATGAATTAGAAATAATTTATTGTGCATGCAGGAAAGCTATTCAGAAGGTCTGGCGTGTGCCATATACTACTCATAGTAACATTTTACCATATCTTGCAAATACTATGAGCATTGATCTCTTGCTTGCAAAGCAATGCATTAAATTTATTGATAAGTTGTGTACTAGTGATAACAATGTTGTCAGCACCATTACAATATGGGACTGTTAGGTGCCCATTCTGTGATAGGTGCTAATAAGAGATATCTCATGTATAATTTTAATTGTTATGCCTTTTGGCGGCTTAATTTTGACAGTCACTTATGAAGACTTGCACTGCAAATTAAGGAGCTCTGTAAAATTAGAGACAGTTGTGAAGTTGGCTTTTTGAATGAACATGAATGTCATTTTATTATTACTTGTTTATGTACAGGGTGACAGCCTGGTACTGTTTTAAGATTTCATATTTGTTTTATATTTGTTTTAAATATGTTTCATTTTTAGTGTACAGCATTTTGTTGTGAATAAACAATTACAAACAAACAAACAAACAGGTGGTCCTCCCTCAGCTGTCTGGTCACCACACCTGCTCTCAGGCCTCCATGATTGACACCACATTCCACGCAACACAGCCAATGCCAGCATTCCAAACCTGCTGCCAGTGATTCAGGCGGTACAACAGCTGCAAGCTGTGGACTCCTGTGGGGTGATCCAGACATCCTCCTGATGCTGCTGTTAATTTGACTGAGCCATCCAGCTACCCACCTGTCATTGCTGTGAACTCCAGTGGGCTGTCCAGCCACCCACCTGATGCTGCTGTGGGGAACTCCTGTGGGCCATCCAGCCACCCTCCTGTCTTCGCCATGGACTGCTGTGCCACCCTCCTGTCTCT